>NW_008237953.1:1863527-1872278 GCF_000691975.1 Corvus brachyrhynchos
GTCATTGGGCCCCTTGGACGGTGGAGATGCTTCCACCTAACCCCCATCACTCTCTCCCTGTTCCCCCACCCCCCACGCACACTTCTTTTTCTATTTCTTTCTTTCTTTCTTTTCTCTTCCCTTCTCTTTGCCTCTTTTACTGTTAAATAAAACATAGCAATTTTTTGGCACCAACATCTAACCTCATTTGGTTTTAATCTCATTTTTGGGTATACTTTGGACCTTCTAAGTTCTTTCCAGTTTATATGCAGAGACTTAATTTTCTTTGCTCTCTGGGTTTAGACTGGATTGCAACACCATAGAATGACTTGGGTTGGAAGAGACCCTTGAGATCATCTAGCTCCAAAACCTTTCACTAGATCAGCCTATTCTTCAACACTTGCAGGGATGGGGAGTCCACAGCCTGTCTAGGCAACCTGTTCCAGAGCCTCAGCACCTTCACAGCAAAATACGTCCTCCTAATACCTAATCTAAACCTACCCTCCTTCAGCTCAAGGCCATTATCACTACATGTCCTTTTAAAAAGTCCCTCCACAACCTTCTTGCAGGTCCTGACTAGGTACTGGAAGGCTTCTGTAAACTCTCCCCAGAGCCTTCTCTTCTCCAGGCAGAACAATCCCAACTCTCTCAGCCTGTCTTCACAGGAGAAGTGTTCCAGCCCTGGGATCATCTTTGTGATAAATTAATCCTATTCACTGCTTCAGAGACTCACAGTTTACACCTAGGCAAAACAGTTAAGAGTCATAGAAAAGTTGAAGAAAAAGAAGGAAAGCAAGGTTACCAAGAGACTCAATTACTTTCTGGAGTCCAACCTCATCTGACAGGAATGAATTAGACAGGTTTATCTTTTTATACAATGCAATCCCTACAAAGTCCTAGTTACTTCTTTTCTCTATTCAGCCTCAACCCTTTTTTAAGGAAATTACACGTTATAAAGCTCTTCTAAAACAGAATTCATGTCTATTTATAACTAGTAGTTAATAAAGCAAGTGCTGCATAGAAATATATATATATATATATATATATACTTAATTGTGAGTATGTCCACTTTATCTGTGAGTCTAGAATCTGAGAATTCCTGCACATTCACCTGATTCAGAAAGGTGTGTTGGGATATCTAACCTCAAAAAAAGCTCAATACTAAGGAAACAGTTCCCATAACGTAGTGAATCAGAGAATATTAATATTATTTCTCTTATAGAAGAGATTTTGTGCATAGGTATTAATAAAAATATATACGTGTATATACAGTTGAAATGGATATATAAGATTGAGAATACCTAAATGACTTTAGGCGCATCATATGATAGCAACTTAACCAAATGTATTGTTGTTATACTAGGTTTCAAAGCCAAGATCATTCTGAAGCAAAATCCAATCACTTTTTGAGGAATAGACTTGTGTAAGTAAGAATATTTCACAATAATTCAGTTACAGTTTTGGAACCTGGCAATAGTCTTAGATAACACATCAGTAGTGTTTCAAATGCTTTTTTTTTCCCTTAACCTGGTTACACGCTTTGGAGTTTACATTGTTTGTAGGAAGTAACTGGAACAGCTGCAAACAACAATCACCAAAGCTGCATCATGGCAGACACAGCAGGGATCCTACTAGTAGCAGTCACAGGAGAAGCCACATCAGTGGCAACACTCACTTTACTAGCTGATAAAGCTTTTTAAGTGCTACAGTGCAGAGTGATGAGGCTGGTTACTCGTTTTGACAGAAGTACTTGATCTATGGAAGTAGGGGATTGGTATTACAGAAGGAAAATATAGAAGTACTGGAAAAAAAAAAGAAAAAATAGGACATGAAATACTATCCCACTCATTTGGAAAAGGTGATCTTCTAGCCTCCTTAAGTTCCTCTAACATGATAATCATCAATCATGATTATGATTTTTTGAATGCAATTCCATTTCTCTATAAAAGGTTTTCTTACCTGTGAAATCATGTTTTCCCCTGTGCAGGTACAAAACATCCATATCTTAGTGCTTAGTGAAGTCAGAAGTCCTTAACTGACCAGGCCCTTGTGTGCCCTCAATGTTCTCTAGGAAGAAGGTATTAATATTCTTAAGAAAGACAAGTCAATATACGTCAGCTAAATCTGAAGTTTTAAAATAGAGAAATAATAAAATAACTTTACTGCTCTTCTTAGCTGATCAATAATCTGGAAAGTTTGACATGCTTGGGCAGTGGAATAATGTATATATATATATATACTTAATTGTGAGTATGTCCACTTTATCTGTGAGTCTAGAATCTGAGAATTCCTGCACATTCACCTGATTCAGAAAGGTGTGTTGGGATATCTAACCTCAAAAAAAGCTCAATACTAAGGAAACAGTTCCCATAACGTAGTGAATCAGAGAATATTAATATTATTTCTCTTATAGAAGAGATTTTGTGCATAGGTATTAATAAAAATATATACGTGTATATACAGTTGAAATGGATATATAAGATTGAGAATACCTAAATGACTTTAGGCGCATCATATGATAGCAACTTAACCAAATGTATTGTTGTTATACTAGGTTTCAAAGCCAAGATCATTCTGAAGCAAAATCCAATCACTTTTTGAGGAATAGACTTGTGTAAGTAAGAATATTTCACAATAATTCAGTTACAGTTTTGGAACCTGGCAATAGTCTTAGATAACACATCAGTAGTGTTTCAAATGCTTTTTTTTTCCCTTAACCTGGTTACACGCTTTGGAGTTTACATTGTTTGTAGGAAGTAACTGGAACAGCTGCAAACAACAATCACCAAAGCTGCATCATGGCAGACACAGCAGGGATCCTACTAGTAGCAGTCACAGGAGAAGCCACATCAGTGGCAACACTCACTTTACTAGCTGATAAAGCTTTTTAAGTGCTACAGTGCAGAGTGATGAGGCTGGTTACTCGTTTTGACAGAAGTACTTGATCTATGGAAGTAGGGGATTGGTATTACAGAAGGAAAATATAGAAGTACTGGAAAAAAAAAAGAAAAAATAGGACATGAAATACTATCCCACTCATTTGGAAAAGGTGATCTTCTAGCCTCCTTAAGTTCCTCTAACATGATAATCATCAATCATGATTATGATTTTTTGAATGCAATTCCATTTCTCTATAAAAGGTTTTCTTACCTGTGAAATCATGTTTTCCCCTGTGCAGGTACAAAACATCCATATCTTAGTGCTTAGTGAAGTCAGAAGTCCTTAACTGACCAGGCCCTTGTGTGCCCTCAATGTTCTCTAGGAAGAAGGTATTAATATTCTTAAGAAAGACAAGTCAATATACGTCAGCTAAATCTGAAGTTTTAAAATAGAGAAATAATAAAATAACTTTACTGCTCTTCTTAGCTGATCAATAATCTGGAAAGTTTGACATGCTTGGGCAGTGGAATAATGGCAGAATCAGGTTCTTGTTACTACATTGTAGGTTGTTTCTGCAAAGAGGAATAAAACTATAACAATTTTTATCAAGTGGTCAGTCTAGAGGAAGAGGAGCAAGAATTCAATGATACTCCTACAGAAGCACAGACTTAGTAGTGCCACATAAGCAGTTTGTGATTTAACAGAGGAATGAACACTTCTCAGCTGAGTGCTGGTAGTTTTCAGAAATGATTCCTTATGAAAAACAGATCTTGACAACCAATTAGAGAAGCTACTATAAAACTGTTTATTTTGGGCAAGCTCTGACAATTGTGTAAAAGCTGCTACTTCTACTCTAAATAGAGAAATGTGATCATGAGGCTGTATTAAGCAGGAAAACACTTGAGGCATATTACAAATGCTCCTTTTACATAAACTGAAAAAGCTTATCGAGCTTTTTGGTAATTGGTAGTTACTGAAGAGAAAAAAATGTTGATAACATTTATTTAGACAATCAGAGTGAAAGTCTGTTACCTTGCCCATTCAACATTGACTTGTTCACTTTCACACTCCTCTCCCTCCCTGACATTATTCTACAAACATAATTCTACAAATCTGGAGACCAACCCAAACAACCCAAAGTTTAAAAGCAGTTTTGGTAACAAAAATTTTCTCTGTCTAGCCCACAGTTGTCACACTTCTTTCTTCATTACCTATTCAATCACCAAAAAATTGTAGAGATTTTTCAAAATTATGCTGACATAGATATAGATCTTCAACTGGAAGAAACAGGCTTATCTCCACAGTGTTTTGTCCTGTGTCCAATCTTCCCATATAGCTAACTCCAGAATGAATGGATACTATGATAAGGTAAATAAATTCATTTTCAATGCAAGTCTCTTATACTTCTTCTGGTACCCTACCTAAGACTGCATAGCTCTTCTTTCATTTGTAAATTTATTCAGTTGTGCAGTGAAGCAGCTGTAATTCCAACAATTGTTCCCTCACTGAGCTCTGGCCCTCTGGGATAAACATGATGGATTCTTTTCTCCTCCTAGCTAAGAGGGGATGAAAACTGCAAGAATAAAATCTCTAAAGGACATGCTGACCCATGAGCACAAAATGGAGCAATGTGCCACCTTGAACTGTTTAAGCCAAAATTGACCTGCAGTGAGAACAACATGTCCCCAAGGAGTCAAGTGCAGAAAAGCAGCAACTGGTATCACAGTAGCTCCAGATCTGCAAACAAAGCAATGATAAATCACCGAAAGCTGGTCAGGGAAGGAAATAGGTGCATGTCATATGGGACCCCCTGCTAGAACAGAGCTATTGAGAACTGTTTACCTCTGGGAAAAACTGGAGAAGGAAAAACTTTCAGATGGACTATCCCCACTAGAAACCCCTAAACTAAACTACTGCTTAATATTTGAATGAAACATGGAAACTCCTACATTTTAGAGTGTTTACAACTCCCTTTTCGGCCATTTTTAAAATGTTTATTTGTTTAGATCTACATTCTAATTCAGCATTAAAATCCATAAACTCTAAAGCATCAACAGATTCTTGCAAACCATGATGGGTTGCATGGATATTTGGAATGCACCTAACACTTAGAATATAAAGCCCTGTATATATAAAAAACTGTGTGTGCACGGACACTAAACAACCTGATCATAAGGTTTTTTTTTGACCCATCTGTGAACAATTATTATGACCAGATAGCCACAGAATCATAGAATCATTAAGGTGGAAAAAGACCTCTGATATCTCCAAGTCCAAACCTTCCCAGCACTGCTGTGTTCACCATTACATCATGTCCCTAAGTGCCACATTTAGACATTTTTTCTGAACACTTCCAGGAATGGTGATTAGACTTGCAGTGAAGAAATTTTTCCAAATCTCTAATTTAAGACTTCTCTGGCATAACTTTAGGCTATTTCATCTCATCCTATCACTTGTTTCCTGTGAAAAGAAACCCACACCCCAGCTTTCTATAATCTTATTTCAGGTACTTGTAGAGAGCAATAGAGTTGCCCCAAGCCTCCTTTTCTCAATCCCTTTCCTAGTCCTGCTGACTTCACTATTCACGATACAAGCCAGGATGCCACTGGCCTTCCTGGCCACCTGGGCACAGCTGGCTCATGTTGAGCCACTGTTGACCAGCACCCTCAGCTCCTTTTCCACTGGGCAGATTTCCTGCCACTCTCTCCGCAGCCCGTAGAGCTGCCTGGGGTTGTTGTGACCCAAGGGCAGGACTTGTCACTTTGCCTTGTTGAACCTCACACCACTGGCCTCAGCCCATTGATCCAGCCTATCCAAATCCCTCTGCAGAGCCCTCCTACCCTCCAGCAGATCAACACTCCCACACAACTTAAGTGTTGCCTGCAAATTTTCTGATGATTTCCATAGGTCCCTTTCAACAAAAACTATTTTATGACTCTCTCATGTAAGCATATGCACATACATATTGTGATAAATGCAAAAGCTTTGTCTTTTAGAATTTAAAAGGTCATACATATTATAATAATGGTCACACTGTAAGTAGGTAGATTTGCAGATATGGCAGAAGCAGAGATGATGAGAGCAAACAATCAAAGTTGCAATTTACACAGATCTTTCCAACTCCCAAATAATATTTGAAAGAATTAATAAGATTAGGAAAAAGGAGACTCTAGAATTTGGAAGTGCACCATACAGAACTGAAGTCTGTCTGTCTGGGGTAAGACGAAATACTGTGTGTTTAAACACAACAAATTTGTGAACCTCTACCTGAGTAAAGCTCTGATTGTTAACATGGAGAAATCTTGCTCTCTTGGCTGCAAAACCACAAAATGAAAAAGTATTCATAAAGGTTATCCAATTACCTGCTTTCCTTTGTCCATTAATATAAAAGCTGCAGGACTACTTGTTATGCATAAAAGACTTGCACCCCATCATGCTTCAGTGTCCTGTATCCATAAAGCTGACCACTATGCTGCAGGTATTGTAAACTGCCAGATTGGCATGGTCACTCACGCTCTTAAAATAGCCTTCCTTCACCATACAGTGCTTCTCAAATTGAAAAATCCAGCAATTCTTCTGTAATAATTCTATTAGATATTTCTGTGAGTGCAGTAGTTTTTGCTTAACTGAAGGGGCTAGGAGAAGAAAGGGAGATTAAATAAAGCAATCTGAAGCTGAAATCCTATTATGAATCTATATAGGTATAGAGTTTTGTGTATGTCCAGTAAATTTCTGCTGCTATAGCTTAAAAGTGAACTTCAGCAAAAAAAAAACAGGACAGCACTCATCAGTATACAAACAGTGCAGGTGGATCTGTTTCAGAGAACACTTTACAGAGAGAATAAAGTACATTCTAAAATAATATTCAAGCAATATAAGACAATCCTCCAGCTACTACTGGCTAACTGTGCAATTTCTATTAATAGTTCTGAGTGGGAAATTTGGCAAATTTACTTTAGCATCCTAAGAGGATTTAAAGTAAATCTGAAATTATAAAAATGCTGTCAGCAGAGAAATACACACCAGAGGAGAATTCAGTGATCTGCTTAAAACCTAGTTTTAAATCCTTTTATTGTGCTTTTTTTACTCCTACTCTGACCAACAAGGATTTGAAATAGAACCATGAAAACAGCATATGGATAAATGTAGGAATTCTGAGCTTACATCAAGGTAGTAGCAATTCCTTTGATCTACCCTCAGGAGTTTGGGTTAAAAACAAAGTTTGTTTTTTATTCCATACCCCAGTTAAACTAAAGAAGAGTCAAAGTATTTGCACTTCATTTGTTCCTTTGTTCATCCGTCCCTTTTCTCACTTTTACTATTTATCTTGTTGCTGCCTTTTCTTTAGGAGAATGCAGCTAGGTATGCTGGTTTCTCTGTTACTTTCCATTAATGAAGATACAATGTTTTAGTCAGTTCAGCATTATCTTATAAATCTTAGTTTGATTTTTGTGACAGAGTGTAGATTGTCTCTAAGCAAAATGCCAGGAATACCTTCATCCACTGCCAAATGGAGGTCAGAGCTGTCTCTTTTCATTGAGGCCAAAAAAGCTGTGGCAGTTCAAAGGTGAAGCACATTTCTTGAAAAGAGCTGAGATACACATGGCTATAATTCTTTATCTAGACAATGTTAACAAGCCTAAGGATTGCTTACAGAGTTAAAGAGTCAGAACATTTGGGTTGGGTAAAGAAAATTTCAGATTACTTCTGTAGAGTTTTAAAAAATTAGTTTTTAACCCATTACCCTATGAGAAGAGTAAAAAAAAATACAGTAATAAAAAAAAATAACGTTCCTGGTATTAAAGGAAAATTTATGATGTTGTCATTTATATATTTTGTAATTAACTTCTATTTTGCTTCCCATAATACAGAAAAAAAATTTGCACAAATTAGCAATTTGATTGAACCAGTATTACCTAAGAGAACAGTTCATGTCTAATCTAAAAATTATCTGTGTCTTATGTACTAATCCAAATTAAACATTAATTTTATTTGCTAAGAATGGGGAAAAGAAGAAGAGCAATAGATAAAAAATAGGATAGATGTCTTCTCCTCAGATGAAATCAGGTAATTTTAGTTTGGTTCAACTGTCTTCACCAGACAGTTAAATGAAACCACCTTATTTTGTCTGGAAAACATCAGAAAATACTCACATTTTTCATTTGTCTGCCAAAGAAAGATGGCAGCATTCTAAATCATCACAGCATTTCACACTCTCTGTGGTTAAAAGCTTTTCTGAAGACAATGTTGAGCTGCAAAAATCTACTTCTAAGTTTCAGACATCTGCTAAGACCAGATCCAGAATTTTGAGTCAGATCTATATCAGTGTAGGAGAGCTTAAGGTTTTGCTTTCCTTAGCAATAAGTGCATAAATCATAATTTACATGCTCAAATAAATGAGTCATCTGTATCTGGAAAAGATCAAGTAGTTATATCTTTGTCTACTGTTTATTTGGGCAAGTGCAGGTAAATATGACCTGCCATCAACATATGCTTCTTAATCAAACTTTATTCAAACACTGTTTAATTGTTATCTCTGAAAATCTGCATTGTAAAGAGTCATCTATGTCAAAAAAATGTTACAGCATTAAAGAAAAAAGAAAAACATTCTTCCTGAAAAACACAGGAAAACAGATTGTCACAGCTTTGATGGTACAGCAGGCATATAAAAGCTTAATTCAGTCTGAATTTTTGGCTTAATTAGATAATTTTATATCTTAAAATGGTCTTTAAAATTAAAGTGGTCTTAAAATTTTCTCATTTTGAAATAAAAAAAGCACCTTAGATGGTCTGTTATTCATATATGCCCAGAGGTCTCAGTTAGAGTACTAGGTTAGGAAACAGAGGCCACATCTAAGTGCTATTAAATAGGAAATATTATTTGGAAACAAA
>NW_008237953.1:1872288-1883247 GCF_000691975.1 Corvus brachyrhynchos
TGGAAACAGCTGTGTCAAGTTATTTTTACTTTAACCTTCAGGAAAGAGAGTTTGGCCTTGATTCTGTCTAACCCTAAGGAAAGTAAATATACAAAGTTTTATTTTGTGTTAACTTTGAGACAAGGAGCTTCAGAAAATGCTTTTTGGAGACTTTGAAAGGAAAAAATTCTTAAAGAAGGGATAGTTTGACACCAGAGATGAGGACAGAGCTATAAGAGTAGGTTTAAGTTCTGAATAGACTGTTAAATTTTCCTCTGAAGCTGCAAAATAAAATTTGGGGTTTATGTTGTTTTCTTCATTTGCTTCAGTTCTCTATGGTTGGCAGACCATCTGTTCTCAGTGTCTGTATCCTCTACACTATGGATTTGTATGCTAAGAACTTCTTTCTTCAAAGTGTCTGCTGCAATTTCATGTTTACTATTTGTACTAAACTGATATTCTACCAACAAAAAGAATTAAAAACATAGCTGGTAATTCTACACATGCATAATTAAAAAATACCTTTTTTGATGAGTAAACCATTTTTCAATTTCTTCCTTCTGCTTTCACATCATACGTTGTATAACTATTTAATAGAAGACTATATTCACACAAAGCATCCAAAAAAATCCCATAGTACACTTTGGAAGAAGTGGAAGGATCTTGCATTAACATACATTTACTGTGTAAATTAAACTCAATATTTCAAAGCATATAAGAAAAACTGTATTTGCTTAAAAAAAGAAAATGCTCCTAGTCAGGTCTTATTAATTAGATGATGCCCTAGCCTTCTGCCCCCACAGGTTGCTTGGTTAAAAGAGTAGCTCAAAAAAAAAAGATGAGATTGGGGTGAAGGAAGTTTTAAGGGAAGCCAAAGGAAGGGCAAATCAGCTGCAGGTACACCTCAAGAAGAACTCAGAGCTATTTGTTTGTACCAGGCTAATAACATTACATGTGGAAAAGTACTTGAAAAAACACACATATGAAAATCCATTAAGCATCAGTGTTAGCACACTGCTCAACTGATTCTCTACTTTAACCTTCCCTCATAATTAACCAGCAGAACCATTATCTGTCTTACTTTTTAAGAACTGTGTGAACTTGTCCTTCTAACTCTGAATCTCCCCCTTTCTTCTTCTTCCTCCATTTTTTACTGCTGAGCATGATGCCATGTGGTATGGAATATCTCTTTGGTCATCTAGAGCCAGCTTTCCAAACTGCCTCCCTTCCCAGCTAGTTCTCCTCCCTCAGCCTATTTGCTGGTGGAAGCAGAAAAGGCCTTGGCTCTGTCTCGGCAGTGTTCAGCAATAATGAAACTACTGCTAGATTTTCAGCAGAAATCCAAAACACGGTCCCCTGCTAGCTACTATGAAGAAAGTTCACTCTACCACTGACAAAACCAGCACAGTTTTTTTTTAATGTTCAGAGGGGATTTGTGAGGAATTCTCAAAGTTTGACGATGACTTTTGAACATGTCTGCATTTGAAATCAACTGAGATTGAGACAATCATGAATGCCTATAAGGAGTAGCCACCTTTGCTGGTAGTGTAGCTTGGCTGCAGCAGACAAGTGCAGATACCCACTCACTCCGTCCTGCTGGGACAGGGAGCAGAACTGCAAGCAGGTAAAAGTTGTGGGTTGTGATAAAAACAGTTTAAAAATAATAAGGTAAAAATATAACAACAACAATAATTATAGTAACAGTAATAGCTGTAATAAAAACAGACATACCAAAAAAAGACAGAAAAATAAAACTCAAGAAAAAAACTCAAACTCACCACTGACTCAAATGCCCAGTCTGTCCCCCAGCAGCAATTGGTCCCCCTCAGCCAACTGCCCTCAGTTTATATATAGGGCACGATATTCTATAGTATGGAATATCCCCTTGGACAGTTCAGGTCAGCTGTCCTGGCTGTGCTCCCTCCTGACATCTTTCGCAAGTCCTCTCTCTCAGAGCATAGGAAATTGAAAACTACCTTGATTTAGCATAAACCCTGCTTAGCAGTAGTGTCAACAAATGGAAAGTCACTGTTCCAGCAGTTGTGGCCTGCTGTCTCAGTGAACCAGGCAGCCCAATGTGTATCAGTATTATTAAAGATTAAGTGGAAAAAAAGGATTAAGTATGTCCACATTTTCTGAATTCCTATTTGGCAAGTGACCATCTCCATCAAGTATAGTTCCAATGTTTTCCTTGGCCCTCCTTTTGCTACTAACATACTTGAAAAATTCCTTCTTGTTATTTGACACAACACTAGCCACTGTCAGCTCTAGCTGAGCTTTGGTCTTTTGTATTTTTACCCTGCATATGTGAATAAGGATTCTATGGTCTGCCTGTGATGTCTGATCTTGCTTCTAGAGATCATACAATCTCTTTTTCCTTACAAGTTCCAAGAGGAGTTCCCTGTTGAGCCAACCTAGTCTTTGGCCCCCTCTTGCTTGACCTGTGACACAAGGGTATGTCCATCTCATTGCGTCACAAGTTTAAAATCTGCCCCTGTGCTTTTAAATGGTGTTTCTTCAAAACTGAGCAGTACTCATCTATCCTTAAACCCTCAAAAGCAGATTTCCAGGAGACACTGCTAAGCTTAAAGTTACCTCTCTTGAAACTCCATGTAACAACTCTGCTCACCCTTTTATATTTAACCAAAAATTTTAAACTTATCTATTTCCTGATCACTGTAGACAATACATCACATATCTCTTCTGAGTTCTTTACTATTTATAAGTAACAATGTTGGAAAGCACCTTTCATAGTTGACTCACTTAGTACTTGTGACAGGAAATTACCTTCAAACATTTGAGAATTTCCCAGAGCTGCTTCTCACAACAGTATGGCACTTCCAGTTGATATCTGGGAAGTTGAAATCTCCCATGAGGACAAGGGCTACCAATCCAGAGATTTTTTTCCTAATTGTCTACAGAGTAATTCCACTGTATTACCCTGGTCTGGTGATTGGCAGTGGACACCCACAGAGATATAACCTTGTTTTCCTTCTCTCTAATCTTCACCAAGAGCTTTTTCCATAATTGTAAGGGCTTTAGAGTCAAGCCTCTCCTTTACATATAGTGCAATATTTGCATGTTGCCTGCACAGCCTATCCCACCTGACCTACCTGTAGCCGTCCAGCATTCCAGTCATGGGATTCATTCCACCAAGTCTCACTGATATTAAGGAAATGATCAATGCTTCCCATTCATCCTGCTTGTTTCTCATACTTCATGGATTTATGTACACACATTTCAGATGTGTTCCTAAAACTTCAGTGCTCCCTGGAGCAGCCTGAATGTTCCCATTATTATTGCCACTGTCAAGAAGTGTCATGCTATCCCCTACCTTCCCAGTTCCTGGTATCATACCCTTCTCCCACTGATCCTAGTTTAAAGCCCACACAAGAAATCTTGCCAGCTTGCAAACAAAGAACTGTTTCCCCTGGTTTGGATATGCTGTCAGGTCCCAGCATAACTTGCTTGTCTCAAAGACTCTTCCTTTATTATAAAAAACCAAAATTTTCTGCATGGGAAGGCAAATCCCACACTTTAAATTCACTATAATTTATATATAAATTATAATCTCTGAGAGACATTAGGAACCTCCAAAAATCATATAGTCCTGTGTTGTTTTTCAGTACATTACCTTTGGTCCTGGTGCCTTTAGATGTTCTGCCCTTTTTACACCATCTCAAAATCTCACTGCTGGAGACCTGGCTCCTTAGCTCCACAGACACTTGTAGTAATTACACAATATCTATTGATAGTTTTCATTTTCAGTCTTACTTGTGTTCAAACAAATCAGAACACATACATGAATCTCAAGGATATATAACCATGTAAACATAGGTCCATAGGTTTCAAAGGGCTAAAATACTCTTTTATAAATGACGTATTTAGGCAGTGAGCTGGCAACACCTGCCCTCTTTGCCCCTTTCTTCTTCTCTGCTGATAAGAGTTTGTCTATTCTCACATACCTTGTTAACATAGTATCTGTAAGAAAAACTAACATTTAACTTCTAGATAAAATGTTTGTTTTTATAAAATTAAAGATATTAACAACAACTATTCAGCTTATTATTCCTCCACCTGCTGAAACTAGTTTGGTTTTACTATTATTTAAACAATAATTACACATTATAAATTTTATGTTTTCATAAGAGAGGTTCAGATGATTTACTTGGCATACTTAAAGGTATGGGAAATACAAATTAGTATTTACTATATGGTTGTTGTTAGCATCAAAACTTTTAAGCTGTCAAGCCAAATTAGTATAAAGATATTCTACTGTTCCATTATGTTGTGGGCTTAGTTGCCATTTTGCACAGGCTACCATAATGTAAACCTGAAGTAGCCCTGCAGACTGAGAATGTACCTCTTCCAAACAAACACAACATCCTTAGATTCCAAGTCAGGTTATTTACATGGATTAAGAAGTCATCTGTTAATACTCAGTAAAAAAATTTAATTCTTTGAATGAAATAATTGCAAAGAAATTATGCAATCTAGTCAACCCATATATATTATCAAATATATGGAGTAGTATAAAAAAAGAAATCGGCTCAATGCTTTTTAAGTGTTCCCTGAAGTAAAGAAATGTACTCATTAACACCAATTCCAAGGTAAAATACATGAGAGGGTAGGCACTAGAGAATTTCTTGTTGTAATTATTGCAATTAAGGGGAAAGTACTGAATTCTAATGCCAAAAGTATAAAAGGGTTAAGAAAATGCAAAGCCAACTTCAGTAAGACCCTTATTCTACAAATCATATACTTAGCTCCTGGTACATACATTTTCCAGTTTATTTGCAGGTTTTATAGATTTCCATAATCTCTTGATTCCAGGCAATTAGATCTATTCTTAAGACTGTACATTCTTAAAACCATATTCCTACAGAGAGCTGTTTGACTCCCAATCTATTCTGAATTTACAGTAATACATCTGTCCTCAGAGCTGTGACAACCATTTTTTAGCATTGTTCAATGATGGGGAAAAATTTTAGGCAAGATACTATGCTGGAAGAACCAGATAAACCCCTAAAATCAAGGCAGAAAGAATATAACATGCATCACATCACACAGCAGTACATTTACACTGCTGTATGCTTTACACATCTCAAATTGTATTATAATGCAACACCGTTAAAATCAAAGGCAAGTATAGGAGGAAAGGCTAGAATTAAGATCACTGTGGTACACATGGGAAACACAAAAGGGACTTCAAATACTATTCAAAACCATCCTAATGAACAAAAATGGTTAGGTGTCAGAGTCTCCTGTTCCCAGGCAATATTACTGGAGTGTAGTGAAGGAAAAAGTTGCAAGAAAACCTATGTCAAAAGAAATAAAGCAGTGTGTTAAAGACAACTTGAGAGAAGAATTGCCTTCTGGCAAGGATATATATAGCTGCAAATAGATTTTGATGTGCAATAAAAGTTAAAGGTGGATAGACAAAGGTTACAAATAAATGAAGATGCACTGGTTGTTTTAAAGTTTGGTACATAATAAAATCCAATCATGAGCACACTAGGAAATGAATGAAATCACTGAAAGAATGTTTTTGCAGTTCAGCATTAGTGAATTTTATATGTAACAGGTAAAACATTTAATTGTATGGAGGTTTTTTCCATAAACTATTCAAGTAATATTGGAATGTTATGGGTATTTTTACCACCCCTTATTTGAAAGTTGAAAACACAGCATAGGAAATTAAGATGTAGAAACGATTGTGCCCTTTATTATGCTCCTACATTTGAGAAGAAAGCACAGGATTTGTTGCCAAAGTAAATATAAGTAGATTGGAATCCAATGGAATGAACACACAGAGTGTTTCATCTGCAACACATAGAATGATTATCAGAAGTAAAAATATTTGCAAAGTAGGTAACTAATACAGTTTTTCCAAGAGTGACTGATTTTTGAGAGGCTATTGAATCAGTTGGAAAGTGTTTAAAACTCAATGGCTTTAAAAAAACCCAATAAAACAGATTAAGAAAAAATCTGAATACTTCTTAAGTTAGCTATTTGTAGATATAGTAATCTTATTTTAACCACAAATACTGAAAATCTTCACCATTCTGAATTACTCTCCATGTTAGTATTAGTACTTGTATTCATGCTCTGCCCCAGAAAAAATAATTGTCTTAATGGATGACAAAGACATGGACAGGCATTCAATGATTATTTTCATTAGAGCAGAGGACTGGCAAGTAAATTCCATTCTTAAGCTAGTTAACTTTCATTATAGATTTGCCAGGTTGAATTTTATCCTGAGTAGATGATCTTCTTTGTTTTTTAAAGCAATTTTTATTCAGTACATTTGCTGAAAGGATTTTGTGTGTCTTGTTTTTGAAGTACTTTAAGATACAAAAGGTGTTTGTTTTCATTGCAAAATGTGTTGCAGATCTTCAGTTAGAGAAAAAGCAGAACACTGCACATTGGTGCAAGGAGAATACATGCTCTGTTGTGAGTTTATCCATGGCCACATACTTTGAGGTGCTGCAGCATCAACTCATGCAAAGCTATGGATGCTTCAAGGTGCACCTGCATTATGAAGTCAGACACTGATGCTTTGAGGGGTAACTTCTCCAGTGGATACTTATGCTTCGGCCAAAATCCTTTCAGAGGTACACCTGCTGCAGCACAGACATAACCATACCACGTCAAGTGCAACTGCTCTGCTGTTGACTTATTCACGGCCACAAAAGTTTTCAGTATCCTGCTCCCACATGAACTGTGGGCTGTCCTGGTATAGTGTCAGTAGGCAACTAAGAATCACACAGCCATTTGTTTACTCACACACAGTGGGACTCAGGAGAGAACCAGAAGATTAATAGTGATAAAATTTATGGGTTTAGATACAGAGAGTTTAATAGGTAAAGCAAAATCCATGCACATCAGCAAATTAACCAAGGAATTAATTCACTTCTTCCCATGAGCAGGCAAGTGTTCAGCTGTCTCCAGGAAGACAGGGCTCCACCACATATAACAGTGATTTGGGAAAATAAACATCATCACTCTGAATATCTTCCCCCATACACACACCCCACACTTCCCCCTGCTTCTTCTTTCCCCAGCTTTTTACACTGAGCATGACATCATATGGTATGGAATATGTCTTTGGTCAGCTGGGGTCAGATGTCCCCAGTGTGTCCTCTCCCAGTTCTCATGCACCCACAGCAAACTTTCTGGTAGGGTGGTGTGAGTAACAGAAAAGATTTTGACTCTGTGTGAAGTACATCTCAGCAACAGTGAAAACATCGCTGCATATCAATGTTGTTTCCAGCACAAATCCAAAGCACAGTCTCCTGCTAACTAGTGACTCAGGAAAATTACCTCTACCCCAGCCAAAACCAGCACAGATACACTTTCAATTTAGCTTTTCAATGCATTTAAAAGAATGTTTCAACTGTTGTGTGGTTGCCTATCTGCATATTACAATGTCTAATTCTATGCAAACCAGTGCTGAAGAAGCAGTAAGGTTGGCAGACTGATAAGAGCCCTCGAATGTACAGGATGAACCTTTTTCTTCTTGATGAAACTCACATCAAAAGAAATTTACATTCTTTATCTTGTCTGGTGCTTGATAAGATTATGAAGCTCACATTTTAGCTATCCAGAAAGTGACAAATGGATGTTACTTGTGACTGAGGTGTACTTTTTCCTGAGATTGCAACATTATTCAACAGAAGACTCAAATAAAGGCTTTGCTAAAACAGAGAAGAATTTTTTTCAGCATTTCCTTTTAGCTTATGAAATAGAAATCAAAAGGAAGACTGTGCTAGAGGGTACAAAAAGGTAAGCGGCAGTGCCACACACAGTCAAACTGCCAGATCTTAAGACCTCCTAAAAAAGATGGGGCATATCCCTTCCCTGGTACATTGCTGTGCAAATGGGACCAAGGGCCTCGAGAAGGCAACATTATTGATTGCTATATCAAATAAATTAGGAGTCTTTATTCTAACTGCTAAATGTAAGGAGAGGAAGCACTGTATTTCCTAATAATTGAGCCACCTGCCTTCCTATTTTACTATTGTGACCTGGTTGTTTTACAATGTTTTGTGTGGTGAATATCAGGGGAAATTTTGTCACTGACTTTGGGGCACGTCTTCATCCCACACAGGTCTTTACACAGACGTTTCTCCTGACAGTAACCTGAAGATTTCCAATGAGTTTTCCTGCTTTAAACTCAGACTATCCAAAAATCTCTGACAGAAACTTCAGCTTACCTGACAACCACTGAACTATACTTTGTTACCTGCCTGCAGTGATTTCTGTCATATACTCAGATTTGCAGTTCAGTGGTTCTTTTTGATCTTTTTCCTTGTCTTGAAATTTACATGTTCAGAATCCATTCTCATTTGTGTTTTAGGTTCCTATGGAAATAATGCAAAACATTTTTCCTTGGTTTGTAAAGATTTCTTTGAGCCACAATTAGAACTTGTGTTGTCAGTGTGTCTGTTTCCATTTCTACTGTGTACATCCTCAGATTTAATTGGCCTTCGTTACTGTCCTGGGCTGCCTGTATGATACGGTACTCCCCATCGTCTGCCCTATGCCAGAATCCTGTGCCTTCCTGTGTCTTTAAGCTGTTTCTCAGGAGAGGGGGGAGAGAAGCCAGGTGAATTTTTCAGAGCAGTTTGTGCTCAAGGACACACAGTCCCCTGTGTTCCTGCTGCTACAGAGCCCAGGAAAGCACCTTCCTGCTTTCTTTCCCAGCTCTCGGCTCTTTTTCTCAGGAGAAAGACAGAGAGATAAAACTCTTTGCTTTTTAGCTAGCCTGCTAGCTGAGGCAAGAACTTTTCTTGGGACTGTTCTGCTCCAGTCCGGAACAACATCACCAGGAGGCCCCACACCGTGGCCCGGAGGGGCCCACGCTGAACCTCCAGAGAGGGCAAAGCCACACTCACAGAAAGGACTCTGAAATCTACCAAGGTTTCTTCTCCACAGCGAGAGGTTTTATTATTTAACATTATTCATTGTGTGTGTGTGTGTGCCTGCATGCACTTTGCTTGTCAAATAAATAATTTTTTTTCACTTTCCTCTGAGGACTTTCTTTCTGAACCTGGTGGGGGAGTGGCTGCTGAAATCTGCCTTCTAACAGAGGGACATTCATTTCAGACTTTTTCCTCCAAATTTGTCTCAAACCAAGACAATTATTATCAAGAATCCCTAGTATGATTAGAAGGTTATTCAGATTTCCTACCCTGTTATATTCAGAAGAACAATTAAGACTTCCTTTTCTTTTATATTACCTTCTCTTCATTTGTGAATTTCCTGTTCTTCCTATTGAAAAGCTTCTTACCTCCATGTAGTTTGGTTGACATTTTAGGTTTTTTCACCTTTTCTTTCTTCATCACCCTTCCTGTATAAATTACACCTAACTAATTGGTGCTGTGTGGGAGATGGATTTCTTGAGCAGCCACTTTATTCTTGCTCCACTGCTCAGTCTTTCAGAAAAACTCACTGTTTCTCCCTCCTGTTTTTCATATTCTCAATCTTTGTCTGCTCATGGTCCTTAGAGATTTGCTCAAATAATTTTTTTTTGCTTTCTTCCACTTTCTACATTTTTTCTTCTCCTGCAGAAGCATCCAGTTGGGATTGGTACTGTAGTATCAGCTTCTAAGTCAAGTTGCCAGAGGCATACAGAAGCATGTATATTACAAAAATAAAACTGTTTTCTAAAAAATTTCTCAAATTTGACAAATAGAAATCAGTACCACTTCCATATGTAGCTGTTGCCTTAAAATTCACTCCTAGTTAATTTTCCCCTATTTGAGGAAAGGGAGTCTTAAGTGTTAAACACTGAAAAAAGCAAAAAACCAAGACTTGTAAAAGTTTCTACACTAGTATGCAAGATATTTCCCATAACTGACTGATGTGTGCTAATCCAGTAATAATCCTTTACACATACATAGTGTCTTTTCTCTGAGGAGTTCACAGTATTTTTAAAGCTTCAGCAAAATCAAAAAACAACACTGGAATAAGTTAATACCATTTTGTTCCACATTAGAAATGACTTTCACTTCCAAACCCGTGACGAAACAATTCTGAGAAGAACCTTTTCCCCTAATACCTTTAGAAGACAGTAAACTCAATTTCTGGGGGGTTCATTGAACTTATTTTCACTCCCCTTTCCCCTAGAGGTGTCCTGAGGCAAATACTTCTCTTGACACCTGTGTCACTATCCTATTCAAACAATCCTTAGATGGATATTTAGATGAATGTTCCTATTCTCTAGAAGTCACAGTGGTTCTCTGCACCAAGTAACTTCGTGTCTGAGTAGAGGAAAAAAGAAATTAAGCCCTTTATTGGAAAAAAAAAGGCTCAAAATTTTTATTTATATACCTAGAGTTCCAATATTTTGCAGTGCTGTTTATCAGTTTAACATTATCCATTTAAATATCAGATTCTTTAAAAAAAGCACAAGTTTACTCAACTTTTTGAAGCACAGATAAATATCTTTATAGTAAACCCAACTAGCTTGTCATACCGCAGTTGTCTGATTGATTAAAAGACATCAATAATATACAAATTTAACTGCTGGTTTTATGAAATAAAGTTACTGAGCAGTAACTGGGGTAAAGATAACTCCAGCAGTGGGACATCATGACCACGGACTCATTGGCCACGTATTCAAAATGGACCACTGACTCAAATAGAGAGAAGAATTGTGCATGTAGATTAATTAGGATGAGAAGCTAGAGATATAACTAGCAATTATGGGGTTGAGTACAAATTAATGAAAAGGTTATGCAATTTGTAACCAGTGAACGATGATGCCTTTCTGTGTTAAAATTTATAAATAGTGTAAAGTTTTGATGACTGGGGAGCCAGGCTTTTGTGGGTTACCACCCAGCTCCCTGCTTTGCACAAACTAGAATAAAAATTAGAAATACCTTGCCTCGGTGTGTGGATTGGTGCTGTCCACTGGGTAACTGTTCAGTGTTGGGGTCCCTCCCCCTGCTGTGGGGTCCTGGGAGAGGGGCCCTG
>NW_008237953.1:1887590-1888634 GCF_000691975.1 Corvus brachyrhynchos
GGCTGGGCGCTGCGTTTTTGCCGTACGCAACCTCTTTCGCCGTCCCTCTAGCTGCAGGACCCGAACCCAACGCAACTCCCCCTTCGCATAAGGCAACATCTTCTGTTCGGGCGCCAGATGTTGGGTGGAGTCGCGGGAGAGAAGCCTCACGGCATTGTGGTCAGCAAGTCTCGTTTATTGTAATAATCTACACATACTTATAGTACTACTAATTAGCTCATACATATTGCAAAAGCTGAGCTCCTTATTGGTGGGAGCTATTCCATGAGATCACTGTGGTCTTATCTTTTCTCTTCCATATGGTTTCTTTCAGCTTACTTATCTGGACTCACATCCTGTCATTTGTACAACTCCTTGCACAAGGATTTAGTATCCTTGCCAAGTCTGCATCTTTATCAATCCTACAGTGTCATCATGACCTTTGCTTTTTAGCCATTCTTCAGAAAGACTCTCAACAATACATATGTTGCAGTACCCCCCCGTAACAGTTAAGGACAACAATTTTTTGCAATCTGCATAGGACAACCTTAGTGCCTTGCCTGGATAAATGGGTCACTCTAAGCAAAAAGTCCTGACCAGATGAATTCCAGTGAGCTCTGACACTTTGACTGGGGACTTTGGACAAACAATCCCAAAGCCAGGATGACCCATGACTCATTGGCACAACACTTTATACGGCTGTTTTCTTGGAGTTTTGCAAGCTCCCTAGGTGTATAGGGGATGGATTTTCAACGTATTTTCTTTGCTCTATCATCCATAACTGCAGTGGTCTCTGTTGTAATTATAGGTCTGGGTAGGTTCTTTCCCTCCTGTTCCAATTCTTCCTCTGTGTTCTCAGAGTTATTCCAAATGTCTCTGTCCCAGTCTTCAGGTAAGAATATCAATGTTATAGCTTGAAAATTTGAAGGCTCTGAATGTGCTATCTCAACTCCTAATTTTTCTTTTAACTTCCTTATTCTTTCAATTGACTTTTCCTTGCTATGACCCCTTTTTTCTTAATTTCTGCATCAGTCTTTTCCTTTGGTAAGTGTCTGGCACTTTTAT
>NW_008237953.1:1888661-1896116 GCF_000691975.1 Corvus brachyrhynchos
CTCTTTCCTTTTCCATCTTTCACTGTGGTTGATTAGATTTATTGCTAATACAGTATCTAAATATTGTCAATGCAGTATATAATATAAGCAGGTCTAAAGGGTTATAATATAAGCATGTTCAGCTAGAAACATAGAGGTTTACAGATTTTGGCCTTATAGAATGCCCAATTACAAACAAAAGAAGCACTTACATAGCTGATTTTTGATTTTCTTTCCATATCTGACTATTTCTTAATGCTTTAACTCACCCATTCGAAAGTGAGTGCTCCCTGTCTTTGGGCAGGACACACGCTGCAAATGTTCCTGCCAAGGAGAGGATCCACCCAGAAGTGGCCTGCAACCTCAGAGACCAGTTTGCCCAGCTGGCCTAGTTGTCCCAGTGCCCAGCAGATTTTTATACTCTTTTGCAGGACAATGTGTACCAAAGTCAATCGCAAACATCACAGCTCCTGCATCTCCAGAATTTATCAATTATGCAGCATTCAGATAGTTTTTGCAATTCTCACCTGGCTTTCTTGTCTTATAACAATTCATATTGCCCACCAGAGAAAATGGAGAGTGGGGTTGTGTGAGGGAGGAGGCCTCACTCAAAGACCCAAATATCTTTCATCACAGTCACAATGTCTTTTGTCTTCCCAAGTCACTGGTGTATGTGGTGGAACCCTACTTTCGTGGAGATGCTTGAACGCCTGCCTGCCCATGGGGCCTACTGAATGAATTCTTTGCTTTGCATTGCTTTGCTCTCCTTTGCTTTGCTTACACGCTCATCTTTACCTTCCCTATTACATAGTCTTTATCTCAATCCACAAGTTCTGTCCATTTTTCTCTTCCAATTCTCCGTCCCTCATGGAGGGAGTGAATGAGCTGCTCTGTGGTTTTAGTTGCCAGCTGGGTTTAAAACGTAAGGTCTTCAAATACCCAGTCTGTTCTACCTGTGTCTCATCCCTCATTGCTCATAATTTTACTGCCTAAAGGACAAAGATAAATATGGCCCAAAATTAGATATATTGATACAGTCGGATGCATAAGGTATCCATTTCCCAGTTCCGTCTTCTTCCCTTGAGGAAGTTGGAAAATTTTATGTAAGAAGTAATTAACTCTTTATTTTCAAGACTAGGACTAGCTATGAATTAAATGTCCATCTTTTTTTTGAAGGTATCTAAGGACGGTTTTTATTCTTAAGACTCTCTGTTTCATAAGACAGACAGTTTAGCATTTTTAATGTACTAACCCTAGCAACTGCATTATGAGAAATAAAGATCACTTTGGTACATGTCCCCTAAACTTTATACATTATCTGTTTCAAAGTAAAAAACTAATTTTTATGCAGACTACCTCATTAAATGGTTTTCAGACACTTACTGCTGTATGTACTGACTCACTGTCAATGACCTGTTCATCCTTTATGCCCTCGTGATAAAGGCAAACATAAACTTTCAAAGCATGCATCAATACTTTGAATGAATGACTGACAGTGTAATTAGCAGGATCTGGGTGAGGAGGTTAGACTTTTTTACCACACTAGGAGACAGGCTTTCAAACACAAATTCTCAGAAGTGGGGTATCAGTTTAATGCCTGCTAATTTGCAGTAAATTACCAAAATTTGTCGAGAAATTAGGTCCCACTAAAAATATATATAAATCTTTCATTTAACCTTACAGTTCTCCACCAACTTTTCTACTTTATTCTGACAAAATATCTACTTCTACCCTAGCAATTAAAGTGTAATTGCAGAAGATTTGACATTTAGAAAGAAACTGAATTCCCATTATTTTCCCATGCTCTGATTACTCCACACAGCCTTGTTTCCTTTACCTTGAGACTCCTTTTCTTTTGACAGTCTGAGTTTAGCCTTTTACCCAACATTTCAGAAGCACGAGATTAGGCCAGAACTTACGGGAAATTTTAAGTATAGGCAAATTGTGGCATAAGACAAGTAACATAATACATTTGAACTATAACAGAATTCTTTTGTCATTTGTGACATTTCAATATAGAGGTGGTCTTTCAGGCAGTTCCTTTTCACTTCATAGATCTGCTGCTCTTTTCCTTCACACACATAAGCAGTAGTGGAAATTAGAGAGACTATATGTAAGGTTAACATTCTTGTCTGTTAGATGTTTGCAATGTAGTCACAGTTTTGTCCTTCTGTAGAAGAAAATGTTTCTGATTCTGTGTGACATTTCCTTAGAAAAAGCAATGACAAGAACAAGCAACAGAAAGACAAGCAGCATCTCTCCACATGTGACTTTTTGTATGACTGTTCATAACCCAGAGAACTTACAATTATTTTTCAGTTCTTAGAGTAGCCTACATTATTTTATAAGACTTCATAAAGAATCATAGAGTAGTTTAGGTTGGAAAATAGCTTTAAGATCATCAAGACCGACCATTAAATTAACCAAGTCCACCACTAAACCACATTCCAAGGGTCACATGTATACATCTTTTAAATACCTCCAGAGATGGTGGCTGTACCACTGCCCTGGGCAACCTGTTTCAATTCTTGACAACCCTTTCTGTGATTTTTTACTCAATATCCAATCTAAACCTCCCCTGGTGCAACTTGAGGCCTTTTTGTCTCATCCTATTTCTTATTACTTCGAAGAAGAGTCTGAAGCCCACCTTGCTACAACCTCCTTTTAGGTAGTTGTAGAGAGTGACAAGGTTTTCCCTCTGTTTTCTTTTCTCCAGGTAAATATACATTCCCTTTTAATCAAAAAAATCACCAATCAAATGGTTTGCCAATCAATTGGTAACATTTAAGAAGTTTATCATACCTGTACACTTAATTCAGTTTCCTAGGTCTGCGTTTTACTTTATAGGCAGTGGTTAACTTTTAAAACCCGGTACGTATCTTGAACTTTCACTTCATTTCACTTTAGATCCACTGAATGTTTAAGACTTCTAGGAGTATGTCTTTTAAGCTGGTTTCTAAATGCATGATTTAGGCTTTTTTTTTTAAAAACAACCCACAGACAAAAAGATATAAAAGAAAGATAAATCTTTTCTGTATATCATTGGTTCAGTATCCTTCTGGTACTATTAACCAGAGCAGCAGTATGAGACTTCCCCCTCAAATGACTATAAGTGCCTTCTAGGAAGAAGACTGGATTGCAGGAGGTTGATCTGGAGAGGAAAGGACTAGAAATTGAAGGTGAGAAAGAAGAAATTAAGAAAATATACTTAATGTTTTTCATACCAAAGTGAAAAGAGGTCATAATATTTTTCTGTGATGCTACAAATCTGAGGCCTTATGTCATATGACTAAAAGTAATATTACTCTGCATCACAAAAGCAATAATGCAGTGAGCAAGTAAACATTTTACTGTAGCAGCAGTGTGAAAACTCCTGCGTTCTTGCAGTTTCTGTTTGAGTTCTGCTGTGCTGGATACCAGGTAGCTAGAATGGATTTTGCTATCATACCTTGAAAAGCATGTAGGGATCTACAGTGGGGTATTGAAAAGAAAAAAACAACATTTCTTTTAGTACAGAGTAACAGCTTTCACTTTCTGCTTTAGCAATAACTTTCTTTGTCTAAAATCTCATCTATTAAATATTTTTCTTCTACAAATCCTAACACTGCTTTCTATGCGCATCCCTTATTAATCATTCTCCAAAAATTTCTTTTTAATGATC
This sequence comes from Corvus brachyrhynchos, assembly GCF_000691975.1. Lineage (NCBI taxonomy): Eukaryota > Metazoa > Chordata > Aves > Passeriformes > Corvidae > Corvus > Corvus brachyrhynchos. The sequence continues at coordinate 1,892,302 of NW_008237953.1, forward strand.
CATTTCAGAAGCTGATTGAGTTTGCAATGACATGAAACGACATGCTGTTTTGGGATTTTTTTTTGTAGTGGTCTAGCTCTTTGTTAAGTGTTCACAATTAAAAGAGAAAAAAAGCAGCACCTTAATGATAGAGCTTGTGCTGACAGCTGTTGTGTAAGTGGTTTGTAGATTTAGTTTAATAAAACAAATGTTAAAGCTTACTTTTAATAATTACTTAAGGATTTCTGGAATTTTAATTATGCCAGTTAATTGAGCAAGTTAGCTAAATTGATGAATAATGATCTATGCAAACATCATTTTACAGATGCAGCGAAGGAAGTTTAGCAGATCATGAAATAAATTAAAAATAAACAGAAAAGCTAGGAAGTCAGTATCAGTACACTTGCAAGGTAAATATTTGAAATAAAGAGAAAATTTTAAAATGTAACAATGAGTAGAAATTTCAGAAGACAGAGACTGAAAGTGGTATTTCAACTGGGCAGAAAAATTATACCCTAAGTAGTCAATGTAAGTTTAATCACAGAACTGAAAATCAGAGCCATAATCACCTTGTGTCATGAGAGTGAGAAACAGAAATGACAGAGCTGGAGGTCAAAATCACCTTTGATCATAACTTAAATCAACAGGAGTTTTTAAATGCACCTAAAACCCAACGTAAGTTTTGAGTACACAAAGAATAAAAGAAAAATTATAGTAATCATTGAGGTATTAAAGGTCTTTCTGAAATAAAAATCTAATGGTGTTTTCTGACTTTCTGAATTTTGTAAATACTTTTCAATTTCGAAATACTTTTGTTTTAAAGTATACTTTAATTTCAGAAATATTCAATTATAGATATGAAAATTTAAATGAAATTATTTCTTTTAAATGAAAAAAAGAAATCAAATTTCAGTATATGACTGTGGATATGAGGCAAGTGGGGAGTTTAGCAGAATTAAGGAAAGCTTTCTATCCACAAAGACCCCAAAACTTACTTAATAAATTTATATATGAGATAGCAACAATATATAGTTGGCTATTACAAGAAAAACAAGCCAAAGAATGTAGCAAAATAACTGGGGCTAGAGACTGCTAGAAATTGTCAGTGATCACCTGTGCTATTGTAATGTATAGAAAGGATCTCAAAAACAAGAAAGTTTTACTCTAACCAAGAATATTAATGAAAGCTGGAAAGTATTCAGTAAGCAGGCTTCAAACTGTTATAAGAACTTACGCCCATCACTACAGGTATCATAATAAAGCTTTTGTTGCTGAAACATCTTTTGTTTCATTCTAATAGCAAGTATAAGAGGTGAACGAGAGTGCTTTGAACCCCACATACTTTCTGAATTGTTAGCACAGTTTTCCAAGATACCTTTCCATTCATGTTGATACTGAAAAAATACCCCAGATAATAGAACGTATTTTCATCCTCTCTTGTGTTTCCCCACCCAACTTCAGCTCCTGGCACAACCTATTACACACATGAAGACACACATCTCTCCAGTTGTTTTATATCCACCCAATCAATCATTTTCTTGCCTTACAGCAACACTTTTCAGTTCAAACTTCTTTTTTTCTTTTTTCACTCAGGGAAAGCTAACTGTCTAAACAAAAAAATGTATCATTTTAATATCATGTAGGTGCACAACCAAGTAGAGGCAATGGACATCTCAACATTATTATCAATCACCAGTGACAGAAGGATATAACAGCACACTCCTGTGATCACAAAAATAGAGGGAAAACGCTTGAAAGGAACATTTTTGTACATTGCTCAGACATATGTTAAAAGAAAAGTGGAAAAGAAAGGGTTCAACTATGGCAAAACACTTAAACCCTTAATGAGAAAGTATGAAAACAGAGGAATAGGAGGTAGTTCATGCCAGAGTAAACTGATTTATCTGCACATATATATTACTGAATTCTTGCATCACATGTTTTGATATTTGACAAATTTTTTCAGTCTTTTTAACAGGAAAAGGCCGGCAAAACAAAAGGCCAGAAATGTATTTCTGAAAGTGTCGTATTAGTATAGACACCTACCTAATTTCACAGGAAATTCAAATTTTCAAAGTACAATGGAGGTCTGGAGCAGAGCCAATTTTGATATAGTCAGAGTGAAAAAAAAATATTGAAGATAGAGTCTGACCAATTTACTAAAAGAGTTCTAAGCCAGGAGCTTTGTGGCAGAAAATGGCTATACTCTGTAATGTGGCCCTTATATTTTGTTCCATGTTTCTTCACATGCATACAAAGACAAAAAACATGGAAGAGTGCATATTCTGTGATACCTGTGTCCTTTTCTTAGCAGGATGCAGTGACACAGCTTGAATCAGCAGCCAGAACAAGAAGGTGAAAATTGCTCAGAGTTCCACAGTTCATGGTTCCCTAATAGAATTTTTTTTAAAGCAATCTCAGAGCAACTTTCCTCCCTAGTTACATTCTTCCTTCTCTGATATGATGTCCTGGATCTTGAGTATTATATAGTCCATTTTCCCCTTAGTCCTTAACTTTGCATTAATTAGAAAGGACATTGCTTCTATCCAGAAAAAGAAAAGGAGCTTCTGCAGAGCTGTGGAAGCATTTTGCACATTTTTTTGATACATAACACTCTTGTGACAAATAGCACTCTTTTTTTCTCTCAAAAAAGCCTCAGATACTTGCAGTTAGGTGAATCACCTTTCAATAAGTATAGTTTCCCAATTATATGTCTAAATGTACATTTTAAGCAAATTTGCAAGAAGATAAAAATTAGAATTTAATGTTTAGTAAATTCTTAACGTTAAAGTCATGTTAGATGTGAACAATTTCAGCTGCCTTTCAAGTATTGGTGAAAGTAAATTAAAATGTAAATAATTCAATAAATCTTTAAGGTTTGTCCTCAAAATAGTTTGAAAGCACAGCTCAGAACAGGGCTCCATTGAAGGGAATAGCAATTAAATGTAGAAAATGAAGTGGTTCAAAGAAGGGAAGATAGTAAATAAGCTTTTTAGGGTGGCCTTTCCTTCTTTTCTCTCTCAAGAACCTCATTTGCCAACAGCAGACTTCCTGTTTTGTGTTTTTGCACAAAGAGCCAAAGAAGGAAGCTAAAGAAGCCAAAGTTCCATAGTGGGGGAGGAGGAGAAAAAAAGAAAAAAAACCCCAAACCCCAAACTTTGGAAAAATTGTGCTCTTAAGGAAAGTTTAAAAGGACAGGCAAAAGAAGAGAAAATGTTTGTGACCCATGTAAAGCCCCATAACAGAAGAGGAAAGTGTGTACAGAAGAACAGTAACATTAGAGAACCATATTTCCTGGTGGGACAGGGCTCTTCAGCTTGTAAGGACAGTGGCTGTGAGTAATAAATGCAAATAAAGAATGTCCTCATAATCTGTGTAAAGAGCTCAACCTGGGTCTTGCAGACACAGGGAGCACTGGAGGCTGAAGAAGATAACACAAAGGAATGGGTGGAAAGGGCTAGCAAATGTATGAGAAGTTTAGATGGAGGAAGAGAAGCCAAATGTATTTTTTGATTATTGGAGCTTCAAGGCATGGTGGATTACTGCTAGTGTATGTGGGCACTTTAATAGAACTAGTGCTGAACCAGATGGGAACAGATGGCTTAGTTTAGTCTTAGGTTTTCCTGTTAAAGGAATTTTCTCCCATATGCATGTTGCTAGGGGACAAATAGCTGTACTTAAGAAAGACAAAAAGGGGAGTGAGGCGGGCCTGGCTACTCTTTTGTCTGCACCTGGGTGTGGGGTCAGTTCGCTCTGAGCATCCGGAGAGAGAAGCTGCAGAGAAAGGAGCTGCTGCTTCTTTCTTTTTGGCCGTTCTTTCTTCCTGCTGGAAACAA
>NW_008237953.1:1896288-1897836 GCF_000691975.1 Corvus brachyrhynchos
TGCTCCGCGAGCGCTCTCCGGGGCGCCCCCTGCAGCCGCGGGGGACCCATCGCCCCTGCCCTGCTCACCGGGAGCTGCCTGCGCCCCTGCCGGCTGCGAGCGGAACTGCACCCGAGGGGAAAGGGCCTGAGAGCCGAGAAGGCTGGGACTGGGTTTGTGTTTGCTGTTACTGCCATAGTTGTTGTTGTTTTGTTTGACTGGTTATATACATATATATAGTGAGAGAGTAAAGAACTGTTATTCCTATTTCCCACATCTTTGCCTAAAGGCCCTTGATTTCAAAATATAGTAACTTAGAGGAAAAAGGGGTTATATCTGCCACTTCAAGGGGGGCCTCTGCCTTCCTTAGCAGACACCTGTCTTTCAAAACCGAGACAGTGGATTACTGCTAGTGTATGTGGGCACTTTAATAGAACTAGTGCTGAACCAGATGGGAACAGATGGCTTAGTGCACTTCACTTTCTCTGTCATCTCATCCTGGGATGACAGTAAGGGCAGGACCTGAAGAGTCTAACCTTCTTGTGGCCACTCTGCCTAGAACCACCTCTGCACACCTTCACACAAGCTGTACAAGGCACATCAAGTGCTGATCAACACAGATTGTGCTGCTGCTCTAAGCTGTGTTGTTTGATCAGGTTTGCCACCTCTCAGCAGGCCAGCTGAAGGTAAGACCCATGATAACCTGCAGAGCCTCAAAAAAAGGAGCATGTGGTACCTGAAATGGGTAAAGAGCATCTGCCTAGAGGCACAGACAGTCAGACCTGTGCAGAACTGAGAATCGTGAGTGCTTTCCTGACCTAAATCCTGGATAGAGGAGAACTCAAATTCTTTGGTATTACAGCTGGTGGAGGGGTCCGAGGCTGTGACCCAGGAAGAGGTGACCGGTCCGGAGAGATGGTCCCGAAAGGAATCGCCTTCCCGAGGCCCGGTGTCTTCCTCTCAGCTGCTGGCAGAGGAGCCCTTGCAGAAGCTATCAGCTCTTTAGTGATTATCAGCTCATGATTTCAGCTCAGCTCTGCAGGGCAGCCTCTAGGCCAAACCAGACCTGACTCCAAAGTCCTTTCCAGGGAGTCCTGCCGGGCGGTTGTGAAATCTCTTATCTCAGCAGACATCCCTCCAGGGCAGTGGCTGGGAATATCCCACAACTCCCCCTTCTGTATTTATTAAAAAAGCATTCCCAGCAGCCTTTCTGCAGCAACGTAGGAGGCAAGAGAACATAAGTAACACAGTAATAATTACAATGAATACCGACAGAGCTCCCTTAATCAAAGATGCAATCCATCCCGTTATTCCCCATCGTCCAAAAAGGTCATTGACCCAGTCTAGGCTCTTTTCTACTTTTAGGTCCTTTACTAGTTCTTGTAGTTTCTGGATGTTTGCCTGGATGGATGTTGAGTGCGAAGAAAGATTGAAGCAGCACATCCCTTCAAAGTCTTGGCAGCCATGTCCGTGGGCAAGCAGTTAGTAGTCTATTGCTGCTCGATTCTGTAGGGTTGCGTGTCTGGTAGTCTCCTCATCTCTTAAAAGATCGCTCAAGGAGGCAGATGT
>NW_008237953.1:1899320-1899835 GCF_000691975.1 Corvus brachyrhynchos
AAAAGCATGTTCAGCCCTCATAGCTATGCCAGCGACATAAGCCGAATCTGTGACCAAATTAAAAGGTTCATCTTTAAACTTCACAAAGGCTCTGAAAACAGCTGCTAATTCAGCAATCTGTGGAGATCCCTCTACTATTTGGATATCAGATTCCCATTTCTGGGTATTGGTTTGTCTCCATGTCATGACAGACCAATGTGACGAACCATCAGTAAAGACGGTCAGAGCTTTAAGAGGTTTTCTACTTTGGATTAATTTTGGAATCAATTTAAAAGCTGCTTCACGGTAGAAAAGTCTATGTTTTGGCATGTGAACGGAAATTTGGCCTGTGTAGCTATCTAGGGCTAACTGGAGGCTCTCATTGGTCCGGAGCAACAGCCTCAGATCTTCAGTGGTCAATGGCAAATATATGCATGTGAACTCACACCCTGCAAGAGAGCGGAGACGAGTTCTGGCCTTTTTTATTAAATGTGCCATTACTTCTTGGAAGGTGGTTAATGTCTTTGTAGGTTGAT
>NW_008237953.1:1904783-1904991 GCF_000691975.1 Corvus brachyrhynchos
AGATCTATCTTGAGAGGAGCAGCACACAACAGGCTGGTTCTGTCTTGTCGATCAAGATGCAGCTTGGGCCAGGTCCAGGTTCCAGGATCCAAGGTTGTTCGGGCGCCAGTTATTACAGCTGGTGGAGGGGTCCGAGGCTGTGACCCAGGAAGAGATGACCAGTCCGGAGAGATGGTCCCGAAAGGAATCGCCTTCCCCAGGCACCGTG
>NW_008237953.1:1905085-1906380 GCF_000691975.1 Corvus brachyrhynchos
TCTAGGCAAAACCAGCCCAGAGAGAGAGACGAGAGCACCCGTATGGCTGGTTCCGCACGAAGGTAGCTTTATTGTGGGTTCCTTCCGGCGAAGGGAAGAGCCAGGGACGAGCTCTCTCTCCTCTACAGAGGCAAACTGGTCTTTTATAGGGATACAGGGGATCAGCAAGGGGACCAATGGATTACAGAGGGTCTGGGATAGACCAATGGGTTACAGAATGATCTGCATAGGGTCTCCCAAAGGATTGTGGGTCTACTTTTCCTCACCATGACTCCAAAGTCCTTTCCAGGGAATCCTGCTGGGTGGTTGCGAAATCTCTTATCTCAGCAGACATCCCTCCAGGGCAGTGGCTGGGCATATCCCACATTTTGGTATCATGAGGGCTGTGGGCATATTCTGTTGCAGTGTCCGTGAAGCTTATCCAGGACCTGAAAAGCTTGTAGGGCTAAGAAGTGGTAACTTGGGGTTCATAAGCTGATAAAAGATTTGTAAATAAGACCAAGTATTAACATATACCTCTAGAAGGCTCCTATGCACTTTCTGGCTGCTGTCTTGGGAGAAGGCTCACACATCATCCTCAACTTTGTGATGAAACCTGGTCATGGTTCATTGATTTCACTCTTCACACTTTGGACACAGAGGGTCAGTATCATGCTTCTCACTGACTTTTCAGGTCCTTTTCTGTGTGGGACAGCAAAACAAGGGGGCCATGAGTATCATACAGTCATAGAATATCCTGAGGTGGAAAGGATCCACATGGATCATCAAAGTTCTATTCCTAGCCCTGCACAAGATAACCCAAATAATCTCACCTTGTGAATGAGAGCATTGTCCAAATGCTTCTTGAACTTGGTCAGGCTGGTGCTGTGACAACTTCCCTGGGGAGCCTGTTCCAGTGCCAAACCACCCCCCAGATGAAGAACCTTTTCCTGATATCCAACCTGAACCTCCCCTGACACAACTTCAGGCCATTCCCTCGGGTCCTGTCATTGAGAACCTTGTGAGAAAGCTGCAGACTGCTACAAGATCTCCCCTCAGCCTCCTCTTCTCCAATACCTTCTTGTCCATACCCTCTTGTCTGGGTATAATATGCTCCAATGGTCAAAATGCAGGTGATTAAAAATGATCTGGTTTTGGTGGACAATACATGTTGCTGCCTGTTCTGAGCTTCCCCTCCCCCCTCCCAAAGACATGTGCTCTGAGCTCCTTTGTTCCAAGCGCGGGCAAAGCCAAATGTAACTCAGACTCTTCAGCAGTGTCTGATTGGCCGCTCCCCCCGGGTCCGCCCCCAGTCC
>NW_008237953.1:1906542-1910724 GCF_000691975.1 Corvus brachyrhynchos
CTGATTCAGGTACCGATTTTAGAGCTACTAAAGTGCTAGATCGCCCGTGCTACCTCTCTAGGCTGCTCGAGGCTTTCTAAGGCATTGAAATACAAGTGCTAGCCGGTATAAAGCTGAAAAGATACCCTCCACAAATACATTCTGTATAGGACATTGTCCCAGATAGCTCCAAGACAAATACACAAAGTACCTTTTTTCCTCCCCTTTGATCTTTCCACAAAATGGTATAATACATCAAGATATTGCTAGTGAAAATGGTATCTGACTTCATGGAAGAGATTATGACATTAAGAATTTGTCTCTCTTATTTGCCATGCATTTGAAGTAATAAAATACCCTACATTCTAGAAATTACCCTCTTTAGTCTTTGATACCATCTGTGGAAACATAATTTCCAAATTACATAGCAGTTTTGAACCTAGATATATGTCTTGAGTGAGAAGAGGCTGTTACAAGTCTGGATGGATCCCCTGCTTTATATATCTTATATATATTTTGCAATTTGTTTGGGTTTTGGAGGGTGGTTTCTTCCATCTTCTCCCTCCCCTCAGCATTCATCCCATGGGATCCATTTGGAACTTAGGATGTCTTTTAAGGAATTCACCCAATATTGATCTAAAGTATTCAAATTATAGAATCCCATTGCATTCCTAATGAAAGCTATTCATCTGTTAATAAATTAAAAACTTGGCAATCTATTTCTATTAAAAAGTCTATTTTTTTCTCTCAAAAATGGATCCTGTTTTGTTTGGTTTGGGTTGTTTAGGCTTTTTTCTGTAAGATGAAAGTAGTCTTTAACCTGAAAAAATCTTCTGCATGTAGTTATGCAGTGACCAACATCAAGTAACATTTTAACTTACTTTTTGGTAAACAAAATGAAGTATCTTGAGTCCCTCATTATAAGACACTTTTTCCTGATGCCAAATAATTATCACAGCTCTGTTCTGAATCCTTTATTTTGTTATCACCCTCTTTTCACAATAGTGCAATTTTGTGGTAAGGATCTCATTATTCTCATATGTATTACAGTTTTACTCAATATTACTTTTCCTATATTATTGCAGGGTTCCTTCTGGTAGCAGAACACAGCCAGAGATCTGAAGAGTGCAGAAACTAGATACTCTCTGACACAAACAGCACCTTTGCCCCACCGAAAAAAACCTGATTTGTTATTTTAGTTCTTTCTGGTTAAAAAAAAATTTCAATAAATATAGAAGTAGGAAAACAAGTAGAGGATGTCAAGTCTTCTTTGCCTTTCTACTTCTAAAAGCACAATCTGACTGAAGTAAAAACATTATTCTTTTAACACACAGGCATTGTAACCATCTCTTAAAAAGATATACTAAAATTTTAAATCACATTCCTTTCACCTACCTTTAGTCTTACCAAAGTGCAGTACTCTCATCACAGCAGCCCTGCATTGATAGCAGAAATTTTGAACAAGTAAAGGCCACTATCTTTCAAAGTCACTTTCAGATTTTCTGTGTCATTGCAGAAAAATGAATGAAACATCATTAGTAAAATATGGCAGAGGAGCGCAGGGACCAAAATAAAGTGCTTTCCTTGAGCAACAGTCCATACACTGGCAAAAAACATTTAACTGCTTTTTTTGCAAAGAGAACTAAAGTGGGATTTTTTGCTTTATATCAAGAATGTCAAAAAGATTAAAAACCTGATTTGACCCAAGACCTTGAGCAAAAAAAGAGTCTCATTTATTCTTTCGTGTCTGCTCTTTCTCTGCTCTTATATTCTGCCTTTGGGCACTGAGCAAATAAAAGAGATTTGTCCACCTGTGTGTCAGTGCTGGCACACAGATGACAAGACTGAGAAAACCATGACCAGAGAGCACACAAGAAAATCTGAATTGCTTCTTCAAGACTCACATGACTTTCACAAAGGAATATAGGACATGTATCTTGGTATAAATCATAGGAGGATATGTAAAATGGGTTTTAAAGTTTAATTGTTTGTTACTTTAGTTTTTTAGGAAGCAAAACACCTTTCACTTACTGTTCTGGCTGAAACTCTTCTGTATGACCTGAGCTGTTGCTTAGAAGGAGCCCAGGTATGCAAAAGCTTTCTACTACTGATAGGTAAACAGTAATTATACAAGATCGTATACAACTGATCAGTGTAGTCTCACTCACAATAAGCTTCAGATTTTTCACATAGAGATTCAGACCTTTCAGCTAATTAAAAGGCAAAAATGTCCAGATTGCTGATAAATAAGCTGCAAACATATTTATTTGTGTTTTAGAAAAGGACATCAATAGCCTGATTGAAAAGTGAGAAAATATGATTCTTCAGCTAAGTGAATATCTTGCTACACCTTTGTGAGCCATTTACACTTTGGATTTTATTTATAGTTAATACCATTTCAGTGGGGAAATCTTAAGTCCTTCATAGACCTTGGCTATCTCACAGCATGTGTCCAGCTCCAACTATCATGAGATCCCAGAGTAATTTACAATTTCCATTTTTCATGGAAATTCTTTAAAACATGTCAGAGATATTTATGTAGATAAACACACACACAGACACAGACACACACATCTCTGTAAATCTAAAGAAGCCCCTATTGTTTGACTCTTAACTATTGTATACATTTCTAGCACTTTCCCATTAGTGACAATAATGAAAACAAAATAACAAATATATATATAAATATACTTATCTGCAATATATAGTAGGTAATTCTAGAAATCATAAAATGATAACTAATAACAGGAAAACAATAAAATAAGATAAAATTCAATTCTGAATTCTGAAGTCCTAATTTTTAACGTATTTTATTATTTTGCAGCATATAATGCAGTACATGAGAATTCTTAATTGCTTCTATATTGTTAGACTAATCTAAAAGAATGCAAATAAATTGGTGAAAATAAATATTTTAATGAATCTTAGATTGTTTCTTTATTTCATCTGGCTTATTTCAGCCTCTTCAGTGATGAAAGGCTGTGAAGGTTTTATCAGATTAGAAACGGCACAGAGCCCATAGCTGATAGACAGGTTGCTAGACCAATTAAACAAGCTGGTAATGCCTCTGAGATGACATATTTAATGTAAGAGGAAATGCAAGAAGTTCCTTTTCCTGCTTCCCTGCCGAGGGGTGGCAAGGGGGAGGGCCCTCAGGCCCCATCCCATGTTACAGTGCGGATACTGTAACACACGTATCAAACAAGGAGGGCAGTGGAAAAGAAATATATATGGACCGATAGATGTTTCAGAGATGTTTATTTCTCCAGCCGCATGGCCGGGGCTCTGCCGAGGAACTGCTCAATCACGGGACCTGAGTGTCCTTGCCTGCGCAGGGGAACACAAAACAACCAATGGGGAACGAGGCTGACCAGGGGCTGGGAAACCCCATGCCTACCCCCCAGGCCCCCTCTCCCAGGACCCCACAGCGGGGGGAGGGGCCCCAACATTTCACCTGTTTATTTTTAACAAAAAGAGATTTAAAACTTAATATTGAAAACACCAAGGACAGTTTCAAAACAAAACAAGCCACCCTCCTGAGTCTTTAAATGTCCGAACAGATTCTCTGGAACATCGTAAGGCTGACAGAAGGGAGACATGACTCCCTGAGCATGCTTTGTGGGGAAACTGAGGCAGGAGAGGGTTTAATTTCTTCCCTCCCCCTTTTCATCCCCCCCTCGGCATCACAGAGGAGTTGTTGGGAAAGGGAATTGTATAGGGAAGCCATGGGGTGAAAAACGGATTAGGAATAAACTGGGGATGGGGTAAACTTAGGAAGGGGTTCATATTGGTAAAATATGGGTAAAAGGGGAAAGTAGGTTGTGGGTAGGGAAGTTGCTGGGATGGATATTGTTTATAATTTTGTGCATAACGGCTGCCTTTGACTGGAATACCTCCAGGCTCAGTAACATTTGCTGCTTGTAAACCCTTGTTGGGGTTTTAGTTTAGTCCTAGATTTTTTTCTGTTAAAGGAATTTTCCCCTATACATGTTGCTATGGGAACAAATGGCTGAAGACATAAGGAAAACAAAGGACCTGACTGCTCTTTTTGTTTCACCTGGGCGTGTGGGCAGTTCAGTCTCGGAGTCCAGAGGGAGAGGAAGCTGCTTTTCTTTCTGTTGGAGAAACACCGGGATCCCAAGCCTGCCTTCCCTGCCCCGCTCAGAGCCGGGCCGTGGTCGCACTAGCCAGCTGCTGCGTCGC
>NW_008237953.1:1912242-1917508 GCF_000691975.1 Corvus brachyrhynchos
TGAGAGCCAAGAGTCTTTCCACGGTTCCTCCATAATTTAGAGAGAATATCCAAACCAAGGCAAGAAGAGAGAGATCTAGAGTTGTTTTTACTCACGAATTTTCTGTCCTTAGGGATTGGTGTCTTGCCAGCATTTCCCCACCATTTTGTTACAGTGCAGCTACTGCAACCACATGTATGAAACAACAAGGCCCGTGGAAAAGAAATATATATGGAACGATTCTTGGTAGATGTTTCAGAGATGTTTATTTCTCCAGCCGCATGGCCGGAGCTCTGCCGAGGAACTGAGGCAATCACGGGACCTGAGGGTCCTTGCCCGCACAGGGGAACACAAAACAACCAATGGGGAATGAGGCTGACCAGGCACTAGGGAAACCCCATGTCTCCCCCCCCACGGCCCCTCTCCCAGGACCCCACGGCAGGGGGGAGGGCCCTAACAATCCCAGAGCAGGCCCAGATGCAGCGGTGTGGGCTGCACCACCAGGACAAAGCCACCCCAGAGCCACGATCAGCCACGCAGTCAGAAAACCCCTCAGCTGAGGCCTCCTAGTCTCCTCGGCCTTGCAACCAAGATTCATCTGAGGCTACCGTGGCCTGCATGGGGCCAGCGGGCCCCTGGGGCTAGCAGGCCCTTCCGTGCAGCTGGTGCGGCTTGCGCCGAACTGAGAAAAACACCATGCAGTAGGCAACGAAAGACAGGGCGAGTCTTTCCCCAGTGCAGAGCCTGAACAAAATCAACTTCTCAGCTGAAAACTTACAGATACCAACTTTCTTGCAAGTTAGAGAAAAGCAAAAGTGATGTCACGTGAGGAAGCTAACATGGCGGCACCACGGTCAGTGGAGGAAGGGAGAAAGAGGAGGCGCTCTCAGCGCCAGAGCTGAAATTCTCCTGTAAGCCATGGTGAGGACTATAATACAGCAAATTGTCTTCCCTATAGTTCATGAGATGAGGTACATGAGGGGGGTGCAGAAATCCACGTGCAGCCCATGAAAGAAAAGTGCTCATGTCAGAGCCTATAGATGCTGTGAGAGAGGCTTTTAGAGATTGAAGAAGAGAGCCTTTGTTTTCAGGCTGGAATAGCTCATTCTTAAAACACTAAAACCCCATGACTATTATGACCCATGATGGCAGTTGTGGTAAAACTGCAAGATTTTGTGGGAGGGATTTTTCACTGCAGCAGATTTTGGGTAGACTGTTGCTTGTGAAGTTTGAAACCACATTAAAGAAGTTCACAGAGAGCTATCTTCATGGGAAGAATCCCATGGCACAGCAGAAGAAACTCTTTTCCTTAAGCATACTGAAGAAAGACTCTTAAGAAATGAAACACTGACCAAAACCCCATGCTTGTTTCCCTTGCGCGGGTTGGTGAAAAGAGGGAGGTACTGGAGGAGAAAGGTATTCTGAAAGTTTGCTTTGGTTTCTCATTATTCTTTTTACTTTTAATTCTGTTAGTAATAAATCTTTTTTATACTGTTAAGCGTGGACCTGTTTTGACTTGAAGTTTTTCCATTTTCCTCAATAATCCTTACTTCACCTCATGAAAATGAAAGTTATAATGTCTCCTTCTCTGCTCAGCTATAGCAGAGGTGAGTAAGTAAATAGTTTTTCTGTGGTGCTTGGCACCTAACCAGCATCAAAACACCATAAAGGCTTATCCCTGAAAGGTGGCCACTAAAACAGGGATGTATGACTGCAGATAACTCCATATGCTAGAAGAAGGGCCAATAAACATATTTAGCACAAAACCACTGTGTTCCCCAACAGATCTATAATGACAATAGGATTGTCTAGCTAGCGTTATGCTGTAAGAGAGAAGAGCTGAGAGACAGTAGCAGTTTTATCTTCTTATCACTGCATGTTGTGGGGCAAATTCAAGAACTTAAAAGAGCACAACTAACTCTCTCAGAACACTGACAAAGAAGGAAGTTTCCATAAGCCACTAGAACAGGAACTTTAGATAAGCACAGATGGCTAAAAAGAAGGCTCTAATTCCAGGCCTAACAGAGGTGAAGGAGGCATTTCTTTTCATAATTGGGTCCTAACAACAAGGTAAGATGAAGTGAAGACAGAAAACATTAAATCACTTCGTATGTAATTCAGTGAATTTATCAGTGAATTTGTTCAGTTATCAACAGTACCTCTATGAATGAACCTCAGGTTTTAAAATTCTCTGTGAAAAGTGTTGCACAAAACTTCAGTTTTCTAAGTAAAAGTTCAGGTTGCATTTCATGGAGTTCTTCCAAAGTATTTTGTGCTCAGAATGGCAAATGTTAACTACTGTTCTTAGATGTTTTATGGGGAAATCCTGGCAGAGTTCAAATAAGCAGGAATTCAGTCATTGATTTCAATTGAGAGTGGACAAACGTTTTATTATTTCAAGGTAAAAAAGAGGCAGAGCAGTGCCTGAAAACAAGTAGAAACAAAATGTCTTCTAATAGACTGCTCTTAAGGTTCAGCTGCTTAATTGACTAGAGGGTCTTAACTACAAGCACAATTGATACTATAAAAGAATGAAGACACATTAGAAAAGTAACTGTGAAATACAGGGAAGACATTGAGGAATTCGCAGAAGGCTCAGAAATCACCATGGGTGAGGCAGAATGCTGGAAAAGACAAGGATTTTTGATATATTGCAGGAGAGACTTTCATCTGCTTTCATCTGTTCTTTCATCTGCTGTCAAAGGTGAAAAAAGCCAAAGGAGGGGTTCTATTTTAGTTCACCTTTATATGAACAAACATTAAAAGGTCATAAGGTGCATGTGTAAAAGAGGACCCATAAATTAAACTGCAACAAATAATACACATTTCTAAAAATAAAGTAAATAATCTAAAAAAATAGATGAAAATTCTTTATAAATTGTTTAGTTACAATTAAGGAATTTCTGCCATTGACCTTTGCTTTGTAGAAGCATTAGGAAACCTTGATTTGAGGGGGAAGAATAGAATACCACTTCAAGATTCATTTGCAAGTCTTATTGCTTGCCACGTTAGTCAATACATTAAATTCCTAGTTACACCCATAAGAAGTAAAGCATAATCGAAAGAAGTAAAATTATCATAATTTCATTACCTTACAGAATTTTGTGGATGGCGTTCCCTGATGCCTTAAACATTTGATCTTGTCAGTAGTTACAAATGAGGTTGTAGTCTCATATATTTCCATGTAATTCTAATTTTCATTAGATCATTGGGGAAGTCTGTGAAGTATGGTGCACCATCACATAAATGTTTTCTTCAGTGCCAGTCTATTTTTACGTGGGACTTTGTTGCAGAAATCCAGCACAGACTCGAACAGAAGGCTCCAGAGAGAAAAACAACCCTACACAGAAATGCATATTACATAGAGGTATATATGTATTATGTAATACATAATTATAAATAAAGTAAAAGAGAAAAATCATATGATACCTTAAAAAATGTATTTTTCGCATGTTCCACCTCCCCCCTATATATGCACACATGCACATATACGCAAATTGGAGAGCTACTGTCAGTGAATGCAACTTATTGGTAAAACAGAAAAAAATGTGTTATTGACAGATGCCACCACCAAACCTGGAAAGCAGGATTTAGCACCAATTACCAGATTTTCTGGAACACAGGCATGCTGCTGGGCTTATTCCAGACTCTTTTTCAAAACACTTTTTTTCTGTTTCTTTCTGCATCTGAATTTTATTGTGTTTTTTCTGTTTAGAATTTCAAATGCATATATCTTAACCTTGGCTGGCCCAGTATCATTTCAAGGACTGGCTCATTAAGGAGAGTAAGAATATGCCTGCTCTCACATAGCAGATTCTCACATATTGAATGCTCCTCTGTATGAGTATATCTTTCTACGCGTTAGCACATTAACGTGAGTGAATACCCACAGTAGATTTGGTGTATTTGAAGGAGTCTTTGAATACCATAAAGGAGGAATAGTGATTGTCTTTTCAGTAGCCTTTGAGGAAATAATTTTTTTCCAGACCACAGATTACACTCAGGAAGTCAGGAGGAAAATATAATGTAACATTTGAGAAAAGGCAACAGTACCTTTAAGTAGTGTAGGAATCAAGATGATACCACATGGTAGCTCTGAGAAAAATTGTTAATTTTCCTTAGAAGCAATATAATCTGAAAGAAAACATTCCAGACATCCCTACAAAGCTGGAAAAAAAAAAAATCACAGCATACAACAATCAAGAACTCTTGAGGCAGAGAAATGTGTCCTCGCAGTAGATTCTAGTCTTTTAAACGGAAAAAAAGAAAAGCTCTCAACAAGGAATGCTGTCTTAATTATCCTTAGAAGATTGGTTCTAGACATAGAATGACTTTAATACCTCATAGTTTCTGACATCTCTGTGTCCTCTACTATTTTTTAAATCTTATCTACATGCTAAAAAAGGTATCTATCTCCACAAAACACCAGTGCTGAAAAAAAGAAGAGACAACCAGAAGCAGAGACAGTTCAAGGAACCGTGTGAACATAGAAAAGGAAAAAGGGCTGCCGGGTAACTTAGAAAATTAGCTAAAAATCTTATTTTCATTGCAGTATTAGAAAGTGAAGATTAGTTAACATTTGGCAGGCTCAGTCAGGTATCAGAAGTAATTCAAGAAAAGCTCAGTATTTTTCTTTGCTTACACAATGATTCATATGCAGAATTAAATACTCTCTCCATTAAGTAAGCTTCTTGTAACTCCAGTAGTGCTTGGAATGAATACCCCATCAAATCTAGTGATTTCTCATGCAAGGCTGTGCACTTCCATGATATATACTTCCTGCAGTTTGGATCAAAATACCTGTGTACTTTAAGTTACTACAGTTATTCAAGCATAAATTCTCATAGTAGTTTTTGATGAAAACATTTTTTTTCAATATATTTTAAATTATATATGTATATGTATATGTATATATAATACCTTTTATTGGGTCCATTTTTCAGTTTCATTACTTTTGCTCAGACTTGCCAATCTGTCCTTTGTTTGAGTGCAAACCAGTCTCAGCACCTTATTGCACAATTAGCTAAAGTGTGGCTTATGAGCAGAACATGCAGCTTCCGAAGCAGCTCTGGTTCATCCTACAAAGTAAAATTCAGAGCAAAATTTATTTAGCTTACCTTAATCACCAGCTCCCCATTATAAAACATGCTAACACTTTATTGGGTTTAGATGAGACATTTAGTCTGGATTTCATGAACTATGGGGCCTGGATGCTCAGTTAGGCAGGGCTGTGCAGCCTTTCAGCTTTATAGTCAAGACTTATAAGCCTATAAAGATTGGCCTGGGG
>NW_008237953.1:1917520-1932836 GCF_000691975.1 Corvus brachyrhynchos
ATGGCTCTGTCATGGGGGACTATTCACATGCTGGGGTTTTTTGTGTGCACAATATTGCACTGGAGAACTTGCTCGTCAGACACTAAGGCCAGCAAAATAGGTAACATTAAGGCCACATCACTTTCTATTTTCAGTGCTGTGCACCACGTGAGTGGCAATTATTCATTCCACAGCTAAACTTGTAATATTTGGATACCAACCCATTGTAATCCCATTGTCTTCAACAGAACTACATCGTTCAAACCAATTTATCATGCTGCATACATAAGAACAGGAAGCCCACTTAATAGACTCCATGTAAACACTTTTCCAGTGAAAACTGGCACCCTAATATTCACCCATAGGATAATTAAAGTGCCAGACATGTAGCAGAATCGGGTTCGATGACTAAAATTGCATTCTTTACCATTATTGTTATACTAAGCACTGAGCTAATTCATCCTGTGACATCTGCGCTTTTGGTCCAAGCTGGTAATTTAGACCAACTAAATGAAACTTCCTGGGTGAGAGGAAGGATACAATAGAAGAAATTACTTCACGCATCATATGGTTTCTAGAGACTAGCTGATATATTATCAACAAAACATAAAGCCAATATAAATCAGTGCATGGTGTTCTGTAAACCGCAGTTATTTTCTTGCTGCCATCTACATTATATTTCAGAAGATCAAATTCTAAACTTATAAAATTATAGACCAGTCATAAAGTATCAACATATATTCACATCTTTTCTGATGTATAATATTTTAATTTTATTCAGTAACTCTTTCAGCCAGTATCCCACTTTTGTTTTGAGTCACAGAAAGAATAACAAGGAAGTTAAAGAAGAAAAGAATTTTTCTGTGATTTCTTCAAAGAAATTAAGATAAAAACTTGCAAAGTTTTGTAAGCACGTGACAATAATGAGATGAAATTTTAACCAATAGTAACCATTTTATGTCCTTTAAAATTATGATTTGTCACAGAACCTGGTGGCTGGTAGAGGGAATCAGCAGAGGAAATATTTTTGAAATGGTAAAGAATACCAGTGAATATTTTGGTAGCCATGTGAACACATACTCAAAAAAGAGAGGGTATTGTCAAGGCAGATAATATGTGAATTGAGTTGTTCATCTGTACTCTAATTTCAGCTTCATCACTTCCAATTAACACTTCTATTCTATAATCCTTCTTTAAATTGTGAAGTACTTCTTAACTCTTTTAACTCTTTTGATGTGAATGTGGTTCCATTAAGCTAGTGATCTGGGTTTCCTCCAGGCTCCATTTCAGGACCAGTTGTCTTCAACTCCTTCATAAATGATTTGGATGCAGGACTCAAAGGTACACTAAATAAGTTTGCTGATTATACTAAATTGGAAGGAGCTCTTGACTCCCTTGATGGCAGAGAGACCTTGCAGAGAGACCTAGAAAAACTAGAAGGGTGGGTAATCACCCACTATAGTATTACAGAATAATTAAGATTGGGAAAGACCTCCAGGATCATTGCATCCAACTTTGGACCAAACAACACCCTGTCAAATAACCATAGCACTAAGTGCCATGTGCAGTCATTTCATGGTGGTGACTCCACCACCTATCTGGACAGTCCATTCCTGGGCTTGACAGCCCTTTCAGTGAAGCAATTCTTCATGTCCAACCTGAATAACCATATGAAGTTTAAAAACAGCAAGTGCTGGATTCTGCACCTGGCACAAGACAACCCTGGACAGACTGGGGAATGAGATGCTGGAGAGCAGCACTGCAGGAAGGGACCTGGGGGTCCTGGTCATGGCAAGCTGAATCTGAGTCAGCAGTGCCCTGGCAGCCAGGGGGGACAAACATGTCCTGGAGGGCATCAGGCACAGCATCGCCAGCCAGGCAAGGAAGGGGATTGTTCCACTCTGCTCTGCACTAGTGCGACCTTACGTGCTGGGGCCTGTTTTGGGGCCAAAATATTGATAAAAGACATTAAGCTATTACAGAATGTCAAAAGAAGGGCAACAAAGATGGTCAGGGGCCTTGAGAGGAAGCTGTGCAAGGAGCTGCTGAGGTCACTTGGTTTGTTCAGCCTGGAGAAGAGGAGGTAGAGGGGAGACTTCATGGCACTCCACAACTTCCTTGTGAGGGGAGAGGAGGGGCAGTCACTAATCACTCTTCTCTGGTGACCAGTGACAGGACCCAAGGGAATGGCTTGAAGTATAGGGACTGGTGGGCCTACAGACCAAAGCATAAAGGGAGTCCATTGGTGGGACTGTCCCTAAGTCCAGCGATCCTCCCCAGGTTAGGGTGACTGAAAAGGCTTCCACCAGGATGCTTTGTTCCATTATGTTAATTTACCCCAGTTCTGCTTCCACAATTGGCCCGTTGGCCTTCCCGTCCCTTTCTACCCTATATGTCCCCAGTCTAGAAGATTCTCCCTTCCTCGTTCCCCCATTGGCCCCTGTCCCTTTGCCATTCCCTCAGATCTTCCCTATTGGTTCCCTTGTACTAGCCCTGCCTTAGTACCACCCCTGTGCCCTCAGATCATTGGCCTCCAATGCTCTCTCTGCCCCTATTGGCCCCATATAAAACCCTGGACCCTCCCCAGTTTTTCTGTCTTTGTCCCCGGATCCCTTTGGGTGGCTGGAATAAACTCCTCCTGTGGAACCCCATACAAAGACCCTTCCTGCCTCTTTTGTCGCCGGTGTGCTTGGAGCTATCCAGTGTGTGTGCGTGCGTGTGGTGGCTTTGCCGAGCAGCTTCCCGTGAGATGCTTTCGGGAAGGTCACAGCACCTTACCATCTGGCACCACCTGCCACGACAATGAAGCTCTGTCTAGGCAGGTGTAGGCTTGATATCAGGAAAAGATTCTTCACCCAGAGGGTGCTAGGGCGCTGGAACAGACTCCCCAGGGAAGTGGTCATAGCACCAGCCTGGCGAAGATCAAGAAGAACCTGGACAATACTCTTAGGCATATAATGTGATTTTTGGGGTTGTTCTGTGAAGGGCCAGGGGTTGCGGTCTATGATGTTTGTTGGGTCCTTCCAACTCAGGATATTCTGTGACATTACATGCAATATAATGCAATTTTTCTTAATATTTTACTAAGGCATCACTTACAAGGAACTGTTAGAAACATAAACCTGTAAGGTATCATCATGAAAGAGCACTTCTGACCCAGATATGGGAGAGAAAGGAAAGAGAAGAAGGGAAGAGGATGCATCTAAAATGCATATGGATATTAAAAGCAACTATGAATAAAATACTCTTTATTGTTGTTTTCAATGGATAAAGCCTATCTTGGTTTTATCTTCATCTAATACATATGTATATTTCATAATACCATTCTTATCTAAAAATCTGCTACTTGCCCTTCAGTTCTTGAAAGATGACTCTAGCTCCATACTGGTTAACACCCCAAACTATCTCCTAAATGGTACTCCATACTTATTCCAGACCATTTACACATTCATTCTGATCCTATCAGTGAGCTTGGACAGCTCTTCTTCTGGAACTCAGACAATTGTCTCTCCTTTCTTTTGGGAGATGAGATCAAATCCACGTAATTTGCTAAGCAACATTCATTTCCAAACAAAAATTAAGTTAGTTAAAGACCTTAGGAGATTGTCATTCACAGGCAAGGACAACACAACCTACAAAGGGAGTTTGAACCTCCCTTCTGCTTAATATTTCAGCAAAATATTTCTCTTTGAGAAATGCAAACATCATGAGGCACATTTGTCTTTCACTGGCACTATTTATCCTTCAACTGCATTTATCTAATCTATTTCGATCCAAAGATTGCACCATGTCCTCATCTAAAATCTATCTAAACACCAGCCACAGTGCACAGAGAGAGTTAAAACTTTAAAAACTTCCTTAAATCCTTAAAACTTCTTTTGTGTAGAAATAGCATTTTGGTCAATAAGCATTTAAGGCATAGCCTGAAATTTTTGGAAACATTGTGCCCTGTCCCAGCTGTGGTTCCACCTGCAGCAAGTGATACGGCATGACTTGTGACATGATAATATCCAACCAGAACTAGATATTCTTCACATCAACTGAGTTTCTGCTTCCATGAACCTTACTGTCATGTATATCAAGACAATGTATTTCTCAAGCATTTTGCTCTCCCACTTTTCCTTTTCTAGTAATAATCCTTACAAAGAAGTAGGGCATTGTTTTGCAATACATGTCAGAAAATTCAACTTGTCTTTCTGTAGGTTGCTATGTAAACAGTAGAAACAAACAGAACATACTCTCACTCATGTTTTGTGCTTCTCTAGTCCTCTGTGATTTACAATACGTTAACTCTAACACCTACAGTGTAAGACGTGATAAGCAGGCAGGTGTGAGGAAAACACACCTTGATAATAATGTTACTTCGAAAACTGGGAGTTTGTTTGACTTGTAAGTTTATAGTCCCAAATCATGTCTGGAAAAGAGGATCGCTCCTGTGATGGCACAGAACATCAGTTCAAGGCATGGCACACTTTACTTACAAAGACCTAAACCCAAGTGTTTTTATGTTATCCATCTAAAGGGATATTTCACTTATAGTCTATAACACTGACATTTGGGTTTGAGAAACACGTTTTAGTCTGTCTCTTACTGGTTTAGAAGTCTTTTTCACATATTGAGACACATTTCTATCTTGCTTGAACAGAAGACAGTTAGAACTTGGAAATTCACATAATCTCCTCCACAAGTCTTGGAATATCTAGTGTTTTTCATAATACTCCAGCTCCAGAAGTCAGGAGAAACACATCTAAAATGATACCTTAAATCCTTAGAGATTAGGCAAAAGTTTAAAAATGTGACCAAAAATAGAGAATGCTAATAAAAAGCATTCAATACTCACATTTTTCTTTGACCTTTTTTTGAACTTTCAATATTTTCTTTGTCCTGATCAATTCTTTTTGAATCTTTAGAACTGGGAAATGTACTACTTTACAGCATCACAAATATTTTGAACATGGGCTATGTATAATTAGCCGACACAACTTCAGTATTTATCCTACCTTTTATTTGTAGGCAAAATGTGAACCTTACACTGAAAAAATCTCAGCTATGATGTGCCGCTTTTGGTGATATTAAGTTTTGTTTCAGAAAAACCCAAGAGCTATCTCCACAACCTATTTTGATCATAAGATTATTAGACCAGAGTAGAAATGTGAATTATTCATTGCAATCATAATGATTCAATATAGAGGGTAGTTAGGGGGACTGTCAGATCACTTTATGGTATTTTGGGCCATAACCTGTTCTGTGCCACTTGTTCCTAGCATCTATAATTAAGACAGTGTCCTGAAAGCTGGAGGGTCCTAATTAAAGTGCATTGTACTTAGCAATCTTTGGTGGCATGTATTCCCCTAAGGTTATTGCAAATTGCTGCACTAATTTCATTGCATCCCTCAAGGATGTCCAGCTAAACAAGCAAGTTCCTCTCTCAGCTGCAGAAATAAACTATTCCTTTGCATGCTAAAAGTGAAGGGGTTTAAATCCTATCCCTCAGAAGAACCATAACAGAAGAAACAGAAGAAATGTTCATGTTCTGCAGGGCACTGGACTTTGGCAGCTACTTCAGGCAATGGAGGCAGGGTGAAAGCTACAGCTTGTGTTACTGGCAGGGGTGAGCAGCTGCTCCCTCACAGCACTAGGATGCTGCTGCAAAAAGTAGGGAATGCAGAATAGATAAACATTATTCATCAATACTTTTGTTTACTCAGCAAAATTACACAGAATTCACTACCTCGAAACTGAGACACAACTTCAAAATGGAAAGATGTATGTGATACAAAAAGAAGTAAAATGGAAGAAATGAAATTTATTACTCTACTAATAATGCATAAAGCATTAATCTTTTGATGTGCCATAATATCACCCCCTCCACATATTTTATGTTTATAAATAAATCAAACACTGAACAAATTAATTACAAACATACTTGAAATAATACATTTACTATCCTAATGGCTGTGAGTTCAAAAAATTTAATTACTTTCCTATACACTGAAGAACAGAAGTTTGATAATCAGGAGAGAGCACCTCAGTTCTAAATTCCCATTACAGCTTTGGTTTGCCATCTAATGAACACTGCTAATTTTGAATCATCAGTGTAGATTTTCTGCATAAATCCTTTCCTCATACACTCTTCTTTCAGAGATGCAACTTAGGGTCTAAAACAACTCAATAAGATGTTGATTTTTATGGTTGAAAACAGGGAAGGTCAGAATTATGAGTGCTACAGACATCAAGCCCTCTGATCTTTGCTTTTTATAAGCTGTTTCAGTTGACAGAAAGAGAACATTAGTTATATAATAAAAGACAATATTCATGGTCTAAACCCATAAACATTGTGGTTAGAAGTAAAATTGAAAGAAATGTTGAGATTGAGGGAGTTTTATATTTAGCTTGAATTTTAGCTGATTAATTGTGTATATTTGATCACATATGCTTTGTACATTTAATGGCAAAACATGCAAGCAAACACAGAGCTGCACATATTAGGGTAGGTATAAAACTACTGTTTATTCTCCTGCCATTGGACTGGCACCAGAGCTCATTATTCTCAGAGGCTGGCAGAAGATTATTGAAGCTGAGGCCCTCACTGTCCATCACTGACAATGAAGAGAACATTTAATCTTGAACTACTATCAATATCAGTACCGCAATGTTAGCTGCAGTACTGCAACATTTTAGGTAGGGGAAAAAGGTTCATACTGTCTAATCTGTCCATCACAACACATCTGACAGAAAAGCCTAGAAGAAAACTTATTTATTAAGTAGCTCTGTTTCTATATCACAGAAGCTAAACATGAATGAAAATTATGATAACATAGAACATTTTAAATTTGATGTTGTGTAAAATTACAAATGAAGTAAAATCTTCTAAATTGAAGTATCTTACTTGAAACCTTAGCTGAAGTTTACAATGAACACTTAGCTGGAATAGAGAAACAAGGAAATAGAGAAATGCTTTCCTGACCTCCTTGCTTTCCTAGCAGAAAAAATGATTTTCCATGATACTCCCTTGTGGAATGCAATATTTCATCTTGGGTGGTCAACCAATATAAGTAAATATATACCAACCTACCATTTTTGTGTAGAATTACTCCATTTTCATTTGCAGTACAAAATGCAGTATAAAATCAACTGCTCTGTGCTGGGTACAAAGTTGTTTTAAAATAATGCTGAGGGTCAATCCAGTGGGTGTAGCAAGGGAAGAGCATTTTATACTTTATGGCTTTTATTTCCAAATATCCTGCATTAGTATGACTTCTTTTGTAGCCACGAAAAGTCTAATATGATTCCTTCAATGCTACTCAGCTTCACTCTTGTATGAGTCACTTTATTCCTCACACAAGAGGACTAAAAATCACAATATCCTCTGAAAACCTTACTGTACTGTGTCTTTACTATATTACAAGACAGTTTTGTTCTTGTAACAAAGAACATGGGTCATTAATCAAATCCTAGGGTTTTTCTCTTGGACAGTCGTATGAGCTTGTGAATTCCATCTGCATTACTAATAATAAGATTTGTTTTACTAGAAGACATCTATTAAATCAAATCATCCACTCTCTGCATTAGTGGATCTGGCATACTGTAACATTATAATTACTTCTATTTCATGGAGGAAGGATGAGGAGTTTGATTTTAAAAATCCATTGCATGTTTTATCTCATACTACTAATTGCTATTTAGGAAGGAACTGTGATAAGATGATTCATTGATGGAAAGAAACATTGAAAAATTAGGCAACATAAATTAGTACTGTAAAAAGTAAGTGTCATGAAAGAAATTAGAATACAAACCTTACATCTACCTTGTTGCACCAGGAGTCATTATCACAATATGAAGATGGTTTTATTTTGTTAAATCAGAGGAATGAGCATAAATTATCCAGGAAGAAGAGATTACATAAAGCTATGACTATGGTAGAATGTCCTTTTTAAGCTAAGAAATGTAAGTTTCTGTCACAAAATGATGCACTATGAAATTAAAATCTTGAACCATAAGTAATAGAAACAAACTAGAAGCAAATTCACAAGTAAGACAAAATTATAAACTGAGTGATGGGACACATATACAAAAGCTGCACCAATACTATTTCTGGATTTACTAGCCCATCTGCCTCTGAAGATTAGTCTCTTCAGCTCAATTGCATTAACGTGAATGAGGCTTTAGAAAAGGAATTGGTATTAAGCTGCCAAGAAAGATTCAAAACAAACAAACGAAACGATTGCAGAAATCTAAGTATATGTAAAATAAAAGTCTAATCAACAATAAAATATATGTCACCAAAATCCTACACTGCCTCTTTTCAAGTATTACATTCAGGTTTTATTAGCCTGAAAGGAAAGAAACAGATGGTCTTTTCTTCTTATCATGTTAAAGAAGCACATACTTTTAAGT
The DNA here is from genome assembly GCF_000691975.1 of Corvus brachyrhynchos. Classification (NCBI taxonomy): domain Eukaryota; kingdom Metazoa; phylum Chordata; class Aves; order Passeriformes; family Corvidae; genus Corvus; species Corvus brachyrhynchos. The sequence continues at coordinate 1,925,897 of NW_008237953.1, forward strand.
CTGAAAATGTTACCATACTCTTCTGATCCTGTGCCACCTTTATATGCTGTGTATTGCAAAGTCTGTGTTCATTCACTGGATGATTCTATGATTTGATAAGTCTGTATTTAGGAGCCAAACCAAGCTAACACTCCCATCAAAGTTCAGTGAGTTCTCTGCATGTTAAAGCTAACATATCCTTGCAGGTTTTGAGATGTGTTTTATCAAAAATGTTAGGAGGATAAGGCTGGATTTTATACAGAGCAGGGGATTGCCTCCAAATGTCTTCCAGCTTGTTCTTCTCCTTGTTCAGCTATTAGATATTCATTACAGAGCTAACATAACTGGTGTACAATTCGGAATCTGTGGGTGTAAACTGAGCATCAAATGAACACCCCAAAGCCTGGGAAGGTCTTCGATGCCTAGAAAAGTTGTGGTATTAACTTCTCTGAGAGGCAGAAAAGGAAGAGGCATAACCATTTTGTTGGGTTTGGGGAAGTTTTTTTAAGAGAGAATAAAACCAGGAAAATAGCCTTGCAATATTTTTCTGATGCTGGTATCTGATCTATGCAGATCATAATGTCCTCATATGTTGAAGTTCATGAGATATTTTAAATTCCAGCATGGTCCTCAGCCTTTAAAAAAGTAAAATCCCAGTAGATGGAGGACAGACAGGACAGACTGTTTCTCTGGACAGACTCAAAAAGGAGAAAAGTTGTACTGCTTTCCAGCTGAGTTTTAAAGGCTCTTTGTTTGCATTCTGACTTATATGGCTTGTAGCTGCCTGTACAGTTTGTGGAATTTTTCCCCATAGTTAATAGGTTCACAAATGCTTTTTTTCTAAAACTGCAGGCAGAAGAGCTGTGAGAACAGTTTCAAAATGTGCAGCCCTCATAGGGTACTTACTCCTGTAAACTGACTTAGCTCTGCATAATGTCAAGTCACACCAAGTGCTCAGATTTTGAAATAAGACTTTTGATAAAGCATGTGGTTTCCATTTAATTCTCTAAACTGGCTGGTATTTTAAATTTACATACTTTAATTTTTCAGGGGAGTATTGGCACAGAATAAAATATGAATTATTTTTCATTTGGATGCATTCCTAAGGTCATCCTTTCTAATTTCATAATTAAGAGCAAGAAAGAGACAGTGAAAACCAAGCAGAAAAAAGGACACTCACATTACTACATTAAGGCAATAAATGTAGTTTTTCAGTGAAAGAAAGAAAGAAAGACCTTATTTCTATCCTTAATGATGCCTAGCACCTCTGGAGAGCCTTTATGAAGTCTGGTTGAACAGACAGAGAAACACACATCAAAGTCTCGGAGAGCAAACCCTTGTACAAATCATAATTCACTGTGAGCTCTTCAGATAAAGTAATTCATCCATAGAAATTTATAGTAGTTTTAGGAAATGTATTTGTGTGCAGAAACCACTTGAAATCAAAGTTTCCTGTAGTAAAAGTAAAGCAATAAACTCAATCAATGTGTTCTGCATCTAGTCCTTGCATCTTGCCATTTGGTGTGATGAATGACACTCCTTTTGCTGAAGATGGTGATGTAGAGGCTTTTCTCTCTGAAGAACAATGGGGGGTTAGCACATGTTAGTCAAAGCTACATCTGGCCTATTTAATGTGATTTATACCAATACTGTATTGTCTTGTCTTGGTTATTATAGTAGTAAACATGATCTCTGTGTTTATTACCCATTTTTCCTAGATAAAACTATGATGGCTGTTACGCAGCTCTTGCTCAATACTCTAAACTTAAAATATGTAAATAAATATATATAAAATAAATAAACAAAATAAAAAAAAATATATATAATATAAGTTAAATACACTGCTAAAGTCCTTCATCTCCCAGGAATTATATCTATGACACTGACTTGTTTCTGTGGGTAACTCCAACCTAAATTGTGACACACGCAGCCAGTGGCAGCCAGCTCAAAGCAAGAGAATAATCTAACTCAACACAGCACAACACAATACAAAGCTCTGCTGGGTTTCCCAGAAGCAGCCAGACAATGTAATTATATTGTTCCAATACCAAAACTAGTTCATTTTTCACTAACTTAGCTGTCTTTGAATTGTTTCACTTCGCTCATTACAGACTGTGCAAGTTCTTCACAAAAATCAATGTAGAGATGAATAATAATCAGATGCAGTGGAAATTGGTTTGCCTCTTAGGAATTCTTGACTAAACAGGATCAGTTGGCAGGGCATTTAACCTCATTTTTTGAGTTTCCTGTACAAAGCAGGGATAGAGTCACTGTATGGTTTTCTTTCATTAATGATGCCAGAATGTTTTAAAATCTCAAAGCAAAAAATTTGTTAGCAATATAACATATAATAATTATGACTCATTTCAGGGTCATTTTAGGCTGTATGAAGATGCCTCATAATTTTATGATCCATCTGTAGCAAATTAATGGTGAGTGAAAGGAAAAAAATATTATTAGGATGAGCACCATTTTTTGCCTCAATGTGAGAAACCTGAGTACTCTATTCTGTAATTAACTCTTAAAGAAAAATCTATTAAGGAACTCTTCTGGTGTAATATTTTTGCAGAATTTCATCAAGCTGATTTACAAGCTACCTTTCAGCAACACTCATTATATTATTTTATATCCAAACAGTAATCCAGATCTATCCATTTTAATAGACATTCAGCTCAGACTATAAAGTTAATTAACTTTTACAATATTTAGAAATGAGTTTAGACATTCTCAGACCTTGGAATCAGAGACATTAGCCAAGTCAAATGATTTTACAGGCAGTTTGGTTAATGGGGCTATAATCTAGCCATAACAGCCTATTTGGGTTTGGGCCAAGGTAAGCATTTTAAATATGCCTCCTTCCTCTGTCAATAGCTGACTCAGAACTTTAGAAGAAAAAAGTATCCCTCAAACTTTGAGAAGCAAAGACACAACAGTGAAAATCTGGATTGATTTTGTAATGTCCTTGTACTTTTCTGTGACCTGGCAGGAAGATTTTACATTAAGAAACTTCTATCAGTTTGAGAAACAGCCCCCTTTTCTGAATTAAAACCACATTACATATTTGACTCCTAAATTACTTAAGATTTCTGCTTCATTATTTGCTCTTTTCAGGCGTTAAATGTAGGTATGATAAATTGTAAGGACAAGAGCTAGCAGGCACAAATTAAAACACATTGAAATTCCACCTGAAAAGAAAAAAAACACTTTTACTGTGAGGGTGGTCAAATATGGCACAGCTTGTCCAGAGAAATTGTGGTGTCTCCATCCTTGGAGATATTCAAAGCCTGATTCTATACATTCCTTGGCAAACTGGTATAGCTGTCCCTGCTTGAGCAGATTGTTTGACTAGGTAACCTCAAGAGATTCCTTCTAACTTCAAATGATCCTCTGCTAAATTGGATTGGAATGCTTTTATTTTAAAAATAAATCTGAAACTGTATTTTCAAATAACCTTATAACAGGATGCGGGAAAATTAAGGCTGAAACACAGAAGAAACACAGAAAGTCTCTGTGTGCCTACAGTCCCTGCTTTTAATTTAGGGCTCTATTTTTCAGATGTATACATATGCAAACTCCACTATGAAGAAGGCATAGCCACCAGGAGTGGCCCTTGGGTTGGACACAGCTCTTTCTATCTGACTCCAAAATAGACCCATCACTGGCCAAAGCTGAGCCCATCAGCAACTCCAGTGGTATTTCTGTGATAAGATATCTAAGAAAGTGTACAAACTGCTGCATAGAAGCTGTGAGAGAGAAGAAACACATAAGGGAAACAGCTCTGCCGACATCAAGATCACTGGAAAAGGAGGAGAGGAAGTGCTCCAGACACTGCAGGAGAGATTCCCCTTCAGACCATGGTGAAGCAGGCTATTCCCCTGAGGCAAGAGGAGGACCCCACACTGCAGCAGATGGACATACCCTGAAAGAAGCTGCAGTCTGTGGAGAGCCCACACTGGAGTTCCTGGCAGGACCTGCAGCCCTTTGAGGGCAGCCCATGCAGGAGAAGGTTTTCTCGCAGGAGCTGTTACCTATGGGAAGGCTGGGAGCAATCCATTCCTGAAGGACTGCAACATGTGGGAAGGACACACACTGGAGAAGTTTGTGAAGAATTTTATCCCATGGGATTAATTTTGTTCATACACATACAGCCCACCACCACCTATCCTGCAACACAGATGATGTAGTCAAAATGCATATAGGCCTTCCCACTCCATCTTTCTGATCTTCTGTGGCAATTCAAAAGCAGTTTTTAGAGTCGAGTAGAAGAAACTTTTTAGTTGCCCATGAAAAGAACAAGCTTCAAAAAAAACGCACTCTTCATATATGGTTTTGGATTTTTTTAATACAAATACCTTTTACTTGAAAATGGAACCAGAGGAAGCATTTTCACAAGCCACCAAAACAGGTACTGCATGAGGAATTTGCCATTGCTGCAGACCTAATCAACTTGACGCAACTTCATTTTGTTCAGGTGGCCTAGGTAACCTTGAAAACACTGACATCAAATGTTTATCAAAAATGAAGATCACTCTTATTTAGTGGAACAGATTTCTTAGGATTAACGTCATCATTACCTTTATATGCGTAATCTAATGTGTTTATAAATTTGACTAAATAAAGAGACATTATTATTCTGAATTAATATATCTTTTTTATGTTCTTACAAAATTTCTCTCAAGATAATGATAGTAGCATATAAACTGCCTTAATTTTCCATGTATCTGAAGAGCACATCTTTACAAATACTTCAATTTTTTCAGTAAAACAAATTGTTGTCAGCTGATAGTTTTGAACATTCCCATTTGATCGTTCCACCCTTACAAAGTATTGTAAAAAAATTGAAAACTTACTTTTTTTTCTTCCATCTCAAATTTCAGGGAAAACAAGTCTATTTGTGATACGACTTCCAGATTGAAATCATATATGACAAGCTGCAAGTCAGAGTGATTTCTTTTAAAGTCTTTTATATAAAGTAAAAATTCAGGATTTGGGGGGGTTTGCTGCTTTTTTTCTTTTTCCACCCTAAAAATCTCTGAATTAGAAAGATAAGGTTCAAAAAGTGCAAGCAAAAATATTTAGGTAAGCTGAGAAATGAGCTAGGAGTTGTAATTACCAAAAACAGATACAAAACAAGTATCTGGGGTTTTTGTTTTTTAACAAAAAAAAAAACTCCCCACTTTTTTTAAATTTGAATCTGTTTGAATTTCCTTGAAATCATTGTCTATAATGCAACTGTGTTACAAATACCGGGCAGACTTAGAACTGAGATGTGTTAGGTGATATCCAAAAATGGTAGAGAAATTTGTGAAGTTACTAGTATTTCCATTTCAAGCAGAGATACGGAAGTTGAGTCTGTTTATGCATCTCTTGCGCTCTCCTGCCTTTTGAATTTGTATACCTATAATGTCACTCATATGAATTTTCACAGGAAGCAGGTATTAAAAGATAATTAATTGATGAACAACACTGTAATATAACAGATTTATGTATAACCAGTTCACCTTTGAAAGAGGACAAATTCTAAATGAAAATGTTGTTCTAATTGACAATGCCCAGCTGAGAATTAATCTCAACAGCTTTGAATTCTTTATTCTATTCAATCTTTACATCTAGTTGTAATCTCTTTCTGAAAGGTGTTCTATATCTCAGGCAGTATAGGGAATCCATTTTGTCAGTGTCCTGTTAAGCAGAAGGTCTCATAAGAGTAACTCATTTATTCCTGGGTGTTGTGGGCTACCCAAAATGTTACTGTATTCCACATCTATCTAAATTATTACTGTTTCTCTAAGCCAGGACCTCGGGTCCTTGAAAAGATGGAAGCACCAGAACTGAACTCTCTCTCTAGCTTGGTCTTTACTCATGGGAGAGACTCCCCTGCAGGTTTTTTTCCCCTTCTCTTTTGTTCCTTCCTTGTATCTTGGACTGCCTTGGGGTGAATCCACAGGTGCCTGTCTTCAGTTGTGGTGGTGCCATGCAGGGGGAAGATGGGGTGGCCCCACTCTGGTCCAAGTTGCCTTATTGGTGGAATCCTTATTTGGATTGGTTAATATCATAGGGGAAAAAAACTCATTCCAGAATGCCTACCTTTTAAATTGTCTCAAACCAAGACACAGGGTAAAAATATACAGATACTAATTTTAAATTTGCACAGGAATTGACTGCTTAGCTATCTTTTGGGGGGGAGGGGGAAAAGCTCAAGAAGAAATAAAATATTTCATTGAGTCATGGAGTGCATGCATCCCCATCTCCTGGTCAACTGTGGCACTGTCTGAATTTATGCCCTACATCAAAAGTAGTGCAGCCAGCAAGTAAAGGGAAGTGATTCTTCGTCTCTATTCTTGTGACACCCCACATGGAGCACTCTGTGCAGCTCTGGTGCACACAAGTTAAGAAGGATATGGAACAGTTGGAACAAGTCCAGAAGAGGTCACAAAATTGATAATGGGAATGGAGCGTCTTCCCTATGAAGACAGGCTGAGGAAGATGGGGCTGTTCACCCCGGAGAGCAGAAGGTTGCATGGAGACCTCATAGCAACATTCCAGTATCTGAAGGGGGCCTACAGAGAAGCTGGAGGGGGACTCCTCATCAGGAGTTGTAGTGACAGGACAAGGGGGAATGGCTTCTAACTGAAAGAGAGTAGGTATAGATTAGATCTTAGGAAGAAATTCTTTACCATGAGGGTGATGAGGAACAGGCTGCCCAGAGAGTGGATGCTCCATCCCTGGAAGTATTAAGGCCAGACTGGATGAGGCTTTGAGAAACCTGGTCTAGTGCAAGCTGTCCCTACCTGTGGCAGTAGGTTTAGAACTAGATTATCTATAAGGTCCCTTCCAAACCAAACCATTCCATGATACTATGATTCTCCATCACTTTTGTGACACAGCTGGATGTGGTCAAAGTGTTTCTCACCAAGCGTTCAACAAGTCTGACCTTATTTTGGATGTGGCAATATAATATGGA
>NW_008237953.1:1932896-1933848 GCF_000691975.1 Corvus brachyrhynchos
ATTAGATTGAAAAGGACCATTACTGGTTGTTTCTGTTGTATTTGACTGAGCGCAGCCCTGTTGCTGATTGGTTTCTTCTACAGAACAAAGAAACAATGAGATTTTAAATGCAATAAGTAAGAGAGGCTTTGCATTTTTCTTAACTGTAGGGTAGCCTAAGATTTCAGCGGACAGGCTTTTGTTCGAATGTGTTTGTCCTCTGGGATCAAAGACTGCAAATCGCAAACATAAGGCTGCCAGGCAAGCTGAAGTGAAGAACATGGGCAGGACAGTGTTACAGCGGGGATTCTGTAAAGCGATGTATCAAACAAGGAGGCCCATGGAAAAGAAATATATATGGACAGATTCTTGATAGATGTTTCAGAGAGATGTTTATTTTCCCAGCCGCATGGCCGGGATCTGCCAAGGAACTGATTAGAGTCACGGGACCTGAGGGTCCTTGCTCACACAGGGGAACACAAAACAACCAATGGGGAACGAGGCTGACCAGGGGCCAGGGAAACCCTGTGTCTCCCCCCCAGGCCCCCTCTCCCAGGGCTACATGGCAGGGGGGAGGGACCCTGACATTTCACCCGTTTATTTTTAACAAAAGATATTTAAAACTTAACATTGAAAGCAACTGGATAAACATGACAAGAACAGTTTCAAAACAAAACAAGCCACCCTCCTGAGTCTTTAAATGTCCAAACAGAGACAGAAGGGAGACAGGACTCCCTGACCATGCTTTGTGGGGAAACTGAGGTAGGAGAGGGTTTAATTTCTTCCCCCCCCGCCCCCCTTTCATCCCCCACTCGTTATTGGAAAGGGATTTTTGGGGAAACAATTGGCAAAGGTATGGTTTTGTGAGGGAAGCCATGGGTGGAATAACAGATTGGGAATACACTGGGGGTAATAGGATATAGGGTAAAAGGGAAAGGTGGGATCAGGAAAGGGAGACTGTAGGGGGGCCTCT
>NW_008237953.1:1934353-1943566 GCF_000691975.1 Corvus brachyrhynchos
GCGTGCCGCCCCTCTCAGTCAGGCGTTCACGGGGCTCGCTCCAACACTGACTGCACAGGGCCAGGTGGGCACTGCCGGTTTGCGCCGCTCCTGCCGCACCTCGCTCCGCCCGCGCGCGGGAACTGCCTCGCTGCTGCTCGCAGAGGGCTTGGTTCACGTGGCCTGGGTCGCACGGTCCCTGAGCCAGGCTTCCCTTCGCCAGGACACAGCTGACATTGCTCAATAGTCTCGGTAATTAAATAATATTCATGAAAATATTCTTCCATCGGCATATATTTTGACTCAAAAATTAACTGTGTCCAAACGGTGTTCCAAAAGTATTCGGTAAGAATCAGATCCCAAGAAACATAGAAAAAGTTCTTAAACAACCATGCCAGGAAGTGTTTCAGTTCCTTTTGAGCTTGAATTCAGCTAAAATTTACAAATTGTTTTTCAAGAATCTTTTCAAGTTTAAGATAAATGTCCATACGTGGCTCTGAGAGCCAAGAGTCCACGGTTCCTCCACAGTTTAGATACGGAATAGCAAAACAAAAACAAGAAGAGGGAATCCAAAGTTTCTAGGTTTACTCACACATCAGTCGCTTAGGGATCAAGGATCATTCTGCTTGCAATTCACCACCATTTGTTACAGTGGAGATTCTGGAACACGATGTATCAAACAAGGAGGCCCATGGAAAAGAAATATATATGGACAGATTCTTGATAGATGTTTCAGAGAGATGTTTATTTCTCCAGCTGCATGGCCAGGTTCTGCCGAGGAACTGATTAGAGTCACGGGACCTGAGGGACCTTGCTCACACAGGGGAACACAAAACAACCAATGGGGAACGAGGCTGACCAGGGGCCAGGGAAACCCTGTGTCTCCTCCCCAGGCCCCCTCTCCCAGGGCTACATGGCAGGGGGGAGGGGCACAGACAGGACAGGCTCCTGCCCTGAAAGAAAATAAACAAAACACCTTAGTCAGATTTCAGAGATAGACTTTAGAATAAAGTCACATGGTAAACGGACAAAGAAATGGAAAGAACATTTTTCCCTAAAAGCATATCATTTTTAAACTTTCAAAAGTACAAATACAGAGATTATGCTACAGTGGTTTTGCGGGATTACATGGCTGCAATTTAAAATATGTGTGCTTTGAAACTTAGCTTTGAACTTTTTTAGATGAGTCATGGATTACAAGCTTTCCTTGTGTTTTTAAGTTTGTATATTTCCTTTGAAAAAATGAGCATTCCAGTTTCACGTATGATATAACTGCTGTAGTCTTACTTCAATTCTTATATATCACTTGGTCAAGCCTGTCAAGAAATACTCATTATTTGTTCTTCATTGTGGATCATCTGGACAACTCTCTAAACAAATCCAAATTATTGTGCAAGAGACCATGATTTATGATGAAGATTTTCCTTCTTACATGATCACAGTTATGTTGTAGATGAGTTATGCATGTACAGCACTTTTTAGTAATAGTCAATTCAAAATTCTCTTTAAGTTTTACAGTTTACAAATTTATGCTACTTTCCTGTTCCTTGTTGCTTTATATTACCAAATGCCTTTCAGATTTACTATGCTTCATCAATAAGAGATGTCTTATAACACGTCTTAGAACTGCTTGCTCAATATTACTTCTCGTAAAGATTATGTTGGTCTGAGAGTGATAGCTTTTTCATTCTACTAACAACTTCCTCTAAACAAGAAAAGACAAAGGTTTTATTTTTTTTTGCTGCTATGGCAGTAAGAACAACAAGACTTAATTACATATCCATGACTTTCAACTAAGCTTTTTAAGAAAAATAATATCTTGTATGCTTTTTTTCAAAATTAATGGCTAGGCTTCCCCACAAAGTATCCATGCTGGAAAATGTTAATTTATATTTGTACAATGGGAAATGTCAAGATTATTTTGCATGTAATTTGTTCATCAGTTTAAAAAGTCCTACGTTGCATGAGAAAAATACAGAGCAACTTTGCTTGATGGCAAAAAGTTATACAAAATCCAATGTAATTCAGAAAAAAAACTTTGTTATTGAAAATAATGAGCCCTTTACTGCAACACAGCTCATTATGATGGATAAAGAAGTGGTGAAATCCTTCAGATATACTACTTAGAAGTCTTTTCTCTAAAGACATCTTTCAGATTTTGAAACAGAAAATAAGCTGGCACTGAGAGTCTCAGAAGTCTGTTGACTTACATCTATGTCAGCCCATGTGAAACTCGTGATGTAATTTGACCACTCCTTATTAAAAATGTGAGTACCGCTATAAAATTTTAACAGAGTGGATCTGCAGTGGATTATTTTTTAAATAATATTTTACTTTCTATTAATTTTCATAGCCACCAGGAACTAGATCCACTTTAAAGAAGAGAGCAGGCTTATCAAGAATTTCCTCCAAACTTCTCAATGAAAAAATGCATGCCTAAGTACTGCTGTCACCTACAGAACATAAATGTATACCTACTGAGTTTGGAATTTGAGTATTACAAAAGCTGTTATTTTGGCATGCTTTCCTGGACATTGCAATAACCAGAAACCAGGTGCAAGAATGCAATATAATATTTCTGGGTTTGTATATCAAGGTACAGCAATGATTACGTGGTAATAAATTTATTAAATAATAAGATTCCCCCAACTACTATCAGCAAAGCTGAAGAGAGAAGATTCTTTTTACCTGTACTGTCACATACTGTCACATACAGAATTCCTTCAAACTGAAATCTGAAAATCCTGTGCAATGTTGCTTTCATCACTCCGAAAATAATAAAAAACAACCTAACCCTTTGTGCTGGTTAACTTTCTTCACAGTAGCTAGTGTGAGGCTATATTTTGGGTTTGTGCTGAATATATAAATAATAGAGATTTTTTTTTTTATTGCTGAGCACTCCTTGCACAACATCATGTCCTTGTCTGCCTCTCACACTGCCCCACCAAGGAGTCTGCTGGGGGTGCGTGGGAAATTGTGAGGAGTCACAGCCAGGACATCTGGCCTCAACTGACCAAAGGGATATTCCAGACTATATGACATCATGCTCAGTATATAAAGAGGAAAAAGAAATTGGGGATGTTCAGAGTGATGGTATTGGTCTGCTCAAGTAGCAGTTATATGTGATGGGGCCCCACTCTTCTGGAGATGGCTGAATGCTACAGTGCCATGCCAGCTAGCACGATGTCCTGGGCACCAAGCAAACTTCTGCTTGTCCCAAGCGGGGACAGATGGAGACTGAACGCGGCGCGGGGGGACAGGTGAAGCACCTGCACGGGTTCACCTTGCCTCCCATTGTCTAGGGCACGCAAAGGAGGTAGGACAAAACAGAGGGACTCTTTTATGGGGGAAGGGGCTTACTCAGGAGAGAAACCCACAGAGAAGCCGAAGCCACGTGGCTTGCAAAGCGTTTTGTACCCTTGCCAAAGGGGTGTGGAAAATGCACAGTAACCAATGATACATCAACCAGGGGGTGTTACAGAGGCGGGGAGAAGGGATTACAGCAAATGGGGGAAGGGGTAGGTGGGGAGGATTAACAAGGACCAATTAGCTGCCGAGCAACCTAGATCTCTCTGGAAAAGCAGCCAGATATGAGAAATATGGGCAAGGGAGAGCTGCAGCACAGGTAATGCACAGATCACAGCCTCTGGGGTGCTCCCTGTAATTTCAGGGGGTTTGGGCTGTGGAAGGATCAAACCAGTGGATTCTCTGGTCCCCTGATCTCGCTGACCCTGGCTTTGGCCATGGCTCACTGCAACAGCTGAATTTCCTATTGTCAGGAAAATTAATCCACAAATAACAGAGGTTTATGTCTAAGAAGGAGACAGAGTTCTGTAACTTTATTCAAATAAAGGGAGAGGCCATGGGTGTTTCCCATGGGGTCTCTCAAATTGTCGGGGGATGTAACCCCCTTTTTATCTTAAGTTCCCAGCTGCATCTCCCTCTTCCTTTTCCCCATTGGCTGAGGTACTCAGAAGGTACAGACTTCCCAAATTCCCTGCTCTATGCCCCCCTCTAATATGCACCCCCTTTTGTTATATAAAAGAAAGAAAAACCTATTCATAATTCTATTAAATCTTTGTTCTTTTTCTCTAGGTTCAGGAATTTAACATGGCCTTGGCTGAGCAACAGTCCTTGTTGATTAGTAACATTTTCTAGAACTGAGAGTTTTCTTCTGTTGCTTCCTTATCTATAAATTCCTAGCCCTATCTACAAGCAGACTCATGCGGTCTGTTTGTAAAGACACATTCATCTTATTCCTTTCACTATGGAAAGTGGTGAATGAATTCCATGTTTAACTTTGCCTCTATACATGGTTTTTGCTTTATCTATTAGACTGTCTTTATCTCAACCCACAAGTTTTCTTATTTTCAGACTGGGGTTAAACCATGACAAACCTCCAAAAAATGAAAAGTTTATATTGAGATGGAAGACAAGACACAGACACAGTTCTTTGTTTTAGTTTTTGCAATAGCTAGCTCCCTTAGACATCTGTTAAGAGAATTATTAACTAGTTCTCTTACACCATATTTAACACTTTATACCTCTTCCATGGCTGTTCAATAGGTTAGCAGGTAAGTTATTTAACATGAAAAAAATGTAGTTTAAGGAGGACAATGAATCCTCACCTAGGTTATAATATCAACTGTTCTTGATTCAAAGGGAAGCTTTCTAAAATACTCAAAAAGTTTAGGATTGGGCCTCTGAATCTCAGTTTAGAAGCAGGTAATGCTTTCTTTTTACAAAAGATGCAATTTAAGTTGTCTACATTTTCAGATATTTCAGTAATTTTAAAATAAAGCTTGATATATGCTTGTTTTGAGGGATGACTTTAATAGAACAAGTTTGGTTTAAAATATGCTTTCCACCCATTCTTTAAATCTGGTCGTTCTATTTATTTATTGGATATTTTAGGGCATGCACAGTATAACTTAAGTCACTGATATTTAGATGCTGAATTATAAAAGTTATCTTGTATCTGAGCCCAGGGATGTTTTAGAAATAAAGACTTTAAAAAGAGAAAAAACAAACAACAACAATAACAACAACACAAAAAACCAAGCAAAACTGACACCACAGGCTTGAGACTCCCAATAGTAACACAGTGAGGATTCCTAGCCAAGGTCCTTAACATTTATACTGCATTATGTGAAACATAATTTAGTGTTTGTACGTTATTTTAAGTCCTGTTGGCTTTTTTTTTCCTTCCTTAAATTACGTATAATAATCATGAACATAGCTAACAAAGCAAAAATTACAGGCTTGTGTATGGCATTTTTTATAATGTGCAGTTTCATTTGGATGAGGGTGGCAGTGACAACAAATTAAGTAAATATTGGCCAACAGCAGTCTTTCAGTTGAGTATAAATTGGCACTGCCGTCACGCCCATCTGTCCAGTCAGGCTGTGGGAGCATTGATTATGTCCTGCTACAACCTTTTTTTAAAAAGGTCAAATGCAATCCTTTATTAGACTCAGAAAACAGCATTTTTTAATTCTAGTTCAAAAAGAGAGAAAAATGCTTCATACATATACTGCAGTATAAAGTAAATATTTTCACCAATTAAGAACAACTGTCCTTGGGTAGTTAATTATCATTACAAGTCTGCCAGTAAAGCTGTGCTTCTCTGTGTACAAATGGTACTAGTAGATTATCTACACTCTTAATGCCCCCTTTTTTTGCTAACTTAGGGAGGAGTAATCTTTCAAGTATAATTCCAAACACTACTTTTTTTCAAATTCAAAATCAAGCTGGTAGGTACAGCTGGAAGATACTTTTATCACAAAGGCAGTCAGAACAGAATCATGGATATACTTCTTCAGTAACCCAAGAGAATGGTAGAGAGGTTGCGGGAGCAGCACATTTAACCAGAATTTTCTGTAATTAAGGAAGAATGGTCTTTGTCAATGGGGTAGCATCCAGAAAATATCCTGTCTGCCTGTTTTATTTCCACCTCTGAGTAGGTGAGTTGATCCTCATCACTCAGGTTCTTCAGAAGTTTTTACATGAAGTAGAGGATAATATAGGCATACATGTATAGAAGAATAGGCCATCTCAACAGTGTCTTCTCTGAAGTGTTAGAACATAATTTAACATTTGGTTTTCTGTTAAAGAGAAATAACATAATCCACAGTAAGATTTGTATTTATGAGGATGTTGAAAGTATACCTGCAGTGGAAATTATTACTTGAAGCACAAGTAATAGATATATAAAAAGCCTGGCAATTTAAGCCCTTTATTAAAAATTCTTCAGTCTTTTACAGCTGTTTCTCTTCTGTATTTAAGAAACCTTGTTGGAAGCTATAGTTTTCTTATAGATTTAATGGTACTAATAATATGGTGTTCTACTGTCCTTGAATCTCATAATTAATTTGCCACAATTCTTTCACTGGAAGTTTGTTCTGTTCCTTATTATCTACGGAATTGCCCCACCACCAGCAAACACTCCCATTTCAAAGTTAATATTAAGCAAGGAAATTAATATGTATATGCATTAAGATATTTCTCATGCATTTTAATAACAAAAATTATAATAAAAAGATCAAAGTAGCCATACTAGCACAAGCTCTAGGCTCATCCAACACCTTAGTCCTTCTGGCAGTCTAGATGATTTTGATTGCAGAAAATCTCTTCATACCGGTGCTACATTTAGCCTAGATGTATGTCATAGTCAAACACACTGGAAAATAAGAAACTGTGAGTTGCCAAGATTTTAAAAAAGACATGTTGAACACAAGATATTGAATTCACTTTTCATCAGTGGGTGCAACCCATTCAGTAAAGTAAAAGCATGTAGCTGTGCAAGACCAGCCCTGGCTATGCTATGACTTCCTTCTTTTTCAGGGGAGTATGTTAAAACCCAGGAACCAGGACCAAAAATGTGTTACAAAGTTCCAGCTAATTATAGTTTTGCCATTTTTCTCTATGCTGTTTTTTTCCTTTAATCTTCCCTTTTTTTTTTTTCATTCCTAGTTAGTGAAATATCTGCTTTTAAGTGAGAATACAGGAGAATCTTTTTATTGGTTCATTAATTGGTAATGAGTGGGTGAGACAGGTCAGAAAATCTTGTAGTATTTTCTCCCACTTATTTTTTTTCTTCCTCATCTTTCTTTCTCTGCAGTGTTTTTATTTTTCCTTTTCATCATAGAAAGTGAAAAAAGTTTAAAGAAAGTTAGACTTTATAATCTACTTTTGCAAAGAGAGTTTTTGCACACCCACTGCTCTACAATATAAATGAGAAATTATGTTCCTGAATTTTCACTGCAGCCACTGAAATCCTTCTTGCAACATGAAAGTGTATTCCTTTATTTTGGTTTTCAATCAGTTGTTTGTAGTTAGTAGTTAGTCCCTTTGCAGGTGGTCATACATTAAATCTTTTTGTCTTTCAGTGATGCCAGATCTGTCTCCATTTCGTCCATTGTCCTCAAAGTACTGACACTATACTTTCTGCAGTATTTCACAGACAAGAAAAGAGAGCACCACAGGCCCATTATAGGAAACTGTGGTTCCTGGGAGGCAGATGGAATAAAGGAGGAAAGCTTACAAAAAACATAGATCAAGTTCTGTGCAAGGGAGGGTCCCTCTTTTTCACATGATTTTACTTTTCTGTAAAACAAATTGGTTAATTAGGACTATCGTCTCTCAAAACTATGCTCTATCACCACAGGACTTTTTCTTAATGGAGCTCCTGGACATCTGTATCAGATTTGTTCAAGCTGTAGTTTTCTTTTTTAATTGAAACTAGACTAAAATAAAGTGAAAAGCATGTTGAAGTTGCTGCTTCCTTTCTACTGTCTATTTCTGTGTGATAGTTATCAAAATGTTCAGAATTACTTTCTTCTCCCTAGTCTTTATTCTCACACAATGTCACTAATGTGTCAATACTCAGAGTGATCTGCGTTCAACCAGCAGAAAGAATCTCTGATCCTCATGAAGTGTGGGGAAGCAGCTCTCCTTTGACAATACAAATCCAGTCCCACTGATTGTTTTGGTCTTTTGACCATGTTTTTTTTTCCCCTGGAGTAGGTGAAGAAAAGAAAAATCATGACTAGGCAGTCATGGCTCCAACATCAAACAAAACTACCCAGTTTTCAACAGGGTAATGAATGTCACATTGGTAGGGACTTGCAAAACCAGGAGAACAACATAAGCCAGCATTTATTCCCACTACCCAGTCCTAGCTATTCACTTTAATCACTGGCATCATAGCAATAACTGGTGATCAATTTTGTTTCTAGAACCCTGAAATTTTAAAGTCTTTCAGGAGATCAGTAAAAGTTGCATGGGACAGACTTTGTTACTGTCAACAGAATTTCATGCAGTGCTAATTTGTTGCAGGAGAGCTCACCTGTTGTTTTCAGAATGCCAAAAACACATTGAGAGTTTTGGACAGCATAACAGCAAGAAAAATAAAGTTCATAAACACACACTGCACTATTTTAATTAAACATAGTTAGAGTACTAAATAGCTAGAATCAAACGAACTACCCAACTTTATTTAGGAAGGAGAAATTATTGTGATTTAGAAAGATTGAACCAGATCATGATTTCTGGATAAAACTTGACAGCACCAAATACAAATAACCATTTAATTCCAGCTGCACCCTGAGACAATTTCAAACCCTTTGAGTATCTGTCCTGTGACTGATATTTTATCACAGCTTGTGTCCTGGTTTGTTCCAGTACTTCTGTTTGTTTTTCAAGAAAAATATCTTGATTTTTGACATCCCGGTCATTGTGTATTGCAGTCCAAAGAAAGGTTCCCCTTGTTTTTTTAGCACTATCATCCAGCAATTCAGTATGTGAACTATGAAAGCCTACAGTTTCTATAGCTGATCTTTCATTCCTTATATGCTTTGTAAGTAACATCTAAAACTCCCTCCATCTTTATTCTTGAGTTCTTGTTTTTGCCCTGCCTACTGGGAAAATGTGTCCTGTTTTCACTTTGAAATGACTGTCACTGTTCAAAGGTTCCCACTGGTTTTAGAGAACACCAGAAGATTTAGAGACATTCCTACTCAGTACTGCTCATTTGTCCATAGGTTTTTCTTGTAGATATGTTTGTGTTAATTGTTAATAAGCACTACCTTTTTAAAAAACTTATTTTCTGATTAACTGTTTCATTTAGGTCTTCCTTGCCACCATTGTACCTGTGATTACTTTGCTTCATTTCTCATTCACATTACTGTTGCACTGTGCTCTTGATTATAGTTTGTCAACTCAATAGTTCCATCT
>NW_008237953.1:1943623-1969876 GCF_000691975.1 Corvus brachyrhynchos
TCTATTGTTTCTTCTAAATAATTTTAACTTCTTAGTTGTAGCTTGAACAATAATCAGCTGAAAACATTTGCAGACATCTGGGCAAGGTTTATTTCAATAATACACAGTATTTTCTATTGTACATAAAGAATTTCTACTTCCCTGAAGCCACCTTTTCATATACTTTGTTCCTGGAAATTAAAATAGGTATCCATTAATATTCAATCATCTCTGTTTTGCTGTTGCCTGGACCCTGCCTGCCCCTTATTTCCCATGACAATTAAGTCTTTCCACACACATGCACAGTGAATTTCAGTAACATCAATTTTAGAAGAAAAAGTATCTGTGATTTTCTCATTTAAGTCAGACTTCTCTTCACAGCAATTCACTTTTTGCCTTTTGTCTCAGTTTTCAAGTCAAAGAAAGAGGAATAGCTATTCCTCCTTGATACTTGTCATGAGGCACTGAGGGCTGGCTCCTTTGCACCATCAGGGACACCCACATCCAGAGGGACGGGAGTGGGTTTGACGGCCTGGCCAGGGGTGCTGTCCTAAGATCTACCTGGAAGTCTGTGTGGCACATAGCTCACAAAATATTGCCTTTTCTTCAAGGGCAGATGGTGAGTTCATAAACTCAGTGAAGAACTCAGGATTAGCCATAACCAAAACATTATCTGAACACAGGACTCACATCTGTCTAATCACCTCTGCTTGAACAACCAGCTGCAGGCAGCCTCCTGGTGATTCATCTTGCAGGAGACAACTGGGCATGACAGACCCTGAGCTTTCCACACACAGAGTTCACATACACAGCCAAGCTGTAGAAGTGTCACGCACACAATAGCCATACACTGATGTTTTGCACAATTTTACAACACACTTCATTCAGCTACTTATTTAAAGATTTTTTTTATGTAAGGGTAAGATTTCCAAAAGCAACTAGTACTGTAGCCATGTCTGGGCATTTCTTGTCCTTTGCCACTTAATTGTATTGGAAATCCAATCCTAAAAACTTCATGGTTTATCTCAATGCTTAAAAATCTTAATTATTTATATATTTTTTAAAAATTATTTTATTTTGTACTTTGAATAGGTTGAAAAGTTCAGCTAATGTTATACAGCAAAAGCCACACAAAGAAAGATTTTCCTAGTGAAAACATTGAGACAGGGAGCATACCAAAAAGGTAAATTTATACCAGAGGCCAGAAGAGAAGCCAATCTGTGGAACAAGAATATATGTATATTGCAACATCTCTGTAGCTGGTATAAATTCCTGTATCTCCAAGAACATCAGCTTAGATGGGCGAATTACATCAGTAGAGGAGCTGGCCCATCTGACAGCTGCTTCTCATCCTCTCATCCTATACAAAATGGGAAATGCTACAACACGTTCTACTGAAGTTTTACAATTGTTCTAATTTGAATTTTGAGCCCTTTGCTTGCTCAGCAGTCTTTTGTGTCTCCCATTTGCCAGATCCAGGGGTAGGATGTAAGGGGTGCATTTTCTAGTGCTGAAGCAAAGTTACTGAAATTCACGGAACTGTTTTCATTAGGCAAACAAATTTTATTCCCATATGTACAGAATATATACAATGCATATTCTTGGATTGTCTGTTAATCTTTTAAAATTAAGTATTTTAATTAGCAGGTAATTAATATTCAGTAGTCATTCAGTAACTCAAAAACTTATGCTCCTTTTAAAGACATACCTAATTAGAAACAATAATGTTATAATCTAAAGCATTCTATAATCTAAATTACCCCCAACAGAGCTCATTACCTTAGAAATACAAGTGTCTTACTAGAAAAGATACTCCATCCCAAGAGTCCTTTTAACAGTGCTCAAGGTTTTTAGCTAACTTTGCCAGGCCCTCAAACACAGAATATTAAGAAGCACATTGCAACTATTATGTACTAAAAGCTCTCTTTTCTACGGCATGTTTCTTCTACAGTGTCATTGATTAATTTTGAAATGTAGCTAGAACATTTGTAAATTGGTCCCCAATGCAACAGGACACATGTAGGGGAGGCAATGTGCATGCATCTCACAAATTCATTCAAGATAGAGTCTTTGTGACTTTCTTATCAAATAATAGAGGCTAACAAACATGAAAGTACATGCTAAGATGTATTCATGCAAACATAAGACATGGGTTGGCATATGTAGCTATGATACGTAGCTTTCCTAGTATATCATGCATTTTTTTCTCAGCATATTGTAGCTCTCCGAGTAACAACAAACACTATTCCCAAAATACTCACTATCTGCATGTGATCTTCTGCACATAGCCTTTATATTTGTTTTCCTTGTTCTTAGTTGTACTGCTTTTACTTATTTTTCATACATATCCTGTCTCGGTCTGTACATGCAAGTTCCTTTCTAAAAGACATAAAAGGAGAAAAAACTACTGAAAGATCTTTTCTGCTGACCTAGAAAAGTATTTAATTTCTTCCCACAGAGTACACTGCCTCACTCCAGTTGCAATTCTATGTGAAGAGACAGCAGTGGGAGGAGAGACGTGTTCTTGAAACATCTGTACAGCCTTGATGCTCGTGCTTCAGATAGTACTAAACAGATCTTTATTACATGTTTTCTGAGAACTAGGTATCTGTCTTACAGCAGAAGACTTCAGACTTGTCAGGCTTAAAACAGCTCCCCTGAAAATTTCATCTAGAATCAGCATTTTCCTCAAGGCATTGTCTGAAGTCATTGGACTAGTTATTTATGCTTTTGCTTTGATTTGTTAGTTAGATGCCCCAAATGAGATGTATGCCCACAAAATCACATATTTACAAGGAAGGTTTCTGATGAAATTATCCTCAAAATTGCATGAATGATTAATCATTTTAGATATATATTACTCATTTGATTGAGGAAGGAAAGAGGACAATGGAAGCTGGTAGTTTTATAGGGTTTTGCTGATTTTCTTATTTATTTATCTCTTTTCCTGAGAAATTTAAAATAAAGTATGGTGTCTGCCTATGTATCTGCCCATGGATGATTTTAGTGGCTTGAATGTACTAGAGATAATACTGTATGACAAGCTGAAAACATTCCTCTCCCTTGAGGAGAGGGCAAATGCTTTCAGCCCTCAGCTTTTAATATGTTTTAACCCATCTTCTCACAGCATACTCATATCTTATAATTAATTAATTTTAAAATTTTTACTTATGTGGCTTTTTATATTAATAATTTAAAATGCAGGAGCAGATATATTTATTGCAAGCACTTTTCTCGTATCTTCAGATAGGCTGTTCTCCTTTCCACAAGTGTTAAAATGCTGCCTGTTGTGAAAGGTGATCCAGATGACAGTGGCAAATCAGCATGGCAATATATGATTTTTGTACAGTGGTATCATCATTATAACATACTTTTGCACTAATCTTTCCTAACAGTGGTGCTTTGACAATATCACATGGCACTGGACTACTGTATACACAAGATCAGAGCTTACTCTCTTTCTTAATAATTAGAAATCTAAAAGTGATTAGTTTCAAGGTCACTATTTTGAAGCAATGCTATCAGCCCATGGTGAAACAGCATGCTGCTGAAGTTAAACAGATTAAAATAACTTCCCAAAACACCAAGTTGAACCTCTCTAACCTCCTACTTTTTCATAGAGCAAAGATAATCCCACTTGAAAGTGGAACTGTGGTTTGCCTCTAATGTTTCTATATGAAGATTGTCCCAGAATAGGATGGGTCTAATGATTACAAGAACTTTTAATTTCCATTATTAACATTTATTCATTACAAATTTCATTTTAGATGAAATTTTCACATTCCATCATTCATCTCTGTGTGTTCACAATTAGAAATAAAGTTTTTTCTAAGCTTCTGATTTGTTAGCGTGACTAATTACAAAAACCTCCACACATTTAAAAGTTTTGCCTTTAAATCTTTTCCATTTTCCTAATTGACCTAACATTCTTTCTATATGTTTTTTTACAAGTGTTTCTTATTTTTGGAGCATGTATATACTGTTGCATAGAAGAGGATTTACAGAATAAGATTTCTCTTGCTACTTTTGTTGACTTAATCCTTCATATTTACTGCTTGCACTGAGGTTTCTTGTTTGCTGGAAAGGCATCAGCTAGATCTTCCCCTCTATAATATATATAAAAAGATGTTACAAAGTTTTATATTGCCTAATCTTGCATTTATATTCCATTTCTAGCTCAAATATTTCCACAAATGCACATGCAAGAACTTAAAAAATGGTCCTATATTTTGAAACAAGTGAAAATTTCCAACATACTTATTTTTTTGGTATACAGCTGTAATACAGAATCGTTTGTCTGTAAGTTTAAAAGAAAAAGTTATGAAAAAAATATTAAAAATAAATATAATAACAATTTTTATTATAATAGGAACAAAACCCCATAATATTAGCACATCATATAGAAGAGAACTATTTGCTAAAATTACTACTTATACAGGTTTAGCATTAGGATATCAAAGTCAGTACAAGCATGAAGTCATCACAAAAATTTTTCTTTTATTTCTTTGAGCTTTAGACATTGTTTAAACCATGCAGGAAATACAGATTTCTCATCTACTGTTAAATCTAGGAAGTATAGGAAGAATCAGAAGACTTTCTCTTTACATGTGTTAGCCCACCTAACTTTCAATGTATCTGAAACTTTTAATAAAGGGATACCTTGGAAAGGAGGAATAAGAAACTTATTTCAGGAGCAGAAAGAATTAAAGCATTTGGATTCAGCTGTACAAAATGTATTTTTAAATTCACGTTAAATAGTTAAATATGTATGGTACATATTAACCATCTTTAATATTTATTACTCATTCTTCCTCCTAATATCCCTGAGTTGCTCTTTGGTGGTGCTGTATTACCGCAGGCCTGGTTCCTACGGTATATCACCGTGTCCCGCAGCCATAGGGAGGAGGAGGAGGAGAAGATCCAGCAGGCAGGAATTGTGCAGCAAGATTGATTTATTTAATTATTTTACAAACTCTTTTATAGACTTTTTTCTTCATAGTCTAATTGGACAAAGGACCAGCCACCCCTTGGGGGCGATTGGCCAAAATCCTAAAATATCTATTATCAAAATATTTTCTACTATACCATAAACAAGACTTTCCAAGGTTGCAGGTGGCTTGGTTGTTTACATTCCCTGCTACCTCTTCTGTGAGAGAGAAAAGTCTCTCACGGACTTAGAAAAATAACAAGAAGATCCTCACTAACAGCATTTTTGTACCTGCAGTGCTGTGTCTGCAATCTACAACAAACAATTATCATAGTTTGCTAGGTTAGGCAGTTAATAACATCCCATTCTTGAATAAAGTACACAGTCAACTAAAACTTTCAAGTGTCTGCCCTCACCTACATTACTGAATGTATAGCATGTGTGCTTTGCTATCATCTTTCCTGCTCTTGTAGTGACCCAACACTGGGATACAGAACGTTACTTCCTTAGTCTTCAGTGCAGTTTGAAAGAGAAAAAAGTTCTTCAAAATTTAGTTCTATATTAAAAAGTATCATTATTTATAGTGACTCTGAATTGCTGTTCAGGACTCTGTTGATCCTGAGAGATGCATTAGATCAGAGCAAAAGGATTTATTGAAGAACTCAATCAGAGCAATACATAAAGCAGGTTATTGGGGCAGTTCCATGAATGGAGTAAAAATTTTAAAAAAGGAAGAAACCATAGGAGAACAAAGGAATCAGTCACAGGAGCAATGCTGGAGAGCATTTTAAACATATACCACTTGCTGCCTCTTATTTTATTTGCATCCTAATAATTCACTGTTGATGTTTCTCCAAGGGATAAACAACCTTTGAGAACTAACAGAAATTTCTAGTGACTTCTGCCAGATTACAAGGAAAAGGGCATACCAATACAATAACTTATAGCTTTACAATAAAAGCTGAGGATTAGCATGTCCAATGCATATGGAATTTTTCCAAAGTGGTTTAAGCAGCCAGTATGTTCACCAAATATCTTTGTAGAAGTCAGTTTTGAAAATTCAGATTGTAGCATCCCAAAGTTTTTCTTTTTCTTTCTTTGTCTGCAGTCACTGTTGCAAACATACAGAAGGCTCCAACCCCTTACATGAAGAGTAGGAAGGTTAAAAGAATTGTGAAAATTCCAACTGTGTCCAACTGTGCTTCAATATATTTTTTGTTTTCTTTATTATTCAGAATAACAAATTAACAAATTCTCATTTTCAGGAATGCAAAGAAATAGCTGCTCTCTTGGTACTCCATTCAGCAGTAGATTCAGAGGCCAGAGTTTCCACCACCTGAATATAGAGAATACTGAAGTATTCTCTTGGTGACCAAGACATTCAAAACACTTGATTTAAGTTTACCTTGTACTTGGAAAGTACTTTCCCTTCTAACCAGATGTCAAGATACAGTGTGTAATGTTATACAGTAACTTTGTTTGGAGAAGATGCTGGTTCCTTCACGGCTTAAGCCTTGAATTACTGTTTCATTTTGGTTTGTTTTTTTTCAATTGGCTTTTGCACTGTTACTTTCTAGCACAGTAAAAAGAGAAGGAAAATAGAAGAAAAAAAAGTTCAAATTCCTACTCTTACATTCCCTCATAGCTCATTGACCTACAAAGTAGTGCTCAAAGCGAACTATATAAATATGAAAAACGGTCTTTTCTGGTTGTTTTATTGAAGGAGTCTTCAGTACTACTAACTGAAGTCATTTAAAGACAGTATGATACCTTGCCTTGAGGATTCAGTTTATTCCTTTCTTTTACAGAACAAATGAGAAATCATTTAATTGACCTCAAACAAGTTTTATTGCCAAAAATCCTCTGTTCACTGTTGAAGATTCATGGTGCACTTACTCACATTTCCTTAGGAAAGACTAGCAATTTTAAAGAAAAGAAGAAAGATTTCCGAATATGCAAAAGCTTAATAGCAGGCTAACAAAGTTAAAAGCCATCATTCTTCCTCCTAATATCCCTGAGCTGCTCTTTGGTGGTGCTGTGTCTGCAATCTACAACAGCAGTTAATAGTGTATTAATTTTATTGTTTCTGAGGCACTTCTGATCAATAGAAAAAAAGCAATTTACATATGGGTTGTCTGTTGCTCAACCATGCAACAAATAGATTATACAATATATTCCTTTATTTTTTTTTTACAAATTAAAAAAGTGTACAAATGAAACAAAGGATATCAAATATAAAAACTCTTCAGCAGTACGATCTCACTTTATATTTTCTTAGTTGCTCTGCTAAAAACAAACAACAAAAAACCCCTCCATCCAGCTATTTTGCATGTTAGTAAGACCTTTTTTTTAAAAAAAAATCAATAGATGGGAAATAAAAGTTAAAATTAGAAAGATGAAAAACTACCCATTCATAGACACGTCGGGGATCAAAAATTCCTGCTTTGTCCTCTCTTTTTGCTGGAAGTATTCTTGTTTGTTCACAGCTACTGTAACTTTTCATAAATGAGCTCTGCTCTCTCACTCACTGTCCTAGGATACAGTGTAAGATGTAGCCAATAGTATGTATTCTACTACCATCTTCACAAGCTGTTAAAGCAGGTGGGGCAGTGTTCATTATCTCCTACCATGACTCATCCCTGATAACTCCCTCCGGGACCTATCTCTGTTTAATGGACAATCAAGGACCCCACCACATTACTCAGAATTACATCGTCCCATTGTGAGATGCTCTGCCCAGGGGGAGGAACCAAGCATTCCCACCTGGATATAATCTGGGGTTTGGAACAGCACAAGTAGTCCTACCTGCTGGATTCCCAGAGGACAAGAGCTACCACTGGGCCTTCAAGTGAAACCAGACCCTTCTACAGGATCACCACTTCAACAGGACCACTTCATCTGGACTGCTACTACCACCCTGAATAACAGGGTGTCAGGTTGTATCCTGACTCTGTCAGTGTTCTTGTGCTATTACATTTATTTTAATTTTCCTATTAAATTATAATGCTGACTTGTGATCTCCCACTGGTTTGTTTTCAAACTAGTACACTCACACTAACTTTCATCCCTTCTGAAGACACACCTTTCCCACCCCGCAGAAAATTGATTTTTCTCAATGTTAATGTCTTTTCTCCTTGCTAGAAAATATTTTAATTGCTCTTTTTCTTGTGGAAGCCTTGTTCATTTGAACTGCCTCTAATAGTTTTTTTCTATATATGCCTAATGTTGTAAAATACAAGTTTATGTAGAGCCTGACACACTGGCAGATCTGACATTAAAGTGTAAGACACTAATAACCACAAATGCATTGCAAAGAAACAAAAAGTTTGTAGTTGCACATAGAAGCGTGTATGTGTATTTGTGTAACTGAATGTAGGTACAAGAAAAAAGTATCAAAGTATATAACATTTGTTTAATTTTCTTCCCTGCCATCACTATCCACCATATCCTGCCATTGCCTTATTTTAAAAATTACCAAGGTAGAGTGGTTATATTTTCCCTCCATAGTAAAATAATGTTTGAATCCTCTCCCAAATTTCTAAATATTCGCTGAGGAGCTTAAAAATCAAAAGAACTTGGAGAGTTTTTAGTCAGCCTTATACAGAAAACGTAACTGAACTCATGAAGGGGCCAGAAGCTTTCTTTTCACTGATTTTTCTGACAGGAAAAGAAGCACCTCTTTAAATGCTGAGTCTCCAGCCTTTCTGTTTGAACAGTGTCTATCACTACAGAAGTCAGCTATGAGACTGACAGGATAAAAGAAAGCTGTAAGGGTCAGTCAGGCACAACTCCAAAAGTTATATTGAAGCACAGCCTTGTGACAGATAAATAGAAGAATGCTTTAGCACTTTAGGTGTTAAATAATAATCTAGCCACTAGCATTGCCTCAGTAAATGGAAAGAGGAATGATCCTTCAAGAGGGACACTGAGGTGTTGGAGTGGGTCCAGAGACGGGCAACAAAGCTGGTGAAGGGTCTGGAGCATGACCAGTGGGGAGCAGCTGAGGGAGCTGGGGTTGTTCAGCCTGGAGAAAAGGAGGCTCAGGGGAGACCTCATCACTCTCTACAACCACCTGAAAGGAGGGTGTAGCCAGGTGGGGGTCAGTCTCTTCTCCCAGGCAACCAGTGACAGGACAAGAGAATATAATGCTGTGCTGTGCCAGGGGAGGTTAAGTTTGGACATTAGGAAGAATTTCTTCACAGAAAGCGTTATTGGGCATTGGAATGGACTGCCATGGGGGTGGAATGGTCACCATTCCTGAAAGTGTTTAAGGAAAGACTGGATGTGGCACTTAGTGCCATGGTCTAGTTGACAAGATGGTGTTTGGTCATAGGCTGGACTTGATGATCTCAGAGGGCTCTTCCAACATAATTTATTCTGTAATTCTCAAAAGGTGATTTTCTTTTTTTTTCCTTTCTCACCCTCCCTTTTTTCTTCTTTTCTTTTTCTTGACATAACAAGCCTAATTTAAGCTACTCACTGCATGGAGTAGATACTTTTCCCCATGAAGATTGAGGAATTTAGGTTCTAACAAGAGAGCTGTTATGTTTTCTCCTTAACTACAGCCATGATTTCCTTTGTGACAATTGGCTGTAGAGAGAATGGAAGTCACCATCTTGTATAAAAGAAATATTCAAACCTAACTTTTTTAATTGTCACTGGAGTCTCATAAAATATGAATTTTCTAATTCTTCAGATATTAATTATTTATTTTAAAATCACTTATTATGTTCTGGTTTTGTATGTATGTAATTTATCTTTGAGTGGTCATAAAATGTTTATAGATTATTTTCTACCTATTAGGACCTGATAAATTCCTGTCCATCTTAAATGAGATGGTTTCTCTACCAAGTGTGCATACAAATCTCTTCATGAGATAAGTTTTCTGTTCTAAGAATTTTTATCAAATGGGGGAAAATAATTTTTTTATAGCTTCATGCACAGCTTGAAGAAATTAAGATAGTAATTAGAAAGAAAAATGGATCATTGCCACATGAAAAAAAATAGTCATTTTATATGATGAATTTTGATTTGATTATCCAGGAAAAGTAATGAACTCACATCATGGAAATAATCAGTGTTAATAGACTCTCATTTTTCATTATCAATGGGGGAAAATAATTTCTATCAGTATATCAAAAGGACTTCATTTTAGCATTGCTTATTTTAAGTATCAAATAACTTCTATGTTTTGAGGGTCTCTCAGTTTCTGTAAGACATTGGAGATTTTGAAGTATTGTACAAAAGAGGAAATACTCTGGTAGCTGAGAAGACATGAGAACCCAAACAACAAAACAGAAATTGAAAGTACACCTCAAAGAAAAATGTATAATGCATCATCAGAGAATGATTTCATAGAGAAATAGCAATTTTTTTACCTAGACAGTACTAAGCAAACTAGGCAGATAATGACATCCCTCCTTCCAATATTTTAGCAAAATTTTATAGTTCAAAGTAGAAAACATGGAAAAATCAACCAATGATTGAACCAAAGACTTCTGTTCACTCTACTAAGTTTCGGTATTACATTTCTATTTTCTAGAAATATTTTTATATCTCTCTCATATATCTATACCTATATCTATATCTATATCTATATCTATATCTATATATATATATATATCTGTCTTGGTTTCATCTAGGGTAGAGTGAATTCCTTCTCAGTAGCTGTTACACTGCCGTGTTTTGTATTCAGAACACGAGTAGTGTTGATAACACACTGATGTCTTGGGTTTTGCCAAGTTGTGTTTCTCCTGAGTGAAGGACTTTTTTCTTGTCTCATGCTCTGCCATGAGAAGGACAAAAATAAACTGGAAGGGAGCACAGCTGGGACAGGTGACCCAAACTGAACAAAGGGATGTTCCACAGCACAGAACATCATGCCCAGTATATAAACTAGGGGATTTATTGGGAAGAGGGACTGATCTGTGTCCACAGGGGGTGGGTCTGGCATCAGTCAGCATGTGGTGAGCAACGGCATTGAGCATCACTTGGTCTTTCTTTTTTGTTACTGTTGTTATTATAGTTTGCCATTATTACTATATTTTACTTGATTTTCAATTATTTAACTCTTCTTATGTCAACAGACAAGTTTTACTTTGAATTTCCTCCCCATTCCACCCGAGCTGGGTGGAGAGAGGGGGGTTTGAGTGAGCAGCTGTATGGTGTTTAATTTCCAGCTGGGCTTAAACCATGGCAATACCACATATATACGTGTGTGTGGGTATATATATCTATATATGCCTATATAGATATACATTTATATTTAAGGAGAAAGATAGCGAATTGTGCATTTGGTCTTGTTCAAGTTTGCTGAATGACATTCTAGCTTTAAATTACTGTACTGGAAAAATTTTGTTCAGCTTTCAGCATTTAAACTGCCATTCTCGGTAACGTGCTGTCGTTGTGAAAAGAGGATCTGTAAATTTAAATAAATAATGATTCTGCATCTTATCTTTTAACTGTGACCAAATATGGTTTTCAAAATGCCATAACCTGTAGCAGATTCGTGCATTCTTCCTTTATCAATACAGTAAACTGTTGAGGGATAAGAAATGTCACCTTAAGTATTCACCGGAATTTAAAAACAAATCTCTTTTGGCTGTGATTGTATTTCATCTGAATTTCTCTTCTACAGTCATGAAAGTGATTCTGGTTTCCTACTTGATTGTTTACAGTAAATAGGTAATAATGCGATATGGATACTACCCAGATATACTGCAGCTCAAACACACACACTTCTTGGTAAGTGTTTTTAAAGACAAGGTTCTGAAAACTAAATTTACAATACACATGCATTTAGTAAAGAAGGGAAGGTTTCTTTGAAACTTTGCAGTTCAGACCACATACATCCTTTGTGGGTTTGTCATCTGGCACAATGAGAAAAACATTAGTCTTCCCTATCACTTATTTCTGCAAAGCTGTCATTCAGAAATGAAGATGGCTGACAGACAAAGAATCTCCCACAAAGAAATAATGCCAAAACACCTTCAGCCTTTTTCTATCCCCTCTAATCTTCTCTTTGAAGTACATCTTTTCCTGAACAAATTCAAAGATATAAAGAATAATTGTCTTTTATAACCTTTACTTGATTTTTAGGTCATTCCTGAAAACACCACATAAATGACCTCCAACAGTCTTAACAGAAATTCCAGACAATTCCAGATTCTAACCACAGAGATTATGCTAATTCTGCACATATAAATTTGAACTTCATGAAAACATTCTGTATTGATATACTGGATGTTCCCAACTTCTTACATGTGCAACTAAAAAAGCTTATGAGCAAAGACCATATTTAGAGTGGAAGATATTTGAAGACTGCGTAGACTGTGCCTTGTGTTCCAGATGAACACACTTATCATTATAGACACTAGTTTGGAGGGTTTATGAACCAAAAACCAGAAAGAAATCTCATGTCATTCATTCATGGAGTGTCGTCATTGCAGAATACTGGGCTTGTCCAACAAAGGCAAAATAAATATATATATTAACTCACTAGCATGAGTGAGAAAAATTATATTTCTAGAGATAGTAGTGGATTAAACATAACTTAAAAAATGCTTAATGCATCACACTGATCCATTTTTTCATACACTATGTTATCAAAGAGTATTCTAAAATGCTCAGTACACTTTGAATGGTTTGATTTACTATCTGTCCAGTATTTTCTTAGTAAAACTGATAAAAATTCTTCCCTGCTTCTTCCTTTTTTTTTTTTTTTTAATTTTAGAGAAATAAAACAACTCTTTCCTCATAGGATATGACTGTCTAAGGGCATGACACTGGACACAACTCATTTGCCTATACTACAGCTGCAAGTCATTATTTGCTTCAGTTGCATGCATTTTCACTTTTATCAGGTGATAGCTTGAAGCCGTCAAAACAGTGAGATTTTTACTCAACATTGTCTGCATCTGTACATTCGTAGCTTCACAGTAAATCTCCAAGGACAAAAGATTTTAGCAGTTAAAGCTTCTTAGGCTTCTCTTGAAGAATATATCCATAACTGGAGCACATGCTTTTCAAGTGCCACTCCTTAATATCCCTGCACAAAATAAAGATTAAAATCTGGCTTTTCTACCCTTTACACTAGTGCTCCATTATTTTGAGGCTTATTGAATTGACAATAAATGGGAACACACTGTAACTTTCATACATTGGACCTATACTTCACTGTAAACATAAATACTAATATTCACTACACTGCAGGTGAGCATCAGGTGGTGATAAGACAGTCATAAACAGCAAAGATGGAGAATACACAATTCCCTTATACTGTATTTTTTTTTTAGTAACTTTATCTCAGGGAAGCAGGTACAATAATGTTTCCTACAAGTTTTTTTACTTGTGCCATTATCATGGGTTTTCATTTTACTTGAATTATTGTATATGTGGTATGCATAACACTGGATAACAGTGGATAACACTGTCTTTATTGTTGTCCTTTATAGCAGGTCACTATTCGAGTATCTTTCAGATTTTTCAGTCCCTTCAGACACAATTTATCTGGCAGGCAGTTTCTGGTGTCAGTGTCATTCCATAAGGAAGGATGTGAAAATTACTTGCAGTAAATATAAATAACTTCTGTTTAATAACATGTAACAGTTTTTATTTCACAGACTTTTTTATCACATTCAGTTCATGAGCTACTGTACACTATGTCAAAACACTGCTAATTAATAAAAAACAAATCTTGAAATATATTAATTTTTTACTTGGCAAATTCTCAATAGTCCTGTAAGTGTTGAATGAAAAGGCCTAAATAAGACAGTCAAATCAAATATTTTTCTCTTTTCAGGTGTTTGTTATTTGGCTTTTTTTTGGTGGGTGGGTGGTTGTTATGTTTTTGTCTTCAGTGATCTCAAGCAGATAGTCTTTCATTAGAATTCAGGGGGACATTTACAGTTTCAAGGTTGGCGTTCAGTAAAATCCACCACATCTGCCTTGATAGAATCATGTTCTTTCCAAATATTTTGTTTAAAGGGCATAGTCTCACATGTAATTTTTTTTGTAGTTCACTCAGCCTTCAATGACAACCTGTGCATCATACTTGACAAATTTAGAGTTCTTTCTTCTCCTTTTCCTGCAAAACAACTTCTTTATTCTACTAAAATTCAGTTATCAAAACTCTTTTGATTATTACGCTTTCAGAAAACTAGATATTGTTTGTCTATGTCCCTGTTTGTCTATGTACTCATGGTCTGATTCTGGTCTTTTATTTAGAGTCAAATAAAGCTTGCGAGGCTTTTTCTTTGATGTGCCCAGTGACAGGCAATAGCAGTGACACAAGCTAAAACAGAGGATTTTCCTCCCGAACATCAGGAAACACTTTTTTACTGTGAGGGTGAGCAAGAACTGGCAGAAGTTGCCCAGAGATGGAAGTCTCCATCTTAGAGATTCTCAGAGATCTTCCAGAGCCATCTGTTCATGGTCCTGGACAATGGGCCCTAGGTGTCCCTGCTTGATCAGGAGAGTGGAATCAAATGACCTTCAGGGGTCTCTTCCAACTTCAGACATTCTGTGATTCTTTGACAAAGCCTGTGGCATTTTATTGATACTAATGGTTGTATATTATAAAGGGGCATTGTCTGAATACATCATCTATAAAAGCCTATAGAAACAAACAAAATTTTAAATAGCCTGCCACAGGATCAACATACTAAAGAATAAAAAAGTCTTCGCACTTGACTTTAATACTTCATAATAACTCAGAATATTTTATATCTAAAACAATTTTAACAATATTATCCCTAGCTCAATTATCAGGTATTTCTGCAAACTGTTTTGTTTTGCTATTAGTTCTGCTCAAGGAGAAGCAACTTTCTGAAGAGCTTGAACAATGTTGTGAAAATTCTGAATCTTTGGAAAAAAAACTGTACTCAAGGTATTTATTCATGATTTCACAGGAAAAAGAAGTTTTGATTTTAATGACTTGATATTTTTTGTAACTTCTGTTTTAATTCTCTGCAGTATCTCTCTGTTACTGTTTTCAGATAAGTTCATGTCATCTGCTATTTCAAAGAGATAAAGCACTATTCCAGTCTGCAAAAATCAATCAACTCATAAATTTGAGTTTATTAAAATAATGAAATGAATAGACTTTCAAATAGTCTCTATAGTCAATATATCTAGACAAATAACCTTCATATTTCAGCTGCCTGTAGAGAGTTGATATGTATTGAGAGTTTGGCTTGTGTGACAGCTGCAGAAGTGCCAAGGTGCAGCTCCCTGCACAGAGCAGCCAAGATTACCCACATACAATTACAGTGGCATTGCTTGCTACAGCCTGCTCAGGACTAGAGAGAATGTGGCATATTTGTGTGCCATGTGAGGGTAGCAGCTCTTACTAAGTGCTAATAAGAGATAGATCCATATGTCTGTTTTCTCTAATTGAGAAAGCTGAAATGTTCAACCTGATTTCAGAATTAAATTTGCATGTTAAGTCTTAACAGAAGGCAAAAGCCAGAAACAAACAAACAAACAAAAAAACAACCAAAAAACAAACAAAAAAAAAAAACCCAAAGAAAAATAAAAGGAATTTGTAAGAAGACTTTCTAAAAACAACATAATTAGTTGGAATTAGAGAACTTCCTGCTGTGGATTTTAACGTAGTCCTATGGAAGACAAGGACAATATGTTTAAATTCTATTTTATTAATCAGTCATTGACCAAGGACCAGAAATCACATCTCTCTATGTTTACTTCAACCGAGTTTCAAAAGAGGCTTAATTATCTTCTTTTTATTGTCTGATTAAGACATTTTGTATTGTATACTAGTCTTTTTTTAACGTGTATCATAATTTGGGGAACATGAGCAATTAAAAAGTGACTTTTTATCTGTATATAATGCTTAGGCTATTATATTACTGCACAATACACTTTAGAAGAAAAGCACTTCCAAGAAGTAATGAAACCAAGGCTAATGTGGCAATTGTGGTGTATTAAATGTGGGCACAGCTAATTGTGCACGTTCTATGTGAATCAGTCTTCTGATAAAATTCATTAGGAATGCCCATTAAAGAAATTGGCAATCACATTACCTTTTAGTCCAATGTCTCCTTTCTAACAACATTGATAGTATTGTGAGAATTCTGTTTAGTGAGCTCATTGCACAAGGTGTATTGACAGTAATTCAGTGAGGCAATTTGAAAACCTCTAGAAAGTCTTCAAATTGTCTAACTTTAAAGACATCTAATAAGGTGTAGGAGTTCATCAGATTCTCACTCCTCCCTTCCTGTTTTTAAATACCACATTTACGTACTTGACAAAAAAGAAATGCTAAACTACTGGCTTGAATCAGTAAAAAATCTTACCATGTAGTGGCTTGCAAGAGGTAAGAAAAACAGCAATGATGGCAGTACCCACACTTCGAAGGGTTTGTGGTCAGTTTTAGGAATACAACAGAACATATGGATGGTATTCAGACTTTAGCACCTTGAGGGAACTGCAGAACTAGCATCATAATAGCAAAAATCCAATTCTATTCCAGAAGAAGGGAGCATACTCTTAAAAGCTAGCCTGTAAAAATGTCCTGTTTTCTGGGAAATTATTGATAGCACAGTTTGAAATTCAGTACACTCAATGTAGCTCAGAAAACATTGATAAAATAATGCCTCATGTTTCTGTCCTATTACTTCTCTATTAGCAGTCTTCTGAGTGAAAAATGGTTCAAGTATCAAGTTGTATTGGTTTTGCATGGCCTGTTTTTTGGTAGCGGGGGGCCACAGAGGCGGCTTCTGTGAGAAGCTGCTGGA
The DNA here is from genome assembly GCF_000691975.1 of Corvus brachyrhynchos. Lineage (NCBI taxonomy): Eukaryota > Metazoa > Chordata > Aves > Passeriformes > Corvidae > Corvus > Corvus brachyrhynchos. The sequence continues at coordinate 1,960,286 of NW_008237953.1, forward strand.
AGTTTCCACCGTGTTCGACAGAGCCAATCCCTGATGGCTCTGAAAATGGTCATGCTGCTGGGCCAGTTAGAGAGGTTGGTAATGCCTCTGTGATGACATATTTAAGAAGAAAATCAAAACAGCACACATGTAGTTTTTTTCCAGGGGCGGCAAGGCACTATGGCTGCCGCCATCCCAGGCACAGCCCACGACAGTGCACTGCTACGGCCACCGCCATGTCGGTGTCACCTGCAGCAAGCTTAGTCTGCCTGGCCACCCCTGGCCAGCGACGCCATGTGCAGGAGGGTAAGGGTGGTGTTGGCGGCTTCTCCTTCCCAGCGGCCCACATGAAGAGAGGCATTAAGTAGCACCAGCACTGCAGTGGCCACCACTGCCCACATGGTGGTGTTGGGGGCTGCGTAGCCAACAGGGGAAACATAGCAAGTGATTCCCCCACGCAGAACTTAGATGAAATCAACTTCTCGGTGCTGCAAGATACTGCAAAAATTTTTGAATTAGTGGAACTTGTTGGCAATGTTAGCTACAGGCAACAGTTTTTCTTCTAGATAGAGAAGAAGGAGAAGTGAGGACATGTAAGAGAGAACAACATGGCGGCACCAAGGTCAGTGGAGAAGGAGGGGGAGGAGGTGCTCCAAGAGTTGGAGCCAAAATTTGTCTGCAAGCCGTGGTGAAGACCATGGTGAAACTAACTGTCTCCCTGTAATCCATTAAGTCCGTGGGGGATGCAGAGATCTACTCGCAGCCTGTGGGAGAAGTGCTTATGCTGGAATGTGTGGATGCCAGAGGAAGCTGTGATCCAGCGGGAGACCCGAATAGAGAGAGAGGGCCCCTGGTTCCAGAAATAGAGAAAGAAGGCCCTTGCTTCCAAACTAGAGCAGCCTATCCTTAGAGGACTCTCCCCATGGATGAGTGACCCACACCACAGCAGTTCTAGGAAGACTGTTTTGCCAGTGGGAGGGACTCACGACATAGCAGAAGAAAGTCTCCTCTCCCTAAGGGAACTGAAGATCTTGGGTGACACACTGACCAAAACCCCCATGCCCTGTCTCCCTGTGCTGTTGGTGAGAAAAAGGGAGGGGCTGGGAGAGAAAAAGGAATTTTAAAGGCTTATTTTTCTTCTCATTATCCTCCTCTAACTCTATTAATAATAAATTTACTTTATACCTTTAAATTTGAAGCTGTTTTGCCTTTAGAGTATTTTTCTCCCAATCCTCATCTCAACTCATGAGCCCTTCATTAATTTTTTTTCCCTCTCGTCTGCCCAGCTGAAAGCAGAAGAGGCTGAGTGAAGGGCTTTCGTGAGTGCCTGGCATTTGACCAGTGTCATACCACAACAAAGTTAAATTGCATTTTACATGGGGACTCATCAGAAAAATAACAGGAAAAATGGTGGGGTGTTCAGAGAAAAACACTCGTGACAGAGACCTACAGAGGTTATAAAAAGTGTTTGTTTCAATGAAACAGGGTTTGTACCTCAGAAACACTGATTCATGCTCTAGAAACTCAAGTATCAAAATCTGTACAAAATTCTGAGATTTTCTCTTGCCTGAAAATGAAGAGCTGATAACTGTAGAGCTTTCTGAATTTAGAGCTAATATAGATTTGTTCATAGAACGTTAAGCTCATTAAATGACTGAAGTCTATAAAGGTGGCCTTAGGCAAAACTGAAGTACTTGCATTTAAATCCAAATCACCGCCAAAATGGCCCATGGACGTACATAACACTGGAGGTGCCAACACTTAAGGTACATACAAGCATTTTATACAATGTTCAATAGATATCATACATCACAATGTTTCACATAAAAATCCGCTGCTTCTATTTTTCTGCTTTTGAGGATACCTATTACAGACTAGATCAGCTTATACCTCATACACACCTCCAAGCCAAAACTAAAAATTTCTTTGCCAGTGCTCTCCAGACACCGAAGACTCAGTCTTTGGATCAGGCTTTTGTTATTATTTATGTATTAAATTTGGAGGTAGTTGCTTGATTTTAAAGTAGATATGAAGAAAAGAGCAGTACATACACAGCAGCTAGAGAACAGAGGTGAATATCTTGTACTCAGCACTATTCCTGGCCCAAGGACATTCAAGGCTGTATCTTTCACCACCAAGGAAAATGTCAGGCTGTAAAGCAGGCCAAAGAGGAGCTTTCTCTTTGCAGTATTCACCTGCTTCGTTGCAACTGCACCACTTGTACAGGAAACATAATATTTACAAGGAGGACATGAGAGCCCAAAGCTCTGATCTTCCTGGTTAGCAGAGTCTTGGAAGGAGGAACCAGGGATTCAGCTTTTGCACAATAAATTATTACTATATTTTGTCCAGTGATTTTACTGACTAAGGCAAAAGCTTGACAAGAAGCATCGTTCTTCTGGCCAGACCATTTCCACTTGTCTTCAGAAGAAAATATGCTAGATGCATTGTGAATGGTATATTGAACCAGAGCTCTAAGTGATACGTTTGTTGAAGCTCAGGATTCTAACCATCAAGCAATTTGATTTACTTGAAGTATTTCAAGTTACATATAATGTTGCATTAATTATCTAAGTGTCAGTAACAACTACAATCAATGTGTGAAACTCAGATTTGATAAATAGTTTGAAAGGTAATTTTTTTTTTTTTTTTTGGTGGGACACAGGAAACTATCCTACCTTGGGATCTTATTTCATGTTTTGCTATTCTGTCTTTGAGAGACAGCTGGAAGCTAGGGCTTTTAACTGTAGGGGTTTTGTCTTTTGGGAAATTTAGTTTTGCAACTGGCCATTTTGTAACAGATGCAGCTTTCACTTTCTAGCGAAATTAAAAATTGCACTTTTATTATTGGCATGCAGCATGGGGGAAGATTATGTCAGGGGACCTCAGAGGAAGAAGAGCCTTTTGGTGAAACTGTCCTACTTATTTAAAGATAGATATCTAAAGAACATCAAAATGCTTCCAATCTCTACATATGTATTTCATTAAAAGACAAAAATTACATGAATTGGGAATAAAATAACCCATTAAAAAAATCTTCCTTATCCATGGTATTTTCTTTTCCTCAAGTTTTGCCTCCTGTTCTCACAGTTTTAAGGTTCCTCTAACAAAAAAAAACCTCTATGAAGCCTCCTCCTTCTCAGAAGCAGCATCCTTCCCTTGCACTTGCAACCAGGCATTTGTTTTTCCATCAGAAACCTCCCATAGTGCTGCCTTCTTGCAGGATTCTGCCTGTTTAGTGATCTACAGTGTGAGATCATAAAACACTATGTTGAGTACAGAAATGCAAAGTATATTTTCAAGACAGCAAAGATTTTAATTGTTTCGTATAGGAATTTATGCGTAAATGTGAAGGCATGTGTTTAACTTCAAAAACTCCTCCTCACACATCCAATATTGATTGGGGTCAAATGAAATTGTGAGTCAAGTACAGCATTAGTCTTCCCCACATAGAGGTTCTATTGTACATTTGGGGGAAAAAAGGGATACTGTTTTATTTACATGAAAGGTAAATCATTACTGAACCTTTACTTTGTCCTCTCTATGTGAAGCCAAGGAAGAGTCCTTCCAGGCATCGCAGAGATGCCAAATGCTTATTTCCTCACCTCAGTTCTGTATTTCCTGACCACCTAGGCTTCTAGAGAAACTGAACTACTCCAACACAATAGTCTCCAGGCAATTAAGTACAATTGTTTACCTTGTTCTGAAGCACTGTCATTTTCTGAGGATTTATAATAAACCAAGATAAACAACACGTCATGAAATCCACAGCTGTGTGCATAAAAGATGCTTTTCAAAACAAATCCTTCCTTGTTAATACAGGACTTTATGTGTATATATATCACAACAATCTGAGCTCTGGAAGTAAAAGTTATCATTTTGCATGCTGAGATTTATATTTTACCTATTCATTTTCAACCGTGTTAATACTTTCCTGAAATTCCAATCCATCAAACTGATTATTCACACAAGATACTCATTGCTTTTAATTGTAAATGTCAGCAGTAGAATATAATTGAAATAGTCTTTCCAACCAAGTTCACAGCTCTAAAGTTTATTTTATGCTATGCTAAATTAGGCAGCTTTCTTGTGAGATATCGAGAGGTGGGAGGGGGCAGGGAAAAGACATGCTGAGGATTTATAGTACACAGGAAAAAATTCATAGCTTGTGTTCTACCAATAATCTTAAACACCAGCCTGGAGCCACAGAATTATTCTTGGAGCAATAGTTATTGAATTTCATTGCCTGATCAACCTATGGTCTATTTGCAAGACTGTTAATTATGTGTGATAGCTACTGAAATGAAAAAGAGTAGGCTGTTTTCACAAGGGCCACCAATATTAGGCCATTATTTTCCTTAACAGAACAATAATTCATATATTTTGCTTGATTGGTTGTTTTGGGTTTTTTTTCTTTTCTGATTTCCATTGATTTAACAACAATAGGAGCTCAGTACATTAAACTTGTAGAAACTGAGTACATAGCACATTGGTTGGGTTTCTTTCCTCTTAATTCACCATTCACACCAGACATGTGAATACAAGTGGCATAGCCAGACTCACCAAAAGGTTTTTGCCTAATGAATGTTCTTACATTTTGCTTTTGTTTAGGAAATTCTTTATATTATCATAATACAGGCTCTTGTTCTCTCTTTCATATTGGTTCAAACCGTCACTTCTGTACAGTGTCTAAATACCACAAGTTTGAAACATAAACATGTGCCTATGTGCTCTGCTAAAACTAGGTTTTGGAGACAAGTTTGTAGAAAAGTCAGTTAGAAAATTCAGGGGAAATAGTTCCAACATGTCTTTGTAACATGAGACGTAAAACAGAGTTTAGCCCTTTCACACTTCACACCAACTTTCCTGAAGTATCTTCTTCAAAATTCACTCCATTATTAATAACTTTCTCAGGTTCTGCTCTATTCTACAACAGATTCAGCCTTTCTTCTGTATCATACTTCCTTCCCTTGGTAATGTTCATAGACCCAGACAGTACTTAAGAGACAGCAGTCTACCCCTGCAGATAGATACACTGATACCTGATAAGATAGGAATATTTTCACTTGACAATCAGCAGGTTACAGTTTGGTACCATTTTCCATCTTGCTCTCTGAAAAGAAAATGTTTGATTTGTTATATATAAGAGAGAGATCATCAGTGTAAAGAAATAGACTGTGAGGAACAAGTAGCACATAACCAACTTAATGCTTAACAAGTAACGTTATGTGCTATCAGGTTTGTTGTCCACTGATCGAATGCAAGATGGACCAAGCCAATGATAAAGTAGATAATTGCAATGCATCTGGGTTACTATACAGCATGTAGTTATTATTTTTTCCTTCAAGCTTTGGGTATGAGAAAAATAAAATGAATAGAATATTCAGTAGTACTTCCAGCAAAGAAAATACATCAGTTAATTAACCATACTTTGTGACTTGAAAACGTTTGAAGAAAGACAGGGGGTAGTTAGAAAAACATATAGCCTCAGGCTTCATTGTTCCTTTGTATTTAGCCCAGATCTTTATATGCATAAATTATCTTGGGTTAAACAGTTGACTTTTTCAAATTACAGTACTTACTTTGCCTAATGATTTTGAAAGAATGCTTCCTTTTTAATACCATGTCACATTCCACAAGTGCAACTGATTTGGTTACTTTTCTTACTTGTGGGACACACATGCACATACACAGAGTTTAATTACCCAAATAAGTTAGATAACCAAATTTCATTAGTGCAAATGCACTGGGTGGAAATTTTTAACACTGAAGGGATACAGAGAAAAAGTGCTTGCAATTGCTATACCATTGACATTGGAGCTAGGAAAAGGAGAAAAAGAGGAAGTGGGTGTCTGCCAGTCCAAATTCCATCACACATAAAAAATGACTATAGATGAATATAGCTCTGGGGGTTTTATTTATTTATGTTATTGTGTTGGCACAAAACTCCAGTAATTTGACTGGGGACATTCCACAGCTAAACAATGTCACTGACTACATCATCAGCAAAAATACTAACAGATTTTACACTGAACCATAATCCATCCTAGCTCAATAAATGCATTTGATAATATATCTTTCTATAGAAAGTTCAGGCATATGCAGTAATTATCTAACTTCTAAAAGCAGTGAAATAATCTTCTATCCATATGTAAAATACATTGATAGAGAGCTACATTAGGCCAAGTACTCTGCTCACAGCAAAGGATTTTAGCATATTTCTGTTGGTTTGCATTTTTTTAGATACTATTTCTTGATATACCAATAATAGTGTGCAGTATGATAAATTTTAGCAAGCCTGCCATCATTTCATGAGAAAAACTTGACATTACTGCTTAATTCTTCATATCCTAAGCATCTATTTTAACATGTGTGTAACACGATATGGAATGAGTTAGTGCAGATTAATAATCCTTAAAAAAGGTATGAGAAGTTTATGGGATCAGCTATATTAAGTCTCTTTGCTATTTATCTTATATGATATTTTAAGTGACTTTTGTACATTTCCAGTTTGATAAAACACCAGAATATCTGCATATTCAAAGTCAACGATGAACTGGGTTTTTGTAAGCAGTGACAGAACATGATTTCAGAAAATATTTAAGTGAATTATTCAGCAAACTTCAGATCCCTATTCTTCTACATATATATTTCTAGAGAGAGAAAACAATGCTTTCATCAGAGGAAGGTATATTATATTCTAAATGCACTTGGGAAAAAATAAAAGCTCCAAAAGTTTTCATTTTGAAAGATACATTCCTTATGGAATACACATAATGTTTGCTGAGAAAAATAATTGGTTGTTTTAGCTTCTGTTTACATCTAAGTATTATTCTGTAGAGGAAAATGGAGAAAAAATTAATGATATGAGAAAAAAAAAATCTGTAAATCCAGGAATTAATAATAACATCAGACATGAAGTGCTCAAAAACTAATTAATTCTCTTCAAAACACATTTTTAAGAGCCACACAGTAGTCTTCTCTTTGAAAAGATAGGGGGAACACAGAGGAGAATAATACAATCATATGACAATTTAATCCGAAATATCCTTCCCCTTAAATTGTTGTGGGTTTTATCACTTCTACTCCCACTGTAGATTAGGTCTCAGAATACAAAAATTCTCAGTTTGGGAGGTCTATGGATCTTCCTCTCCAGAAATGTTCTGAAACTATGGTATTTCAAATTTTTCTTTAGCCTACCTTTGACACTTGAAAGGTGGTATGTCAATAAAACATACATTTTGCAAGCAGGCTGTAATATTTATGTTGAATCGTCATAATGGTATTATATTAATTCAAAAAATGAAAAAGGAAATGTGAAGTATTTGTGGTCTGGCATGTGTTACTAGACAATCACTTAAGTAGCTGAACCTCTTGATGTTTGTTTGATATTACTGTATAAATGGGAAGAGGTACAGGAGTGCCTAGTAACCTAAAAAAACCAGGGGCAAGCTTCTGATTTTGCATTTGTTACATAAGGATATGTTAATACTGTCCACAAGTTAATTAATCTGAATTCTTTGTATTCTTCATATAAATCTGAAGAATAATGTATCATCGCAATGACATTCTAAATTGAAGTTACGTATGGTTCATATGTGAGACTAAGTGGAGTTAAAGTGAGGTAAATTTAGAGAAGCCTTATTAGAGCAATTGTTGTTAATTCCAGGGTGACACCTACAATACATGTTATTACTATATGTAGCAGAGGAATTAGGGGAAAGAAAGGACTGTCATTCTTGAAGGAAGGAATGTGGTAGTGATGCCATGAAGATTTTTGCCTTTTCTTTTATACCCCTGTTGTACCTTTTTGCAACTTCTGTATTCCTAGTGCTTTTTGCCTACATTCTTGGACTTGTTTGTCAAGCTAAGAGACTAAACATTTTAGAAGCTTTGTAGCTAGCGATCAGTGTGCCCCAGACCCCAAGGTCCTCTCCAGAACACATTCTGTAAACCAAGATAGAACCATCCAGGGAAAGGTTCCTTGGGGAGGGGGGCTCACTTGAGCCTCTCATTGGGGAATCTTTGATAGATATGCTAATTAGTAAAACCTATAATGTTATACCCAATGCTGGGGGGGGGTCAGACTCGGTGGGGTGCATCTCGATGCATATGACCAGGACGTGTGCACCTAAGGATCCTTAAAATAAATACCAAGGTAAAATCCCTTTTCCCCTTCTAACCGTGTATGACTCTTGATTTTAAGACCAGGAAAAGGCATCAGTAGGATACGTGGGAAGCTACTAATTTATATAGACTCACCTGACAGCAGTTCAAGAGGTACAGAGTGAACTGATTATCCATGGGATATTAATGCAATTCTGTTAGCATGGATGGAAATTTAACAAGGGACTGCCATCACTTTCATACCAGGCAAATCTCTCTGCTAATTAATACAGAGGCAAAAATAAGTGACTCTAGGTCTACATGAAAAGTTGCCAGGGGAGAAAATTTCATTTGTCTAAGAAAATGAGCTTTATAGAGTTATGCAGGAAGTAATATCTGTCATTGGGCCAGAGAGAACACATTGATGAAAATGTAAAATAGTTTCTTAACTGTAAGATCACAAGAGATATTGTTTCCTCATGTAAAGGAGAGTTTTTTTGGTCTTGGCTTTTCTCTCTGTTTAGGCCTGAAGTTGTTATATCATTATGTGGACTAGCCTAGAGGCAACCCTCCCCTCCTGCCCCCCCAAAAACCAAAAAAAAACCCCAAAACACATTAAAATAGTGAAATGAATTTTGCAGTTTCTTTACTGCATTTGTAGTTCAAAGTACGTTTTGGTTGTTAACATCCACGCTACACCTGTCTTTAAATATGTAGAGCTTTTCAGCACACAGTTACTGGTTAGAAAATACGCCTATCCAAAGGCAATGTCAAGAGATTGTCTGTCATTACAATGAATAAATGTTGACTTCTGCAAGATTACAGAATGCTAGGGAGCATCCCAGGATAAAAAAGTGTGGGGGTTTATAGGACACAAGGAAAATGAAATTTTTTAGGTTTTGTATCATACACTCCACCATGAAGGTCTGAGAACAATTGGCTTATTTACAAGGAAAACACATGCTGCTTTTTCTCTGGAGATTATTTTCTTTCCAATAGATTTCAGTTAATTAGTAAAGAAGTGCAAGACAAAAATGAGAGGAAGAGCATCAAAAGCAGCACTTAGCATTTCTTAGCCACAAAGAACATAACTAAGTGTAGCATCAAGTCAACATGTCAGAACATTATGTCCTTCTTCCACAGTAGGCAATTGTATTACACAAACATTTTTGAAGTTCTACCAAAGTGGAAAGACAAAAACAAAGTTTCTGTTCTTAGAAAAAAGGGAAAGGAAAAATTGCCAACTTGAAGTAAACCTCTCACCTAAATTTACTAAAAAGTCCCCTATGTCATTTATGGAAGTGGGCCATTAAGTATTGACAGGTTCTATATATGGATTTTTCAAAAAGGCGAAAGCTGAAGTACTTCTATGAAGCTGACATTTATTGCTGGTACTCATAAGCATCACATATGACAAACAGTTTTCTGTTACAGCTGTTGAGGCGTCACAGAATATATGTGGAATGCATGGGTTATCTGAAATAATCACTTCAGTTAATAGCCCAA
>NW_008237953.1:1969892-1972094 GCF_000691975.1 Corvus brachyrhynchos
CTGCTGAAGATCAGTATAACTGCTACGTAATTCCTGGCATCAAACTGAGGAGCATAATACTTTGTGCCTACAGAACTGTGGAAGTCAACATACAGAAAAATTTTAAGTAGAATGAGGACAGGAGAAAGGCAATTTCCTATTTCATTTTGATGCTACATCAGTAGTCTACAATCCCTAGGAAGTGACTAAATTCAGTGGAGGAAGACATGACCATCCAAAGAGTGCTTTGCAATAGGCATCTGTTGCATGTGTTCTTAAATCATTCTGAATTCCCTGTCTTCCAAGGTTCATCCTGCTGCTGAATGTACTGTTTCCTTGCTGTGGAGGTGCACCCTGTCTCTTGGCCTGAAGGGATGGATGAAATACAAGTTAGAGCTGGTCTATGTGTCATCCATTTGGTCATGCTGCTTTACATGTCAGTTTGCATTAAAAAACACAAGCTGTTGCTTCATTTCAAGACAAAATGTGTGAAGGAGATCTATCTTAAAACATGTAGCTTTTATCTATTGATGCAGACATACTCCTACTTTAAACATTAAGAAAGGTATAGCAAATCCAAGATTTCATCTCTCTTTATTTTTTTTTTCTTCAGCACTTCAGGTCAACTTTCCAGCAGTCTGAAATTACAGAGGTATAAACCAATCAATCGGGTCAAGAAATACACAAGAAGGGAAGAACTCTTCTAGCTATGCCACTGAGATTAGCTCAGTTGGTCAGAGCATGGTGCTAATAATGCCAAGGTTGCAGATTTCATCTCCAGATGGGCCGTTCACTTCAGAGTTGGACTCCATGACCCTTGTGGATCCCTTCCAACCCAGAATATTCTGTGATACTTCACATACTGATATCCAGTAGTTGTAGCCTACACTGCTTCCACTTTAGTTAGGGCAGAATTTGGTAATTGTTTCTGCACTGATTCCCTGTGCATACATAAAGGAACCTAGTACCCTAACTTGAGAACACCTCTATGGACTTCCTGCATATGCTTAGTATTAACTTATATTTACTATTTCCACCAAACTTTGGTTGTTTTGTAGGTTTTGGTTTTTTCTAATGTAAAGAATACTGACTAGAAATAGTTGAAAAACATGAGCAAGACTTTTATATATATTCACCATTTCCCCGATGCATATTGTTTTATGCATGTATGCACCATGAATGAGTGCACACTGATTTATGTTTGCAATTTGCACTAGCAGTAAAAGAAGGCAGTAGTTTTTTGGTTGGGGTTTTGTTTTGGTTTGGTTTTGGGTGGGTTTTTTTTGCTTTCAAGAAAAAAACCAGTCATAAATAGAAATTTAGAAAAGCCCTGAAAACAATCCCATAAAATTAAGTGCAAAGAGAAATATTCACACACACACACAGAGTTAATCCATTTCATAAAAGGGAAAGCCTAGATAAAAATACATGCATCTAAGGCATTTTTGAGAACTATTTTTTCTTCTTATACAGGGAGAATTGTTGAGCAGGCAAATTGTTTATTTTATATTTCTCTTCAGAGAAAACTGCAACCAAGAAAATTATACAAGCATAAGCATTCTCACATGCGTATGCTCATGGGAGTAAATGCCAAAGTAATACATTATCTGCGACACTGTTGAAATTAAAAAATGGACTCCAGAAATTCCACAATACTGTGAAGGTTACCAAGTGAATGTTTTACTCATGCTCAAATTAATAAATAGATCACATGTACTCAGAGTAGTATTTTTCCCAGTTGTGAAAATGTATAATAAGCAAAAAAATAACCTAAGTAGTAACAAAGGTAAATTTCTTTGAACAGTGATAGTCTAGCTTCCCACTAAGCAAGTCTCACATGACCACTTATGATTATGCTTATTCAGTAATAATAATTGTTGAGCTTGTTGGCCAGTATAGCAAACTTTGATGGGGAGAGGAGGGTTAGTCCACAAAATTCATAAGGTGGATGTGAAAGTAGGTAATTAAACAGAGAAGGGAGACTGCAACTAGGGAAAAGGCTGGAACCTAAGCATATACATTTTGTATCAGGATATCTACACAGGACAAGTGAATTCTTACAATTGGAGCAATTGTAAGAGATATTTCAGTCAAGAAAGAAAGAAAGAACGAACGAGCGAAGGAAAGAAAGGGAAGGGAAGGGAAGGGAAGGGAAGGGAAGGGAAGGGAAGGGAAGGGAAGGGAAGGGAAGAGGGAAGGGAAGGGAAGAGGGACGGGAAGGGA
>NW_008237953.1:1972374-1973121 GCF_000691975.1 Corvus brachyrhynchos
AAGGGAGGGGAGGGAAAAGGGAGGAAGGAAGGAAGGAAAAGTAAAAAAAAGAGAGAAAGGAAAGAAAGAATGAAAAAGAGAAAGAAAGAGAAAGAATGAATGAGAGAGAAAGAATGAATGAGAGAGAGAGAATGAAAGAAAGCAAGAAAGGAAGAAAAAGAAAGAAAGAAAGAAAGAAAGAAAGAGCAAAGAAAGAAAGAGGAAGAAAGAGGAAGAAAGAAGAAACTTCTATGACATTTAGTTATCATGGCCAATTCTTTCTTTTAGACATTTCTGCACATGGGTTGAAGGGCTTTGGAGGTCCTGATCCCTCCTACAGTCCATGCCCACTTCTTGGTCTCCTTGCTGAGCTTGTTCTGAACTACGTGGTTCTTATCTCCAGGAACTAGAAGAAAGACATTTGTCCTGGAAAATTGCTGCCCTACCTCTGCATGGCCCCTTCTCTAACCACATCTTGCTCTTTCCCACAGCATGTTATTACTAACAATTCTTGGTTATTACCAACAATCTTTGGTTAGTGCTAACAATCCTTGTCAGTTATTGTCCTGGGCTGATATTATGAGGCCAGTTTGATTCCAGAACCATCCGCTTAATGCCCAAAGCTGCTGTATCTTTAAGATGGACCCGGGGGGCAGGGCCAGAGCCACAGGACCCTGGGTTTGGGTTGGTTCAATGGGTCTGTCCAACGGCTCTGGCTCCAATGGTGCTCCATTGTGCTCTGGAGAGAGTGCACCGGGAATGCTGCAC
>NW_008237953.1:1973147-1973935 GCF_000691975.1 Corvus brachyrhynchos
ATTCCTGCTAGCTTGGAAAAAGGTTTTGTTTTTTTTCCTTTCCTCCCCCTGCCCTCCCTACCTTCCTTCCCTTCTCTCTGGCCCAGGGAGCCTGCGAGGTGGCCCCAGCAGGCCCATGGGATGACCCTGGCTGGTCTGAACCCCGAGGAAGGCCAACCAGTGTGCGAAGGGAAACAGAAATCCACCAGCTTTGCCTGCTGCGAGGAGGAGGACTGGCGCTGGAGAGGCAATAGGTTTTTCCATCTGTTCTTTAATTTCATCTGCTATGAGGAGGACCGGCGCCAGAGAATTGACAGGTTTTTTTCCCATCTGCCCTGGGAAGTCCCAACAGCCTGCTGTGTGGACCCCCCTTCCCCTTCCCCTTCCCGGAGACTGGGAGGACCAGTTGCCAGCCCGTGTATTTTCCTTCTCCGGGCATCTGTTGTATTTTTGAGTTTTTCTGTTCTGCTGTGTGTGGGTGTGTAAGTGTGTGCGTAGAGGATAAATTTCTGGGGTTAACATCTAACTGTTTTACTCAATCCTTTTTGGTTCCTTGTGGGCACAGCCGCTCCCCACTTTTTCCTTTTTTTTTTCCGGTTTTGTTCTGTGTTAATAAACAGTCCGTTTTTTTCACTTTCACCTGGTGTTATCAATTTGTGTCACTGGCAGAGCAAAGGGAGCAGCCCTTTCCCTTCGGAGGAGGTGCTCATTCCAGAGTGTTTCCTCCTAAAATTTTGTCTTCAAAACTGAGAGAGTTATTACCAACAATCCTTGGCTGGTTCCACAATCATCCAGCGACTGGTGTTTGA
>NW_008237954.1:0-289 GCF_000691975.1 Corvus brachyrhynchos
CTCACCCTGCACAATCGCAGGACTCCGCAGCCCTCAGGGACGCTGCGCCGGCAGGGGCAGGGGTGTTGGGGCAGCGGGAGGGCGTGCAGTATGCTTTGTTGCTCGGCTCGGCAGTGGCCACAGCTTATCCAGGACCACGAATTAGCGGCTTAGCAACTTGGACCCCCGTGGCAGCTCCTAGCCCCTTTGCCTATGCACCAACAGAGCCAAAATCGCCTGGATCTAACTTCTTAGCCGGCATAGCACCAGGCGTGATTGCACCAAGACTGCCTGGGTGTGGTCTGCTGCC
>NW_008237955.1:0-986 GCF_000691975.1 Corvus brachyrhynchos
GGAAAAATGGGGATACAGGGTGGTGGGAGCACACAGGAATGGGAACATATGGGAAATCATGGAAAAACATGGGAAAAACATGGGAAAAAGGGGAAAACATGGAAAAATGGGGGTAAACATGGAAAAAATGGGGGGAAACGGAAGAAATGGAGGGAAATGGGGAAAAACATGGAAAAATGGGGGGAAACATGGAAAAAATGGGGGGAAGTGGGGAAAAATGGGGAAATGGGGAAAAACAGGGAGAAATGGGGAAAAACATGGAAAAAATGGGAAAAAATGGGGGGAAACGGAGAAAAATATGGAAAAATGGGGAAAAACGGGGGAAAATGGGAAAAAATGGGGGAAAATGGGAAAAATGGGGATATGGGGTGGTGGGAGCACAGGGGAACGGGAACGCACGGGAAATCACGGAAAAACATGGGAAAAACGTGGAAAAATATGAAAAACCATGGAAAAAACATGGGAAAAGGGGGGCAAATGGGGAAAAACATGGAAAAAAGGGGGGAAATATGGAAAAAAGGGGGGGAAACGGGGAAAAATGGGGATATGGGGTGGTGGGAGCACACGGGAATGGGAACAGGGAATGGGAACACACGGGAAATCATGGAAAAACATGGAAAAGAATGGGGGGAAACATGGAAAAATGGGGGAAAATGGGGAAAAATGGGGAAAAACGGGGAAAAAATGGGGATATGGGGTGGTGGGAGCACAGGGAATGGGAACACATGGGAAATTATGGAAAAAAATGGGAAAAACATGGAAAAATGGGGGAAAACATGGAAAAAATGGGGGAAAGGAGGAAAAATGGGGAAAGGGGGAAAAATGGGGGATAACGGGGAAAAACAGGGGGAAAAGGGGGGAAAAGGGGGAAAAATGGGGATATGGGGTGGTGGGAGCACAGGGGAACGGGAACGCACGGGAAGTCACGGAAAAACATGGAAAAACATGAAAAAAAATGGGGAAAATTGGGGAAAACATGGAAAAAA
>NW_008237956.1:0-390 GCF_000691975.1 Corvus brachyrhynchos
TTTTAGGGGATTTTGGGGGGATTTGTGGGATTTGGGGGAATTTTAGGAGATTTTGGGAATTCAGAGGGATTTAGGGAGGATTTGGGGGGATTTTAGGTGGATTTGGGAGGATTTGGACGGATTTTGAGGGAATTGGGGGGGATTTGGGGGGATTTGAGAGAATTTTGGGGAATTTTGGTGGATTTGGGGGCTTTTTGGGGTGGATTTTGAGGATTTTGGGTGGATTTTGGGTGGATTTGGGGGTTTTTGGGGTGGATTTGGGGGTTTTTGGGTCCCTCACCTCCTCACACAGGAAGGCCGTGTTTGGGGTGGATTTGGGGGTGGATTTTGGGGTGGATTTGGGTGGATTTTGGGGTGGATTTGGGGGTTTTTGGGTCCCTCACCTCCTCA
>NW_008237956.1:3712-6136 GCF_000691975.1 Corvus brachyrhynchos
CCTCAGGCCGCCATTTTGGATTTCTGGGGTGAATTTGGGGCTTTTTGGGTTTTTTGAGGGGAATTTGGGGTTTTTTGAGGGGAAATCGAGGATTTTGGGGGTTTTGGGGTGATTTTGAGGGGTTTTGGGGTTGTTTTGAGGTGGTTTTGGCGCGGTTTTAGGGCGGTTTTGGGGGCGTTCCTCTCAGGCCGCCATTTTGGTATTTTTTGGGGTGAATTTTGGGCTTTTTGCGGTTTTTTGAGGGGAAATTGGGATTTTTTGAGGGTTTTGGGGTTTTTTTCAGGTGATTTTAAGGGGGTTTGGGCTCGGTTTGAGGTGGTTTTGGGGCGGTTTTTGGGGTTTTTTGAGGGTTCCCCTCAGGAACAGCCAGCCCCGCCTCAGGCGGCCATTTTGGATTTTTGGGGTGAATTTGGGGCTTTTTGGATTTTTGGAGGGGAATTTGGGGGTTTTTGAGGTGAAATTGATGATTTTGGGGTGGGTTTTTGGATTTTTGGGGCGGGATCGGGGGTTTTTGGGTCCCTACCAGGTGTGAGGCACGTTCACGCTCAGGTACTCCCGGCGCAGCAGCCGTGAGTGGCAGGGGGGAGCCAGCCTGGAAAATTCCAACAAAATGACCCAAAATCCCCCCAAAATGGGCCAAAATAACCTAAAATCCACCCGAAATGACACAAAATCCACCCAAAATGAGCCAAAATGACCCAAAATCCACCCGAAATGACACAAAATCCACCTAAAATGACCCAAAATCCACCTGAAATGGGCCAAAATAACCCAAAATCCACCCGAAATGACTCAAAATGACCCAAAATCCACCCCAAATCTACCCAAAATCCATCTGAAATGACTAAAAATGCACCCAACATCCACCTAAATGTACCAAAAAATGACCCAATATCACTCAAAATCCACCCCAAATGCCCCAAAAATCCACCTGAAATGACCCAAAATTCACTCGAAATGACCCAAAATCCACCAAAATCCACCGGAAATGACCAAAAATCCACCCAAAATACCCCAAAATCCACCCAAATCCACCCCAAATGCCCCAAAATCCACCCAAAATGCCCCCAAATCCACCCGAAATGACTCAAAATGACCCAAAATCCACCTGAAATCCACCTGAAATGACACCAAATGACCAAAAATTCACCTGAAATGCCCCAGAATCCACCCTAAAACCACCCGAAATGCCCCAAAATCCACCCCAATTAACCCAAAATGCCCCCAAATCCACCCCAAATCCACCTAAATAGACCCAAATCCACCCCAAATCCCCCAAAATCCACCCAAATAGACCTAAATCTACCTGAAATGATCCAAAATCTACCCCAAAATGACCCCAAATTACTCAAAATCCACCCGAAATGCCCCAAAATCCACCCAAAATCCACCTGAAATGACCAAAAAAGCACCCAAAATCCACCCAAAACGCCCCAAAATCCACCCGAAATGACCCAAAATCCACCCCAAATCCACCCAAAATCCACCCCAAATCCACGCAAAATGACCCAAAATGACTCAAATCCACCTAAAATGCCCCAAAGTCCACCCAAAATCCACCCGAAATGCCCCAAAATGACCCAAAATAACACAAAGTAACACAAAATCCACCCAAATAGACCCAAATAGACCCAAATTCCCCTAAAATGACCCAAAATCCACCTAATATGACCCAAAATCCACCTGAAATGCCCCAAAATGACCCAAATCTACCTGGAATGCCACAAATCCACCCAAAATCCACCCAAATCGTCCCCAAATCCACCAACATTGACCCCAAATGACCCAAAATCCACCTAAAATCTACCCCAAAATGACCCAAAATCCACCCAAAATGCCCCAAATTCACCCAAATCGACCCAAAATCCACCTGAAATCCACCCAAAATGACCCAAAACCCACCCAAAATGACCCAAAACCCACCCAAAATGCCCCAAAATCCACCCAAATCCACCCAAATTGACCCAAAACCCACCCAAAATGACCCAAAATCCACCCAAAATCCACCCCAAATCCACCAACATTGACACCAAATGCCCCAAAATCCACCTAAAATCTACCCCAAAATGCCCCAAAATCCACCCAAAATGCCCCAAATCCACCCGAAATCCACCCAAAATTCCCCAAAATCCACCCAAAATTCCCCAAAATCCACCCAAAACGTCCCCAAATCCACCAACATTGACCCCAAATGCCCCAAAATCCACCCAAAATCTACCCCAAAATGACCCAAAATCCTCCCAAATCCACCCAAATTGACCCAAAACCCACCCAAAATGCCCCAAATCCACCCAAATCGACCCAAAATCCACCTGAAACCCACCCAAAATGACCCAAAACCCACCCAAAATGCCCCAAAATCCACCCAAATCCACCCAAATTGACCCAAAACCCACCCAAAATGACCCAAAATCCACCCAAAAT
>NW_008237956.1:7400-7952 GCF_000691975.1 Corvus brachyrhynchos
TAAGTTAATGCAACATTTAAATTACTTCAACCAAAAGCGGCATAAAAGGCAAGAAAATGCTTCCAAAAAAGACCCAAAACCGCCTCAAAAAGCTCCAAAAGTGAATAAATTTTGGAGCGAACGAACGCTTTGATTTAAATATCAATAAATTAAAAGAATTTTAATTAATTTAATAGTTTAATTGGGTCTAAGTTCACTAATTTAGGCGGGAATTGAAGGAATTAAAACACTTGGAACAGAAATTTGGCCCCAAAGTGGGACAAAACGGCCCGAATTTAATTAAAATTAAAAATCCCGAGATAAAAATTGCTTGAAGTTGAATAAACGTGAGGCAATTCAGGTCAATTTGGGCTAAAAACGAGTTTAAAAAGCGATTTTAGCCCTAAAATCCCTCAGGAAACGCCTGAGGCGCCTCAAAAAAAATAACAAAAAGCGCGGCGAAACCCCGCGAGTAAAACTAATTAACCAATCAACTAATTAACCAATCAACTAATTAAACTACTTAAGGAATTAAATCAGGGATTAAATAAAATTAAAACCGCCTTTGAACCC
>NW_008237957.1:0-227 GCF_000691975.1 Corvus brachyrhynchos
CAAGAGAATCACTTCCGTTGCTATGCTAACCCACGACATATGATATGGTACACCCACTCAATGCCAAGTTCCCTAGCCCAGGTATTAATAAGGTTATTCCTGAAATGAGTCCCATTGCCAGATTCACTTCTCTCAGGGGTACCTTGCCTCCAAAGGACCTGCTTTTCAAGACCCAAGATGGTGTTACGGGCAGTAGCGTGAGGCACAGGGTAGGTCTCCCGCCATCC
>NW_008237957.1:1543-1846 GCF_000691975.1 Corvus brachyrhynchos
TTCTAGAGGCAGGGCCCCTCTATGCCTGGTTATCCTTCTTTCCCTGGGCCTGCATCTTAGAGGTTCCGTCATGGGAATCGGACATGTAATCGTCTTTTCCATCATTTCCGGCAGTTTGGCTACTGGCAACTGGAGCTACTTCCTTTTTGGTAGAACTTCCTTTCTGAGACTTGCGCTCCTTCAATTCATGCACTCGTGCTGCCAGAGCAGAAGTGGGTTGTCCACCCCACTTCCTCATGTTTTCCCCACTGTCACACAGGAAATCCCACAGCTCACTTCGTGGGATGTACTTTCTCTCTGGGG
>NW_008237957.1:3845-4337 GCF_000691975.1 Corvus brachyrhynchos
AAACCTGGGAAAATTTCAGAGTCCTTCCGTAGATCTTTCTCTCCCCCTCTCCCCCTACTTGGAGCTGGGACGGGGTGGTGGGCCCACCTCCAGGGCCAAAGCCTCAGTGGAAATTCCTCCTGATGTATTCTGATGTTGAAACAGCCCAGCAGAGAAAAAAACAGGAAAAAACAAAGTCCCGGGAAAACAAAAGTTCAACTCTTTTTCTCTCTCCAGAGAAAGAAAAAGGAGCTGAAAAAACTGGCCGAAAGCAAGCCAGGTGCCTTCCTCACTCTCGGTCTGCTGCCGCAGCTGAACACAGAGCCGACTCTATCTCTGTGTCCTTGAAAATATGAAAACAAACTGCTTAGAAAGTCCCCTCGGTTTTGTCTCTCCCCCCTCTCAGGCACAACGGCACAGAAAGGCACAAAATTATTTTCTGGGCAGGGGGCAGCGATAGGGGATACACATCATAATGTCACCCCAAGACAAAGCGAAATTCTGTGGGGTATG
>NW_008237957.1:4677-9430 GCF_000691975.1 Corvus brachyrhynchos
TCTCTCTCCCTGGTCTGGCCTGGAGGCTGCCCTGCAGAGGTAAGCTGAAATCACGAGCTGACAATCACTAAAGAGCTGACAGCTTCTGCATGGGCCCTCCTAGCTAGCAGCTGAGGGAAGACGCCAGGCTTCGGGAATACGATCTCTTTTGGGACCATCTCTCTGGACCGGTCACAGCTTCCTGGGTCAGAGCTACTGATCCCACACCAGCTGTCATAAAACTCTATCTCCACAAATAAAAAAGTCTCCTTGTGGTGATTGTAAAGGAACATGGTTGGGTGCTGTGTGTAGAACTGAGGTGAAGTTGCACCAAGATGTCGCATTCTCGTACAATGCATGATTTGGAGTGACATCTGTGATTTTATTTTTATTCTGTTTTGACTCAGGAGAATCAAATATTATGCAAAAATCCATTCTTACTGAGCCAAGGATTTCCAATTTTTGAGGGTCATAGGGTGTCCCAGGGAGAAATTTAGTCCACACACCCCATTCCTCTGTGGGATTCATGAGGAATCATAGAAGATCTGAAGAAACATTTTTTGGTATTGGCCAACTGTCTACCGGTAAACCGACCAAGCAAGTTGAAAATGGCTTTTCTGGACTTGAATAAGTCAAACAAATGGTATCCAAACCTGAGGCATTGGCTAAGGTCACCCAAACATTGGTTTTTGTTTGACTCATGGGCAGGATCATGCTACTTAAGGCAAATAATGAAATAATAAGGCACAAGTATGATACCCCAACATAGTTCCATGTTTTTCTTTGGTTTCTTTTTTCAGTCTTGTTTTGAGACAAGCCAATCGTAAGGAGTAAGGCACAAAAGTTACTTCTTTTGTATTCAATTTCACAAATTTGGATTTCTTTGGATTCTCTCTAAAGTTCTCTCCAATTACCGTGGAGACGAGGACTATTTCCTCTCTCGTGGCCTAATTAAAATTTCAATGGCCTTATACTTTGTATATAATTCTAAATCGTAACACGATCCACACCACGCATTTGTCAACAAGGTTTTATGATACCAACAATTCCCACGCTATTATACTGGCACTAAACCCAAAGTTCACAGCTTCTGCATGTGGGATAAAAAGATGTTTATCATCAGCTGCGGTCTTTCTGCAGTTCACGTCTGCGTGCTTGCTTCCAGCGGCGTCTGGGTATTCCTGTGGTTTGTAGGGCTTCATGTTCTTTGAAGGAATCCACTTTGGACCAGCACCTGTAGAGACACAAGCGTACCCTTTGCCCCAGGTTATTAGTGGGAACGGACCTTCAATTTTCCCTGTCTCTGGATTTCTGATCAAAACTAAAGGGTTTTCCTTTAACTTTGCTTGTGTGGTGTTGAAAAAATGTCTGATTATTGGCGGATTTGGTTCTGCAAAGAGCTGTTTAAAAAATTTAAAATGTACAGCGCTTTATTCAAGTGCATTTGAGGCGTAGCCTCTGCCTCCCCCCTTTTTTGTTTATCCAAAAGGGATTTTAAAGTTTGGTGTGTTCTTTCAATGATTGCTTGCCCTGTAGGAGAATGAGGAATACCGAAGGAGTGTAGACACCCCAATTCATTAAGAATTTATGTAGCTCTTTTGCTATGTAAGCTGGACCATTGTCTGTTTTTATTTCTTGAGGCACACCTAATGATGCAAATGCTTGCAGAAAATGCTGAATAATTGCAGACTTTGCAATCCTCTTGGATTGGCTGCCCCTGTGGATACAGGAGGTTGCACAAGTTGACAATCAGGACAAGCACTTATGATTGCTTTTTCCTGATCTCTGCTAATCTGAAATGTTCTCCTAAGTGCTTGAGTATTTTGATGAAAAAATGCGTGACTCAGTTTTGCCTGTTCAAAAATGTTTGGCAAGGTGTTTGCAATGGGCATTGTTAATTTATCTGCTTCTGCATTTCCTTCCACTAAGAATCCTGGAAGTGAAGAATGTGCCCTGATGTGAGAGATAAAGTATTCGTTTTTCCTGTTTTGTATAACCTGCTGCATTCATGCAAGATAATGATACAGATTATCATTATCAACATCTTTTAAGAGTGATCCTTCTATTCTTTTAACCACATTAGCTACATAGGCTGAATCTGTTATCAGATTGAGAGGTTCCTGAAACAATTGAAATGCTCTAACTACTGCTGCTAATTCCACAATTTGAGGAACTAATATCTTAATGTCTGATTCCCATGTTTTTGTTGTTGGGTTCTGCCATGTTATCACTGATTAGGTGTCTTTCCTGAACCATCCGTGAATAATGTTATTGCATCTAAAGGCACTTCACTTAATATGGGTTTTCCCCTGAAACTTAATTTTGTCTGCAACAGCTTATGCTTTGGAAAGTGAACTGAACAAGCACCTGAATAATTCTAATAATGATTTGTAACTGTTCTGATTTCTGTAATGCCCAATCGAAATATTCTTTTTTCAGTGGCAGATAAATTATTTCAAAATCTTTGCCTGCCATTGATATCCAACTTGATCTAGCTTTGATTATGATCTGTGCTATCATTTCCAGTGCTGTGAAAATTGTTTTTGGAGATCTGTAGGGTGAGAAAACCCATTCGATTATCAGAAAAGGATCTTTTTGTGAGGTATCCCATTGAAAAATAAGACCATACAATTGCATTTTTTCTCCCAAAACTACAAGAAGAAATGGTTGTGACATCACACAGCGATGAGCCTGTCTTTGCTGAAGGGCCTCAGTGATTCTCTCAAGGGCTTTTTCAGCCTCAGGTGTAAGAGTTCGGGGAGAGTTAATGTTGCAGTCCCCTCTCAATAAGTCGAAAAGTGGTGCAAGTTCATCATTGGTGATCCCCAAAATTGGCTTGTTTCAATTAATTTTTCCTAAAAATTATGAGCTGCTGTAGATCTTGCAGATTGTTGATGCAGGTTCTAATCGCTGCATCTTGGGCAGTGATTTGGTGCTCTTGCATTCTCTGCAGACTCTGGGTAAAAATCTTTTGATGTGTCCAAATTTTCCACACCTGAAACATGGCCTCTTTGCAAGTTCTGCTGCCATTACTTCTGCGGAATCTTCTTGATGAGGAGTTACATGGAGAGCAGCAAGGGTTTTTGCGAGCCTTTCGTCTGCTGCTTCGAGGGCTTTCTTAAATTGCTCCCCTAGGGCATTCGCTTGTATTAGTGCTACATGTTGAGGAGTGCCTATCTTGCTGCAGACCTCTATCATTTGAGACAAGGTTGGTTGAGGATCTGGTAAGGCACTGATTAAGCGCTTGCACTCTTCATTTGCATTAGCAAAAGCGAGACTTCGAAGCAGATGAGGATGTACCAGTTCATCACTGCATTGTCTCTCCACTGCTTGCGTAAGGCGGTCTATGAAAGAAGTGAATGGTTCAGATGCTCCTTGTTTTACTTCTGTATAAACACCTTCTGGAACTCCAGCAGGTTGAACTTGTAGAATTGCTTTCTGAGCTGCTTCTTTGATGTCTGCAATCACTTCTCGAGGCAAATCTGCTTGGTCCTCTGGTTTGTCGTGGGGTGCATCACCCGCTATTTCCGCAAATGTAAGAGCTGCATTCACGCCTCCTGCATAAGTCTCTATCAGCTTGGCGAGAGCTCTTTTCCATTTAACTTCCCATAGTATGTATTGTGAATCTGTCAGGACCATAGATGCTGTGTACCTGCAATCATAAGGCACCAAATCTTAGTTATTGAAGATGCCTTTCAGTAGCTGTTTGAAATATGGAGAGCTTAAGCCACTGTCTTTAATTGCTTGTCTCAAGTCTTTGATGATGTCGTGTGTCAGTGGAATCCATTTGGGATTTGCATTTCTTCTACCATATCTTATTGGCATTGCAATGACTTTTGCTGTTGCCATATTAAAATCTCCTTCCTTCAGGGCATGTTTTCTAATCTCTGCCCAGTGGGTAAAGTTAGGCATATCTTCTGAAGGATCATCTAGATTATTGTTTGAAAACCTTGCTAATTCAGGAGGAAATATGGCTAATTCTCTATTTGCATTCTCTATATTACTTGCATTTTGTACATTTATGCCTTGTAAAGATGCTTTTTCCTCTGGCTTCGAAGCTGCATTCACATTTTCTTCCCTTGTGCAGAGATTTGATTGTTCTGATATTTGTCTGTTATATATATTTGAGGGTGTAATAATAGAAACGGCCTCAGGTGGCGCTGTATTTGGAGGATGAGCAGCTCGTTGGTCACAACACAGTCGAGGCGGAAGTACGTAGACATTGTTTACGGAAGTGACTCGGGCGCCATTTTGTTGTACTGCAGTGTTACGCTGTATGCCGCCATCTTCTTGTACGGAAGGCAGAAACTGCGCACCGCCATTTTGCGAGAGCACAAAGTCTCGCGCGTAGTCACGAATGTGTAATAGGAAGTCTCGGAACAAGTCCATAGGAAACACGTTAGCTTGAGCTATGCTGGAATTCAGCCAGGCTGCCGCGGGGCTTGCTACCATGGTGGGGGACCTCGCAGGACCCTGCACAAAAGCTGGCGGCTGAAAGGGATCCCGTGCCGCACCAATAGGTACTAAAGAGCTACAATTTATTTTTTCTGGGTCCATGTTTGAATCTGCCGTTCCGAAATCGTGCCCTGCTTTTGTTTCGCTCGTCTGTGGTGGCTCCCACTGCTCTGCCACCTCCCACTGCCCTGAGTTGGTCTGCTCCGCTGTTTGAGGACCAGGCAGGGGTGAGACCACACTCCCCCCGCTCCTGGTGCTCCCCCCGCCTGTACTCCTGGGGTCTGCTGAGGTTATTTCTTCCTGGGGAGAAGCGGGGGGA
>NW_008237957.1:9621-10115 GCF_000691975.1 Corvus brachyrhynchos
CCCAGACATGCCGGTGTGAGAGGCTGCCGGCATTTCGCTACTTTGTCCTGTCTCATTTTTATTTGCCATAACTTCATAAACAATCCTGCACGTGGGTAAGAGTTTTGCAGCCGAACCATTTCCCTTAGAGGCCTTATTATATAATCTCAGATGTATAGAGTCCCAGAGGAACGGTGTTAAAAGCAAATTTGGATTGGAATTTGGAAATTCCTGGTTAATCCAGATTACGAGGTCTATCAATTGTTCTTTTGGAACTGCAATAGGATGTTCCTTCACTATCAATTTTAGCTTATTAAATGCCTCTCTCTGCGATGTTGACATAACGCTTCCAATTTTTAAAATCTACAATTCTAGCATTGACCCTTGTCATAGGTTAGCAAGCATAGTCCCGGAAGTGATGTTCTTGCAAAGGGGTGCTTACAGCTTCCTCTGTGACCTGACAGAACCTATCAGATGGCCAGTTTGAATATGGACAATTCTTTAAGCCACTTAAA
>NW_008237957.1:14047-14980 GCF_000691975.1 Corvus brachyrhynchos
ATAAACATCTCTGAAACAGCTATCAAGAATCTGTCTGTCCATATATATTTCCTTTCCATGGGACTCCTGGTTTGATATATGCGTGTTGCAGGATCCCCACTGCAACACCATCAGCCTTATCTTCCTCCTTGGCTCCATTCTGTCTCTGCTCCCTCCATAAATTCTTCTCTCTGGTTTTGGGTTTTCTTCTTCTCTGATAAGATACTCCAGGAATGTGAAGACTTTCTCTGCCTATCTTTTCTAAATTGACTACCTAAACAATAGACATTCTATATCATGTATGACATTACAGAATCTAAGTAAAGTTTTTCTAACATTAAGTAACATGTAAAAAGCCAACATCACAATACATTCATAACAATATAATAATTATATAACATGCGAAAAGCCAACATCACAATACATTCATAACATATCTGTGCCCAAAATTGTTACTGCCTCTTTAAGATTCAGTGGCACAGCTGGAAATGGAACCACCGGGCTGGGGAGGGTACCCATCTTTATAAGGTGGGGGCACTCAAGGCAGCACACTCTTGGTCATTCCCTTTTGTTCTCGCAGGGAGAGAGAGCTGGGGCAGCACACATGGAGGCTCCCTTTTGGTTTTCTTTTGTTTGTTTTTTTTTTCCCGAGAAGGTTGTTTCAGGCAGGTTTTCCGAGTGGCAGCAGTAGAAACCTGAAAAGCTGAATTTTGCAATCAAAAACTGTTTCAGAGTGAATTTTGCAACTGTAAGGCCTTAAAAAAAAGCTCACACAACAAGACACTTAAAAGGGCTAACAGTTTTTCATGTACTCTGAGTTAGGCACATGGGAGAAATACTGACAAGATATTCTCAAGAGGTCAAAACAACAAAAAAACCCCTTTACTGGCAGTTTAGAAAATCAGAGAACTTTGGCAAAAATTTAGAGCAGCATTCAATCAACATAAAACATTT
>NW_008237958.1:0-823 GCF_000691975.1 Corvus brachyrhynchos
CTACCTGCACATCAGACTCCCACTTCTGAGTGCCGGGACCCTTCCATGTAATGACAGATTTGCAGGAAGCTCCGGAGCCATCTGAAGAGATTGTCAAGGCATTTAATGGTTTTCTGTTTTGAATTTCTATTGGAATCAGTTTGAAGACTGATGTAAACAGTCTGTGTTTTGGATGGTGTATAGAAATTTGGCCTGTGTAGCTGTCTAGGGTGTATTGGAGGTGCTCATTGTTTTGAAGGAGGTTATCAAGTGAAATGGTTGCCAATGGTAGGTAGATGCATGTAAAGTCAGACTCTGCAAGGGTGCGGAGGCAGGATCTAGCTTTCATCACCAGCTGACCCATGAGCTCCTGTGGCGTTGTGATACTTTTGGACGGCTGGTGCTGGTGCTAGATGAAAACCCACTCGATGATTAACAGGTCATCACTGCACCTCATCCCATTAAAATATCAGCCCATGAAGGTATGGCATTTCCCCTAACACAATAAATTGAAAAGGCAGACCTGGGGCACAGCGGTGTGCCTGCCGGGACAACAGTACTTCCTGTACCTTACAGATGGACTGTCTCGCCTCCTCTGTTAGATGCCTGGGTGATGTGAGGTCATCTTTCCCTCGCAGGAGGTTGAACAGAGGAGCGAGATCTTCTGTCGTCAGCCCTAGGAGCAGCCTCACCCAATTTATGGACCCGTAGAGCTGGTGGAGTTCCTGCAAGGTCTTAGGGTTATCATTAATCTTGACTTGTTAGGGAACCACAGTCTGTTCATGGATTTTCAGTCCAAGATATTTAAATAGAGAGGTTTTCTGGACCTTTTCAGCCTGGATCT
>NW_008237959.1:0-703 GCF_000691975.1 Corvus brachyrhynchos
CCCACCCCCCCCCACCCCACCCCATCCCATCCCGTGTCCCTGTCCCATCCCATCCCATCCACCCCACCCCCATCCCACCCCACTCCACCCATCCCATTCCCATCCACCTCATCCCATTCCAATCCATCCCCATCCCAATCCCAATCCCACCTCATCCCCCTCTATCCCATTCCCATTCCCATTTCCGTTCCTTATCCCCACCCCTTATCCCCATCCCCATCCCAATCCCACCTGATCCCATCCTATCCCTTATCCCCATCCCATCACATCCCTCATCCCATCCCATCCCTTATCCCAATCCCACCTCATCCCCCTCTATCCCATCCCATCCCATCCCTTATTCCATCCCATCCCTTATCTCCATCCTATCCCTTATTCCATCCCATCCCTTATCCCCATCCCATCCCACCTCATCCCATCCCTTATCTTATCCCAATCCCACCTCATCCCCCTCTATCCCATCTCATCCCTTATCCCCATCCCAATCCTACCTGATCCCAACCCCACTCCTTATCCAATCCCATCCCATCCCATCCCATCCCATCCCTTATCCCCATCCCGTATCCCATCCCATCCCTTATCCCAAACCCATCCCTTATCCCCATCCCAACCCCACTCCTTATCCCATCCCATTCCCATCGCAATCCCACCTCACCCCCCTCTATCCCATTCCCATCCCTTATCCCAAACCCATCCCTTATCC
>NW_008237960.1:0-663 GCF_000691975.1 Corvus brachyrhynchos
TCTTTACAAACTGTGGGCCTGATGGTAGATAAAACCAGATACTGAGAGGTGAAATAAGCAATGGGGGGAACCATAAATTCCATAGGAATTCCAGTTAATTGACACAGGCTGTTACTCATTCAAGACTGTGCTAATCCCTGGATTTAGAGAAAAAGAACAGAGACACAAGTGTGATAAATGTTATAATATTGGCTTTCTGCAAATGTTAAAATGAATGATGTTAAGGTAGCTTTGTTATTGTAATAGATACATATTATAATAGTGGTTTTCTACAAATAGATGCTATATGTAAAAGTAGCTTTGTTATAAAGATATAGTTTTGTAACAATAACTAATCCCTTTATTTCTGTCATTAACTAAAAACTTAGACATGATAGTGAAATACCTAATATAGTTATGCTTGTGAACTGTCTGCTTGGTTGGATAACATCCAACCAACGTGTGTTGAAGACCCCTGCTACTGACATGCCAACTATCAGCAACTACCGTCTGCAGAAACCATGTACCAAAGCCCACTCTGGAGGTGATAATAAAAACTGACTAAAACCACAGCCAAGAAATGCGCATGCTCTAAAAAGGCGGATCCAAGGAGGAGCCATGCTAAACAGCACCTGGAACATGTAAACTAGTTTAAGGAAAAGTTTGAATATGCATAATTGATTA
>NW_008237960.1:2297-3386 GCF_000691975.1 Corvus brachyrhynchos
GCGTATGCCAACAGCTCCTGCCCCGTTGGCAGTTCCGGCCTCGCTGCCGACTTCCACCCTTGCCCCGTTGGCGGTCCCGCCTCCCCCGCCGACTTCCGTGGTTCTGATGTGTCCCCCTCCCCACGAAGAAGCACCATACCAAAATACTAGGAGAAATTCAGTTAAAACTCAAAGCTCGATAACTGCTCTCCTGCCACTACTCCAAAACAAAGGAAAAGGGTCTCTTCTAAGGTTAGGATGGTTGAGGAACAGAAAGGTTGGGATCAAAAAATCAGCTTAATCCCATTACGAGAAGTGCCAATGGGAAGGGTTCAAGGGGGGATGGGATTTGTGAATGCTCCTTTGACCTCTGCAGAAGTCAGGAATTTTAAAAAGGAAATTAAAGGGTTATTAGAAGATCCTACAGGTACAGCTGAACAATTAAACCAATTCTTAGGTCCCAATATTTTCACTTGGGAGGAAATGCAGTCCATAATAAATATTTTCCCAAGAGGAGTGGCAGATGATTAGAGCTGCTGGAATGAGGATTTGGGAAAGAGAGAATCAACAAGGTCCACCTGGGGACCAGAAAATGCCAATAGCACCTCCTAATTGGAACCACAATGAAGAGGCAGGGCGAGCACATATGAATGATTATCATAATTTGATAATCAAAGGAATAGAAGAGGCAGCACTCTGAGGGCAAAATGTCAGCAAGGCTTTTGATGGGCAACAAGGGAAGGAGGAGACTCCAACTGATTGGTTAGAGAGGCTGTCATAGGTTAGCAAGCATAGTCCCGGAGGTGATGTCCTTGCAAAGGGGTACTTACTGCTTCCTTTATGACCTGATAGAACCTATCAGATGGCCAGTTTGAATATGGATAATTCTCTAAGCCACTTAAAATTGTGACCACCTCTGTGATCCACACTTAAGAATAGACAAACTCCCCCCCAAGCTCTCTCTCGTTTCCGGCTCTGGGACAGGTGGCTGCGGGCCCCATGTGGGGGCCAGCGGGCCCGGCCAGGCCCTGCTCGGGCCAGGCCAGGCCGGGCCACGGCCATCCTGGAGCCGATGGACCTGTTCCAGCCGCGGGACCCCCCCCCACTGCC
>NW_008237960.1:4387-8067 GCF_000691975.1 Corvus brachyrhynchos
TATGAGAAAAAAGGTGGAAAAAATAGAGGATTGGCACGAGCAGGCATTAAATGAATTGAATTATTAAGCTCAAAAGGTTTATGTATGGAGAGATGAAGAAAAAGCCAAAGTAAAAGCAAAAATCATGATAGCCACTATGCGGGAAAGTAACTCCCAGAGGAATCTGAAGCCCCCAAATACCACCCCTAAAAATTCGTGTTTCAGAGACAGGGAAAAGGGAAAAACCAAAACCCCAGCATGATCAAAATCCCAGGAGCAAACCAAAAATGCCTGTTTTTATTGTGGGGAAGAAGGACACTATAAGAGGGATTGCCCTCGTCTAATAAAGAACCTGAAAATATTCCAAGAGATATACCCAGAAGAAGAATAGGGAGGTCATGGGCTCTATTTTCTGGGAGATAAATACCATCTAGACCCTTTGATAACTTTAAAAGTAGGTCCCCAAGAGGAGGTATTAGAATTTATAGTTGATACAGGGGCAGAGAGAACTTGTGTAGTAAATATTCCAAGGGGGTGTAATGTGAGTAGACACTGTGAAGGTAACAGGAGCAAAAGGAGAAGGGTTTGAAGTTCCTGTCATTAAAAATGTGGTGATTGAAGGGGGAACCAGAATAGGGATGGGAGATGCCTTATTAGTTCCTAGGGCAGGTAGCAACTTATTGGGGAGGGACTTACAGGTACCATTAGGAATAGGGGTCATATGGGAAGAAGGGAAGATGACAGCTAGAGTGTTAAAAGTTGGCCAAGAAGATGAAGGAAACATTAACAAAGAGGTTTGGGCTGGGGAAAGAAATAGGGGAGGATTGAATATTGACCCCATAAGGGTCACAATTGAAAGAGAAGAATGTCCCATACGTGTGCATCACTACCCCATATCCTTAGAAGGAAGAGAAGGCTTAAAGCCAGTAATAGAAGAATTGATAAAGGATGGGACATTAGAACCTTGTATATCTCCTCATAACACCCCTATTCTCCCAGTAAAATAGTCTGATGGGACGTATAGATTGGTACAAGATTTAAGGGAAGTTAACAAGAGAACTCGGACCCGTTACCCAGTGGTACCCAACCCCGATACCCTGTTAAGTAAAGTCCCACCTCAGCATCAGTGGTTTAGTGTCGTGGATCTTAAAGATGCTTTTTGGGCTTGCCCGTTGGCAGAGGATAGTAGAAATATTTTTGCTTTTGAATGGGAGGATCCAAGTACTGGGAGAAAGCAGCAATTAAGATGGACAAAATTACCACAGGGATTTACTGAGTCTCCAAACCTATTTGGACAAGCTTTAGAAGAAATATTGAAGACTTTCCCCACTCTTCCTGGAATACAAATTATCCAATATGTGGATGCCCTTTTATTATGAGGGGAAGCTGAAGTCAAAGTTAGGGAGACCACTATAAAACTATTGCAATTTCTTGGGGAAAAAGGATTAAGAGTATCAAAAGGGAAACTACAATTTGCAGAATCAGAGGTAAAATATCTTGGTCACTTAATAAGTAAAGGTAGCCGAAAACTTAATCTTGAGAGGCTTGCAGGGATTTTATCTCTTCTCCCTCCTTCTTCAAAGAAGGAAGTTAGAAGACTGCTTGGATTGTTGGGATATTGTAGACTATGGATTGAACGGTATACACAAGCAGTAAAATTTCTATATGAAAAATTGACAGAGGGGGACAATATAAAGTGGACCAGAGAAAATTATAATAAATTAGAAGAACTGAAGTTGAAACTAGCCTCGGTACCAGCTTTAAGCTTACCCTCATTAGAAAAATCCTTTCATCTGTATGTGAATGTGGAAAATGGAGTGGCTTGTGGAGTTTTAGTCCATGAATGGGGAGGGGTAAAAAGGCCAGTAGCTTATTTATCTAAATTGCTAGATCCAGTGAGCCATGGCTGGCCAGTATGTATTCAAGCTATAGCAGCGGCTATTCTGGTAGAAGAGAGCTGTAAGCTTACTTTTGGGAGTAAACTAATTGTGTGTACACCTCACACAGTCCGACGTGTTAAATCAAAAAGCTGAAAAATGGTTAACAGATTCTAGGATGTTAAAATATGAAGCAATTCTGATAGATAGTGACTTGAAACTAGAAGTAAACAAAAGTTTGAATCCAGCTCAATTTTTATATGGAGAACCAAAGAGTAACTAAACACATCATTGCTCAGAAATTATACAATACCAAACTAAAATTCGGGAAGATCTAGCAGAACAGGCCCTCCCAGAATGGGAAAAAATATATTTTGATGGTTCATCTAGATGCTTACAAGGAAAAAGGATGTCAGGATGTGCCTTAGTTGATTGGAAAAATATGCAGACCATCGAAAAAGGGAAATTACCTTCAAATTGGTCAGCTCAATCGTGTGAATTATATGCTCTAAAAAGAACACTGGAATATTTAGCACACAAGAAAGGAACCATATATTCAAAGTATGCCTTTGGGGTAGTACACACCTTTAGAAAAATTTGGGAAGAAAGGGGGTGTTCCGGTTTGGTCAAATTTAGAGATATATCCTCTGAGAGAAGGCACAACCACCCCTCCCCCACCAGGTTCAGGAAAAAAAAATATTTTCCTTGAAGGAAAGTGAAAGAGATAAAAACTATTTATTTAACAAACACACGGGAAAAGGATAATAATGCTAAATAATAAAATCTCTCGCTGTGGAGAAAAAACCTGGGAAAGTGTTAAAGTCCTCCCTTTGGTCTCCTCGGAGCTGGGGCTTAGCCCAGGGCCAGGCCCTCTGTGCTCGGTGGAAAGTCCTCCCAATGTGTTCTGATATTGAAGCAATCCATGGAAAAAGGGAAAACTCCGAAATTCAAGGGAAGGGAAAAAATTTCAACTCTCAGTCTCTCTCTGGAGAAGAAGAAGAAACTGAAAAAAAAACAGGCTGAAAGCTGGCTGGGAAAAAGAAGTCGCTATCTCTGTGTGACCTTCAACAAGCTGCAAACTGCTTTGAAAAAGTTTTGCTCAGGTTTTTTCCTTCCCCCTCTCAGGCTCAGTTTAAAGGCATAGAGAGGCACAAAAATTAATTTCTGGGCATAGGCAGCGATATGGGATACACATCATAAGGTCACCCCAAGACATTCCACCCCTTATCCCATATTGTTGGCTCAATGCCTAAACTAAGATATTCTAATTCTACACCCACATTAATACATATATATATATATATATATATACACTATATATGAACAGTGAGCTATATATGAACAGTGACAGTGAAAATCAGCAAGCAGGTATATACAAGCATTTCACATTACAGGTGTTTTTCACACAACAATCAGATCTCCCTGTGGTACACAACGCGTTGTTCCATCTTTCTGCATTA
The DNA here is from genome assembly GCF_000691975.1 of Corvus brachyrhynchos. Taxonomy (NCBI): domain Eukaryota; kingdom Metazoa; phylum Chordata; class Aves; order Passeriformes; family Corvidae; genus Corvus; species Corvus brachyrhynchos. Next base: position 7,704 of record NW_008237960.1, read on the forward strand.
CCCACCATGTGCAACCAGGTCCCGGAGCAAAGACAACCCCACGGATGGGTTTGTCTGTACTCGAGGCAGAATTTATCCACACAGTCTTTCCTAACAGACCTCTGACATGCACTACTGGGACCTTATCTCCATCTGTTGTATGCAGGGATTCAGATTGGGCTGGACCAGCTCTATTGGTGGAACCTCGGGTGTTAACTAACCAGGTGGCCTTTGCTAGATTCTGTTCCCAATTTTTGAAAGTTCCCCCACCCAGTGCCTTCAAAGTGGTTTTCAACAATCCATTGCACCGTTCCACTTTGCCTGCAGCTGGTGCATGGTAAGGGATGTGGTACACCCACTCAATGCCATGTTCTCTAGCCCAGGT
>NW_008237960.1:11745-14131 GCF_000691975.1 Corvus brachyrhynchos
AGAAAGACATGAGTACATCAAGCCAGAGAGACATTATGAACTCAACCAACATGGTGACTACTTTACCCCAACACAGAATAAGTAAATTCAAACCAAAATGTAATTAGCACAGGTTTTTCACTTTCCTTCGAGCCACGCAGTTGGGCGCCACTAAATTTGTTCCGGTTTGGTCAAATTTAGAAATATATCCTCTGAGAGAAGGCACAACCACCCCTCCCCCACCAAGCTCGGGAAAAAAATATTTTCCTCGAAGGAAAGTGAAAGAGACAAAAACTATTTATTTGACAAACACACAGGAAAAGGATAATAATGCTAAATGGTAAAATCGTTCGCTGTGGAGAAAAAACCTGGGAAAGCGTTAGAGTCCTCCCTTTGGTCTCCTCGGAGCTGGGGCTTAGCCCAGGGCCAGGCCCTCTGTGCTCGGTGGAAAGTCCTCCCAATGTGTTCTGATATTGAAGCAATCCATGGAAAAAGGGAAAACTCCGAAATTCAAGGGAAGGGAAAAAATTTCAACTCTCAGTCTCTCTCTGGAGAAGAAGAAGAAACTGAAAAAAAAACAGGCTGAAAGCTGGCTGGGAAAAAGAAGTCGCTATCTCTGTGTGACCTTCAACAAGCTGCAAACTGCTTTGAAAAAGTTTTGCTCAGGTTTTTTCCTTCCCCCTCTCAGGCTCAGTTTAAAGGCATAGAAAGGCACAAGAATTAATTTCTGGGCATAGGGCAGCGATATTGGATACACATCATAAAGTCACCCCAAGACATTGGGTTACTTAATTTAAAGGGAAAGGGACTGGTACATGAGGGACTCATTTTAGAGGTTTTAGAGGCATTAAAATTGCCTGAATAAATAGCTGTACTACATGTTAAAGGACACCAAAGGGGAATGACCTCAGAAATAAGAGGGAATAACTTGGCAGATCAAGAGGCTAGAAATGCAGCGGAAAATGGGACCAAAAAGGTTATGTAAGTTTGGGCCCCAGATAAGGAAGAATTAGAAGTTCCAAAATATAGTAAAAAGAGAAAAAAGAATGAAGTAAGATTGGGGGAGAGCAAGATCAATCTGGAAAATGGAAACTCCCTGATGAGAGGCAGTTACTCTTATGATCCAGTTTTAAGGTTCTTAGAAATTCCTCTGCCCCAATTAAGGTGCAAATAAGACCATATGCCAGTGACAATAGAAAGGGTTTTATTTGATGGTAAATATGAGAGAGAGAGAAAGAGAGAGAGAAAGAAAGAAGATAGCTGGGGGGGACAGAAAGAGTAACAGGGACAGAATAAGGAAAATATCACCACTCCGTGGATCCCAATGATGTTCGTTGATCCTCTCCAGCTAGCCCTCTTGGGGGTGAAGGTCCCCTCAGAAGGCATAGGATCCGATGGGTATATATGCTCAGGCTAGGTAGGCATGTCCAGGCATGTCCCCCTGGAGGTGGGGGGGGCAGTCTCTTACAACTGACTCTGGGTCTGTTGCATCACGTGCAGTCCTGTGAGGCAAAGCCTCTCACGTGAAAGTCCCGTGGATGTGGCCTGTGGGGTTGGGGGTTCCACAGCTGGGCCAGTTTGTGTAATCGGATGATGGGTGTTTATTGCCTCTCACCAGAGGTTGCACCATGCACCTGTGAAAAACAAGGTTCACTCCTTATAATTTTTAAAAGAAGTTTAAAAAAAGGGACAATTAGGAGACAGTAGCAAAAAGGGTATTATGGCCAGGTGCTTTGGCAGAGCCAAAGGCACACCTCTACATCCAAAAGATCGTCTTTAAAAGTACATTTCTTATTGCATATTCATCACCATCATGCATGATTCATAAATTCTTTGGAGTTTCTGTGTATCGTCCCATCAGCCTTATCTTCCTCCTTGGCTCCATTCTGTCTCTGCTCCCTCCATAAATTCTTCTCTCTGGTTTCGGGTCTTCTTCTTCCCTGATAAGATTCTCCAGGAACATGAAGGTTTTCTCTGCCTATCTTTTCTAAATTGACTACATAAACAATAGAAGGAAGTTCTTTCAGCACAGATGTAATCAATAGGTGAGGATTCCACCCCAGGTGGGGTTGGATCTTATCACCGGGACATTAACACTATGATGGCTTGATCGCTATCTTCTGATATCTACATCTCAGCTGATAAGGAATTGGACATTCTGGGAACTAAGAATAATTGTTCCAGGAACCAGAGATGGACCATTCATCATCCAAGATGGGCAATTCATCAAACCCAGGTGTCACGATCCGCTAATGCAAGTGGGGCTCGTGATGGTTCGTTTATTGATCTCAGAGTGTAAAAGGACACAAGAGATTTAGGTTTTAATCAAAACAGTGCACCTTTATTAAGTGCCCACAACACAGTAATGCAATAGAAGAGAGTAAGAGAGAGAGAGAGAGAGAAAAAC
>NW_008237960.1:14776-15975 GCF_000691975.1 Corvus brachyrhynchos
CCGATCCCGGGCTCGGTGCTGACCTTTTTCCGATCGTGGCTTTCTGTGTGACTGATCTTTTGGCTGCGGAATAAAATCTATTTCTTTATTAAATTTAATTTGGCTGAATTTCTTTACTTCAAATGGTGACCACGACGCGATCCGATTTGGGGTATCACTGACCCTCTCTCCATCAGGGAGGCGCCCCGCTGATTCTAGCGGCCTGGTAGGATAAGTGGGTTCTGCAAACCAATCAGACCACCGAACGAAATTCAGACCAGTGCCACGATCAAAAAAAGAAGGGAATAAAAAGAGCTCTCAGGAAACTCAGGGGGGGACCCAGGGTGGGATCCCCGGAGCCGCAGCAGGGTAATTCACTCATAAAAATCTACGTGCACGAAGAATCCACGCAGGAAAACGGACCGTAAGTATCGCATGGTTGAGTGAGGAGCGATCAAGCGCGTGAGACGTGATATTATGACGAAGCGAGTGCAGACCCCAAGATCGCAGTTCCTCTCTCCCGCGAGGGAAGAGGTCGTTCACGGGGGAAGCGAAAGACACGGGATAAAACTCCAATTTTTTCCACACGTCAAGCCCTAATAAATCGAGAGATTCGGAGGATCGATCGCAGGACGACTAGGGGAAAGGGTACATCCTTTTTCGAGTTCAAGGATTGGTAAGCCCTCTAGTCTCGGACATAGTTAGTCCAGGAAAAAGTCAGAGCATTGAGAGCAGTTACCGGAGGAAAACCCCCAGAGCGGTCCTCTGCGAGGGCTAATAGACTGGTAACAAATTAAATACAGATTTGAAACAGTACTGAATTTAGGAACTTAGAGGACTCTGCGCAAAGTCCAGGTAAGACACGCTAGCGAAGCAAATTTTTTGGGTTTTTTTTTCTTTTTGAAATGGGACAGAAAAAGAGCAAAGTCAAAATGTTTGGTTGGGCCGAGAAGGAAATAAGATCCGACCATATATTCTGGCCCAGACATGGCTCTTGAAGTCTGGATCTGTCAGGCTTTACAAGTATTTATAAATACAAAAGAACCCTTTAACACAGAAGAAGGCAAGTATGCTTCATGCTGGGTGGGAAACATAGAGCCTAAGGGGATAAGAATTTTAAAGGTGTCAGAGACCCAAGGAAAGGAGAAAAGGGAAAACAAGAAAGAGAAGGGTTGGGACCCCCTGGAAGCATTGCTCCCTCCATTCCCGCCTGCTCCCCT
>NW_008237960.1:16960-19162 GCF_000691975.1 Corvus brachyrhynchos
AGGATGCTGCAGAGAATGGGATAAAAAGGGTTGTGTTAATTTTGACTACAAAGAACGAAAAATTAGAGACTCCAAAATTCAGTGAAACAGAGGAGAAAGAATTAAGTAAGAGGGGGGGAAAGCCAAGACGAATGTGGAAAATGAAAACTTCCTGATGGAAGGCAGTTACTTAATAAATCACTCACCAGAAAAATATTAGAAAACTTGTATCAAAAACTCATTGGGGTACTAAGGCTTTGTGTGATCACTTTCTAAGGAATTATGGGTGCACTGGAATTTATGGGTTGGCTAAACAAATAATGGAAAGATGTATGGTTTGCCAAAAAGTAAATAAACAGGTGATAAGAAAAACAACTCCAGGAGGTCGTGAGTTGGCTCTCCGACCATTTCAAAGTATCCAAGTGGACTTTACTGAACTCCCCCAAGTGCAGATGTAGAAACTCTTGTTAGCAATAACAGACCTTCTTACCCATTGGGTGAAAGCTGTTCCCACTGTCAGAAGCACAGCCAATGTAGTATGTAAAACTCTCTTAGAAAAAATTATTCCTAGGTATGGAATGATTAATAAGATAGACACGCTTTACATCAAAAGTTTTACAGCAACTAACTCAAGCCTTGGGAATAATACCCCATGGCACCCACAGAGTTCAGGACGGGTAGAGAGGATGAAACAAACTTTAAAGAGAACCTTAACTGAATTAATTATTGAAACCCAAATGTCATGGGTAAAATGCCAACCTCTGGCTTTATTGAGGGGTTGGACACAACCAGGTCAGACCTGAGAGTGTCAGCTTACGAAATGATAATTGGTGTTGGAGAGGATGAAAGTTTGGTAAGAAAGTTTCGCAGATGTGTGGGCTCGGCGGAGAGATCTCTGAGTGTGGAGACTGAGGATGGGATAGAAATGAAAGTAGGATTCGAAGATGTTTTGCTGAAACATTGATCACTGAATGGGTGAGAGGACAAAGGTTAGAGATGAGTTGGAAGGAGATTTTTGTGGTTAGGACAGAGGTATGTGACTGCAAACAAGGACATGTTTTTCACGGGGTGGGTGTCAGGAAGAGCACAAGTAAATAGAAAACATGTTTTTGCCAGGAAGAGAGCTATCGCAGGCAGACAAGGAATGTTGATGTGGCAGGAAGAAGAGAGGTAGTTTGGGTTACCCTTTTTTCTTTTGAACACCCAAAATGAAACTGCTACGTATGAATTAGGGGAAATGAGTGTTAAAGAATATGTCAACACAATTGCAAGGACCCTTGAAGATTTATGGTTAAAAGGGATAATCCCTCAAACCACACCTTTAGAATTTAAAATCCATAACATCCATCCAGGGGAGTGGGTGGTTAGTAAAAACATGGAAAGAGCAATCTTTAACTCCACAATGGGAAGGTCCTTTTCAGGTGCTACTGACGACTGAGGCAGCGATCCAGACCAAGGAGAGAGGGTGGATCCACGCCAGCAGAATCAAAGGACCCGTGGAAGAACCTAAGCAGTGTAACTGGGGGTTAATGCGATGGGAAAACCCATGATTCAAAAGATACACCAAGAATCACACCTGACTGAGAAATAAGGCCAAGCTTATATAAATGGTTTCAAGTATTGCCTAGACAAGTCCTGAGACACCTCCGATACCCTCCTTGGAGAGGAATACTTCCATTCCAAACAGGAGGATCAAGACTATTTTGGGCTGAGAGTTCTCATATTCTGGCCTTAGCCCGTGATTTATTCAAAAAGGAGGAGGAATTGCTACCTCCAACAGTGCCATACCATATACCCTGTCTAATTCATCCTAGTACTGGACATGCTAGATAGATGAAATGTAAATGTCTAGAGTGTAAAAAAATATTGGTATTGTAGTTCACAGAAACGACACTCTCATTGCATGAAGTGTCGAATGCCAAATCTATTCCCCATCCAGGTAGAGCAAAGAACAGCTGAAATAGTAACCCTGCTTGGTGGATGGGAATTACTAGTGCCTGTTGAATGGGAGATACCTGAGGAACGGTGGGAAATTACAATTTAAAAAGTGTCAAAAGCAATTTGCCTAAAAATTAGGAAAGAGGAAGTGATGAGGAAATAGAGGACAAGATCGAATTGACCACTGTACTTGCCACCAAGAAGATCATATACCCCTGCTGTGGGTAGCAACCCCATAGGCATGGGGAGTGCAGGTATAAGCCATATCAGACCTCTGTTATTCCT
>NW_008237961.1:0-380 GCF_000691975.1 Corvus brachyrhynchos
AGGACATTTATTATCATGTGTTTATTACTACGTATTATTACTACTTAACTATATTTTACCTTAACACTATTTCTACATAGTACATTATCACTTCTAAATGTTAAAATCATGTATGCGAAAGACAATATTTATCGTTCACTCATTTATCACAGGAGGAATGTGTTAGCTGCTTGTGTTGTGGTTCGCTTGTAATCCTGGTCCTTCTCATTTCCTTTTCACTAGAAAACATTTCTCAGGCTCAGTGAGCAGATGTACGTGCAAGCAGCTCGGTGTGTCCTTGTAATTCAAATAGTCAGGATCAGATGGGTTTCTGCAGTGAAAGGATACAATGAAACGTGGATATAGCCTACAGTGGGAACTCCTGTGATTTTGCTCCTCTC
>NW_008237961.1:419-765 GCF_000691975.1 Corvus brachyrhynchos
CTGTCAAAATATTTTTCTACTATACCATAAACAAGACTTTTCAAGATTGCAGGTGGCTTGGTTGTTTACATACTCTGCTACCTCTTCTGTGAGAGAGAAAAGTCTCTCACGGACTTAGAAAATAGCAAGAAAATCCTCGCTAGCAGCATTTTTGTATCTAAACTGGTCCTTCTCATTTCCTTTTCACTAGAAAACATTTCTCAGGCCCAGTGAGCAGATGTGCATGCAAGTGGTTCGGTGTGCCCTTGTAATTCAAATAGTCAGGATCAGATGGGTTTCTGCAGTGAAAGGATACAGTGAAACGGGGATATAACCTACAGTGGGAACTCCTGTGATTTTGCTCCTC
>NW_008237962.1:0-836 GCF_000691975.1 Corvus brachyrhynchos
TGGGGGATTTGGGGGAATTTGGGAATTTTGGGGACATGGGGAATTTCGGGGATTTCGGGGAATTTGGGGGGAAAATTGGGAATTTCGGGGAATTTTGGGGGAAAAGTGGGAATTTCGGGGATTTCGGGGAATTTGGGAATTTTGGGGATTTGGGGGACTTTGGGGGAGTTTGGGGGAATTTGGGAATTTTGGGGCCGTTTGGGGCTGTTTTGGAGCCATTTTGGGGCCATTTAGGGCCATTTTGGGGCCGTTTTGGGGCCATTTGGGGCCGTTTGGGGCCATTTCGGGGCGGTTTGGGGCCATTTTGGGGTGGTTTGGGGACGTTTTGGGCCATTTAGGGCCATTTTGGGGCCATTTGGGGACATTTCGGGCTGTTCGGGGACATTTTGGGGCCATTTGGGGATGTTTTGGGGCCATTTCAGGACTGTTCGGGGCTGTTTTGGGGCGGTTTGGGGACATTCCGGGGCCATTTGAAGCCATTTTGGGGCTGTTTGAGGCCATTTTGGGGCGGTTTGGGGATGTTTTGGAGCCATTTGGGGCCATTTTGGGGCAGTTTTGGAGCCGTTTGGGGCCATTTGAGGCCATTTTGGGGCCGTTTGGGGATGTTTCGGGGCCGTTTGAGGCCATTTTGGGGCTGTTTGGGGCCATTTGGGGGCTGTTTGGGTCCATTTTGGGGCCGTTTGGGGCCATTTTGGGGCAGTTTGGGGCCATTTCGGGGTGGTTTGGGGCCGTTTCGGGGCCGTTTGGGGCCATTTGGGGCCGTTTTGGGGTGATTTGGGGCCATTGGGGCCGTTTGGGGTCGTTTGGGGGCGTTTGCGCGGGGGTGGGTGGGTTGG
>NW_008237962.1:933-1227 GCF_000691975.1 Corvus brachyrhynchos
TGTGGGGGCCGTTTTGGAGCCGTTTGGGGCCGTTTTGGGGCTGTTTGGGGACGTTTGGGGCCCTCCCGCAGGAGGATTACTACGTCACCCCCGAGCGCGCGCTGGTGCCGCTGCGCTGGGTGGCATCAGAGCTGGTGACCAAGGGACCCCGGGGGACGCTGGAGGTGGCACCGCAGAGCAAAGAGAGCAACGTCTGGTCAGGGGACACCGGGGGGACACCGGGGGGACATTGGGGGACATCTGGGACGTTTGGGGACATTGGGGGGACACTGGGGGGGCATTTGGGGGGCATTT
>NW_008237962.1:4407-4820 GCF_000691975.1 Corvus brachyrhynchos
CGGCGCGGAGTCAAGAGCGGTCAGCGTTGGGTCAAGAGGGGTCATCGTTGGCCCAAGAAAGGTCAACGGCCCAAGGGACGTCGCCGTTGGCGTTGGAGATGACCCCGTGGGGACAAGGCCGGACACTGACCCAGGATGGGTCATCGTTGGGTCAAGAGCAGCCATTGTTGACCCAAGACCGGACACTGACCCAAGACCGGTCACCGTTGGCCCAAGAAAGGTCATCATTGGGTCAAGAGGGGTCATTCTTGGGTCAAGACTGGGCATTGAGCCAAGACCGGTCATCAGTGACCCAAGCACGGTCAACGGCCCAAGGGACGTCGCCTTTGTCCCTTGAGATGACCCCATGGGGACAAGGCCGGACATTGACCCAAGGTGGGTCATCGTTGACCCAAGAGCAGGGCCTGACCCAA
>NW_008237962.1:4986-5407 GCF_000691975.1 Corvus brachyrhynchos
GGTCTTTTCCTTTGTCACCAGAGGTGGCACCTTGGGGACAAGAGCGGTCATCGTTGGGTCAAGGCCGGTCATCGTTGGGTCAAGAGCGGTCATCGTTGGGTCAAGGCCAGTCATCATTGGCCCAAGAAAGGTCAATGGCCCAAGGGACGTCGCCGTTGTCATTGGAGATCACCCCGTGGGGGCCCAAGAAAGGTCAATGGCCCAAGGGACGTCGCCGTTGTCATTGGAGATGACCCCGTGGGGACAAGGCCGGACACTGACCCAAGATGGGTCATCATGGACTCAAGACCGGTCACTGTTGGGTCAAGAGGGGTCATTGTTGACCCAAGACCGGTCATCGTTGGGTCAAGATGGGGCTTTGTCACCTTTATCACTGGAGATGGCACCTTGGGGACAAGACCGGTCATCGTTGGCTCAAGAC
>NW_008237963.1:0-720 GCF_000691975.1 Corvus brachyrhynchos
AACATATAATAAAAAGGACAAGAAATTGATTAAGGATGAAGGGGGAGCACTCAACCAAGAGGGATGGGCTGTCACTGCAGAAGGAAAATTGGTTATTCCCTCCCATTTGCTATGGTCACTAGTAAGAGAGGAGCACCGGAAAACACATTGGGGAACAAATGCCTTATACAACTACTTAATTGGGAAAATTATAGCTAGAAATTCATACAAAACCGTTGTGCAGGTAACCCAAAAGTGTAACCTTTGCTGCCAGACTAATCCCAAAAATACCCCCAAACCAAGAATGGGTCAAATTGGAAGGGGCCATGGGCCTGGACATGGGCCTGCAGCAGTGGCAAATTGATTTTATGGAACTTCCAAGAAAAGGGGGGTATCTATATTTGCTAGTGTTGACAGATACTTTTTCAGGATGGTCGGAAGCTTTTCCTACTGGAACCGCTAAGGCATGAGAAGTAACCAAAGCATTACTACAAGAAATAATACTGCGCGTCAGAGTTCCAGCCACAATATCCTCAGATAGGGGACCACATTTTATTTCTATGGTGGTACAACAAATTAGCCATCATTTAGGCATAGATTGGGAACTCCACACTCCATACCACCCCCAGTCGAGGGGTCAAGTAGAGAAAATGAATCATTTGATTAAACAGCAAATTGTGAGACTAGGGCAAGAATCTAACCCACCCTGGCCACAATCTCTTCCACTTGCATTGTTACGAA
>NW_008237964.1:0-831 GCF_000691975.1 Corvus brachyrhynchos
CCAGAGACACTAACTTATCCAAATGAAAAATATGCATAGTAATTTGATGTTTATGGCACCTTTTTCGCCCCAATGACATTGCAGATTATGAGTAGAGAATAAATTGCTGCACCTACACCGACACATGATATGCTTCAGGGCTGTAAACATCAGCTGTTGAGTAAAGGAGCATGAAGTGAATATATCTAATTAACACAGGAAGGGGCATTCAGTTAGTCAGAATGTAATATGAAGCCATTTTAATTTGTTTCAGTTAAGTTAAAAAATGTGCTGTCTGTAGAAGCAAGATCATAACAGATAAAATAGTGATGATGGATTGCTTACATTACTGAACATATTTCCATGGTTATCTTTAAACAGATTTTATCAGAAAAAGTCATATTTAATTCTCTGTTTAATAATATTTGCCTGTACCGTCTGATCCTGATGATTTCAAAACCTAATAAGGTAAACATTCCTCCTTGAGGTCTAGAAATGTTCTTTTTCTTCTAATTCTAAATTAGCTTCTCCCACCCCACTCCATCTCAGGAATCTTTTACATAAGCAGAGCCCTGATTTTCTTGGAGACCACTCATTTTAAGGTTCTGTTGGTTATTTGTCTTCTTGGTTATTGTTTCCTTCATAGGTTTTCATAAGTCTGTCTGCTGAGGCTAAGACATTTACTGAGAGGTAATAATGACTTTGAGATAAATGATCGGTTATTAACTATTTGATTCTCTTTTTACTTGTTGTCTCCCAGAATAACATTAAATGGCAAAAACATATTGTTTATCAAAATTCATTAATATTTCTTACCAGAAGGGAAAGAATGTGTTAAGATGATGATGCTGA
>NW_008237965.1:0-609 GCF_000691975.1 Corvus brachyrhynchos
ATACACATCATAAAGTCACCCCAAGACAGCATGTTTCATTGTTTCTCCTGTGTGCAAGGAGGCAAAAACCTCATTGGAAAATGTATCCACTGGCAGATGGATATTTTTATATTTTCAAAAAAATGAGTATTTGGTGATATTTGTTTGCCACTCTGTCAAGAGCCTTTTGAGCCTCAGGAGTAAGAGTTCTGGGAGACGTGATGTCACAGTCTCCTCTTAGCAAGTCAAAAACTGGAGCAAGTTCATCATTGGTGATCTCTAAAATTGCCCTGATTCAATTGATTTCTCCCAAGAGCTGCTGTAGATACTGACACAGGTTCTAAGTTGTATCTTCTGTGGCTTGATGTTGTTGTATCTTCTCGGGCTTGTCTGCCCAGTTAGTAAAGCTAGGCATATCTTCTGAAGAATTATTTGGATTATTGTTTGAAAATACTCCTAAATCAGGAAAAAATGCAGCTGATTCTCTATTTGCATTCTGTAGATTGTTTGCATTTTGTACATTCGTGCCTTGTAAAGATGTTTTTCCTTCTGGCTTCAAAGCTGCATTCATGCTTTCTTCCCTTGTGCAGAAATTCAGTTGTCTCTGTGTCTGTTTATTATATATATTTG
>NW_008237966.1:0-479 GCF_000691975.1 Corvus brachyrhynchos
TTTTTTTGTCAATTCGGTGTGCCCCAGTGAGACGAGGGCTGCAGTTGGTGTTCTGCAGAGCTCCAGCACAACATTGCCACGCAGCAAAAGCAGAGAAATAATAACAGCCACAACTGGGCACTGTTCTCACTGGATGCTCAGTAAAAAAGAGACTCCTTGAAATAAAGGGCTCAAAGGAAAGTGTTTCCCTTTGGATGTGTTTCCTTCTGGATTTGCGAAATGCAGGATTGCCGAGTGACAGTCTGCAGAAATTCAGTCATTCTTTGTTTGTGGGAACTGCCCTGGAGAAGGAAGTGAGTGCAAAAGCCCCACAAGCCCTACAAAAGCAGATGCAGACAGGCTGCAGAGCAGGGATTGCTGGATGCAGAGTGGGAGTTCTTTGTTCTTCTGGTGCATTGAAGCAGTTGCCATTAGGATTTTATTTGGTGATGGAGCCTCCTGAATTCCTTCTTGTGGGAGTGCCCTTTGTGGGGAGGGGG
>NW_008237967.1:0-365 GCF_000691975.1 Corvus brachyrhynchos
TCACTCAGGGGGCCTGGAGGGTCAGGGGTCACCCAGGGGTCACAGAGGGGTTGGGGTCACCCAGGGGTCACGCAGGGGTCAGGGGTCACTCAGGGGTCATTCAGGGGCCAGAGGTCAGTCAGGGGTCATGGGAGGGTGACAGAGTCAACTGGAATAAACTGGGACAGACTGGGGGGGTCCATACTGGTCTATACTGGTCTATACTGGTTGGTACTGGTCGGTACTGGTTCATACTGCTCTATACTGGTCTATACTGGTCCGTACTGGTCAGAACTGGTCAGTACTGGTCAGAACTGGTTCGTACTAGTCCCTACTGGTCCCTACTGGTCCCTACTGGCCTATAGTGGTTTATACTGGTCCCTACT
>NW_008237968.1:0-1811 GCF_000691975.1 Corvus brachyrhynchos
GAGAGGAGAGGAGAGGAGAGGAGAGGAGAGTCCAGCTGCATGTTGCTGTAGGCATTTGCCATTTCTAATATCTCTTGAACTGGCTGAAGTTCCTCCTTGTGCAGAGGCACATGAAGCAGATGAAATGCTGCTCCTCAGGGTTAATTTTAGTCTTTCCAATAACATTGTGCATAAAAAAGTGGATCAGTTTTAAAGGGTAGGCAGTGAGTGTGGAACCAAGCAGCTCTGCTCCTCTAGGAGAGATGGGGACATCAGCACATGAATATGGCACCTTTTGAGCAGATCATGGGGCCTCTCTTCCTACTCTCCTGCCATTCATGTGTCTGAGAAATTGCCCCTTTTAGAGGAATCACTTGTGTCTCATCCAGAGCCTTTGGGAGGAGAGGAGAGTCACCCATCAAACCTGCAACAAGCCTGCAATGTGCTGTGGGGTTTGTCCTCTGCTGTCATCTCCTTTTAGAGGTTTTAAAGAACTGAAGAAAGTACCGTTTCTTATTGCAGACACAGTTGCTTGTACTCTCCAGCCACACAGCCGTTGCCTACGTGACTGTCATGTACACTCAGTTCCAGCCCTGATTCCTGCTTGGGCTTCTGCCATGGAAGACAAGGAGTTCTCTCTGTGCTCAGATGCCAAAGCGAGAAATACCTCCCTATCAATAAACATGTTTCCAAAACTCGGCACCCAGGAATCCCTCACATCCCTAATTGCCCTGATGCCATGAGATGACTTAGGCAGATATAAAAATACACCCCCAGGAACACACACATGCGCAGATGAACACAGTACAGGGTAAAAAAGGTGTGGGACTTTGCTTAGTTTTGTTTCATGTGGTTTAATTTGATGCTGCAGTGAGAAGGGACATTTGATTTCCTTTTTTAACCAAAGGAGAATACAAAGAAAACATTTTAAGAGAGACGAAGTGTGTATCTATTGCTCTCCTATAAATGCTTTATAAAATCTCCATTGCTGAGGGTTGATGCCAGTCTTTTCTGACGATGGTACTTTTATTACAAATGAACCGTAGAAAATAAAACTATTGAGCTAAATTATATCTGACAAATATATTGTGGTCAAACTAATTTTTTCCATCAATACACAGTTCCTTGTCCTTTCTCTGCAGACAGTTTTTTTTTGCATGAAGTCCTTTCCTGTTGAAGTATTTGAATTCCCTGGGGCCAAAATTTTACCTTCTGATTTTTGGGTTGTCTCTAGATGAGCAAAGAAGTCTGAAGGAGGTTTTGCTCTGGATCCAGCTTAGCCTGATGCAGCTGCAAAAGACTTCACTCCAGAAGGAGCTGGATTCCATCATGTGCGTGAGCTGCGCCTGCAGCCCACAAGTCACTTTGGAAATCTTCATTCTCTCTCTGTGATGGCCATAAAACCCCTCACAATTTGCAGCTGTTGGTAACACACCAAAAAGCAGAGATCTAATTTGATGCCTGTGCTCATTTTCAGGTGACTTGCCTGCATGCAGTTTGTCAAGTGAGTGCTTTTGGGGGCAGAGCAGAGGCTCTCACCAGATGGTTTCCCACCAGAAGATACTGGGGTGCAAGTGGGTGCTTTTTGCAGGGGGGGGTCCCAAGTGCAGGGGAGCCAGCCAGAGTCACGACATGAACACCGATACGATTTGAGCATCGTGCTCCCTTTATTGTTTACTTTCACTAACTTATATCTACTTTGCAAAGATTCACGCCCTATTCCCACAAGACAGCCTCTAAGCAGCGGGGAGCTGACCACTGTATACCCCTTCCCAAGGCTGTTCAAGGCTGCCAGCTAGCAGGTGCCTTGCCAGCCCGTTTTCAGCTGGAGG
>NW_008237968.1:2281-4039 GCF_000691975.1 Corvus brachyrhynchos
TGAGACTTCTTCCCAGAGTCTAGATGCAAATTCCATGGTTACTTTCCTGGGGACTGAGGGAAATTATTTTGATGTGTGCTCCATCAGGAATTGGACGGTAAGAAACACTGGATCCTAAGTTATATTATTTCTTCACTAGCTGTAAAATTGATAGTACCTTTAACCCCACGTGTAATACTAGTTGTCTCTTTTTATTTTATTCCTGTGTAGTAATAGTCTGTTTTAAGTCTTATGTCTGTTAGTTTTGTGTCTATTAAATAAATAGTTCATTCTATAATAGACAGCCATTATTAAAGAACTTGCGAATGAGAGTGGGTCTTGGGGTGCTGGCCACCTCAGTAAAGCTACTGCCTGCTGCCAGAGGCCTGGGCAAAAGGCAGAGACTTATCTAAACCCTCATCATCCATTCATAACACTTCCTCCTTTACTACGGTCAGATGAACACGATCCAGGTGTACCCAGGTGGCCAAGAAGGCCAATGGCACCTGGCCTGTATCAGCAATAGTGTGGCCGGCAGGACCAGGGCAGTGACTGTCCCTCTGTATTCAGCAGTGGTGAGGCCACACCTCCAATCCTGTGTTCAGTTTTGGGCCCCTCACTAACAGAAGGACATTGAGGTGCTGGAGCGTGTCCAGAGAAGGGCAATGGACCTGGGGAAGGGGCTGGAGCATAAAACTGAAGAGGAGTAGCTGAGGGAGCTGGGGGTGTTTAGCCTGGAGAAAAGGAGGCTCAGGGGGGACCTTCTCACTCTCTACAACTGCCTGAAAGGAGTCTGTAGCCAGGTGGGGGTTGGTTTCTTCTCCCAAGTGACAAATGATAGGACAAGAAGAAAAGGCCTCAAGCTGTATAAGGGAAGGTTTAGACTGGATAATAAGAAAAATATGTCGCCTGAAATTGTGGTCATACATTGTAACAAGCTGACCAGAAAAGTGGTGAAGTTACCATCCGTGGAAATGTTCAAAATCATGAGGATGTGGCACTTGTGGATGTGGTTTAGTGGTGTACGTGGTGGTGCTGGATTGATGGTTGGATTTGATGATCTTAGAAGTCTTTTTGAATCTAAACAATTCAATGTTTCAATGAGATCATAAAGAATCTTATAGGCATTTCCAGCTGTGCATAAGGGTTCAGGGTATTTCATTGGCTGGTTCTTGACTTGAGATCTTCTTGGGGAGCCTGTTTTCAAGCTGGGAGGAAACAGCACTGGTTTCTCCATTAGTTTTATAAAAGGTCACCCTTGGGTTTGCAGAAAATGGTAAAGGAAACCTTCCAGAGGGTTAGGGTGGGATGTCTTATATCTTGCTTGTTGACTTTTTTCTTAATGTAAGTTCAGCTCTATGAATTCCTTTTGTTCATCAGCTGCCTAATTTTGAAGGAGGCTAAGGCAGCACAAATTGTAAAAGACTCTTTTCATTGACTTCTCCCACCTCAGCTCCAGGTATGTTCTTGAACGGTGCAGACAGTTCTTCAGGATGGGTGTAACTACTGATGCTCCTGGAAAAAGTTGCAAAAGATTCTCTGCCCTCTGGATCATTATCACAGCTGTGTCTCCGTTAGGGTCTATGCACTGCTCAGCAATCCAGGGCACTTTGGGCCAGCTGCATCCCTGGAGCGATGGACCAGACCCCAGATGTGTCCTGCAGAGGACCCAGTTTATTCAGAATGCAGGAAAGGCAGCTCTGGGAAGCTCAGGCTCAGCATGTGGGCCTGAGCCCATGGTTACACCCTTTGTGGAACAGTCCCCATGTCAGGGCTTGA
>NW_008237969.1:0-3251 GCF_000691975.1 Corvus brachyrhynchos
AAAAAGGGAGGGAAAATGGGAGGAAAATGGAGGAAAATGGGGATAAAAATGGAGAAAAAATGGGAGAAAAATGGTAAAAATTTGGGGGGAAAATGGGGGAAAAATGGGGAGAAATGAGGGGAAATGGGCGGAAAATGGAGGAAAATGGGAGGAAAAATGAGGAAAAATGGCGGGAAAATGGGGGGAAAAATGGAGGAAAATGGGAGGAAAAGTGAGAAAAAATTGAGGGAAAATGGGAGAAAAAATGGGAGAAAAGGGGAGAAAAAATGGAGGGAAAATGGGAGGAAAAAAGGAGGAAAAATGGGAAAAAGTGGGAGGGGAAATGGGAGGAAAAATGGAGGAAAATTGGAGAAAAATGGGAGAAAAGGGGAGAAAAATGGAGGAAAAATGAGGAAAATGGGAGGGAAAATGGGAGGGGAAAATGGAGGAAATATGGGAGAAAATTGGGGGAAATGGGGTAAAAAATGGGGGAAATTTGGGGGAAATGGGGGGAAAAAAGTGGAGGAAAAATTGGAGGAAAAGGGAGAAAAAACGGGAAAAAAGGGAGGAAAAATGGGAGGAAAATGAGAGAAAAGGGGAGGATAATGGAGGAAAAATGGAGGAAAAATGAGGAAAAAAAGGAGGGAAAATGGGAGAAAAATGGAGAAAAAATGGAGGAAAAATGGGGAAAAAATGGGAGAAAAATGGGGGGAAATGGGAGGAAAAATTGGGAAAATTGAGGGAAATGAGAAAAAAATGGAGGAAAATGGGGAAAATTGGGGGGAAAATGGGAGGAAAATGGAGGAAAATGAGAGGGAAAATGGGGGAAAAGGGGAGAATAATGGAGGGGAAAGGGGAGAAAAATGGAGAAAAAATGGGGAAAAATGGGGGGAAAATATGGGGAAAAAATGGAAGAAAATGGGGAAAATTGGGGGGAAAATGGGAGAAAAAAATGGGAGAAAAATGGAGGAAAAATGGGAGGAAAAATTGGGAAAAAAAGGAGGGAAAATGGGAGAAAAATGGAGAAAAAATGGAGAAAAATGGGGATAAAAATGGGGGAAAAATGGAGGGAAAATGGGAGAAAAATGGAGGAAAATGGGGAAAAATGGGGAGAAAAATGGGAGAAATTTGGGGGGGAAATGGGAGAAAAAAATGGGCGAAAAGGGGCGAAAAATGGAGGAAAAATGGGAGAAAAATGGAGGAAAATGGGGAAAAATGGGGAGAAAAATGGGAGAAATTTGGGGGGGAAATGGGAGAAAAAAATGGGCGAAAAGGGGCGAAAAATGGAGGAAAAATGGGAGAAAAATGGAGGAAAATGGGGAAAAATGGGGAGAAAAATGGGAGAAATTTGGGGGGGAAATGGGAGAAAAAAATGGGCGAAAAGGGGCGAAAAATGGAGGAAAAATGGGAGAAAAATGGAGGAAAATGGGGAAAAATGGGGAGAAAAATGGGAGAAATTTGGGGGGGAAATGGGAGAAAAAAATGGGCGAAAAGGGGCGAAAAATGGAGGAAAAATGGGAGAAAAATGGAGGAAAATGGGGAAAAATGGGGAGAAAAATGGGAGACTCCAAAGGTTTTTTCCCAATTTTTTTCCTGAGCTCAAATCCAACATTCCCGGAATTTTTCCCAATTTTTTCCCGATTTTTCCCGCCTCAAATCCAACATTCCCAAGGTTTTCCCCAAGGATTCTTTCCCAATTTTTCCTCCTCAACTCCAACATTCCCAGAATTTTTTCCCCATTTTTCCAACCTCAAATCCAACATTCCCAAGGTTTTCCCCAAGGATTCTTTCCCAATTTTTCCTCCTCAACTCCAACATTCCCAGAATTTTTTCCCCATTTTTCCAACCTCAAATCCAACATTCCCAAGACTTTCCCCTCGATTTTTCCCCACCTCAAACCCACCCCTCCCTCCATTTTTCCCGCTCTTTCCCCTTCCTCCCTCTTCCCACCCATCCCCCCCCACCTTTTCCAACCCTTCCCACCATTCCCAACGTTTTCCAGGCCGGAAAAAAAACGCCGGGAATTACCACGAGCTGGAAGGAATCGCTGGGAATCAGCACCTCCCCGTCCTTCAGCCATTCCACCACGGGCGGCGGATTCCCGCTCACGGCACATTCCAGCTCCACATCCCAACTTTCCGAGGCGTAAACGTTGGAAGGGCTCCGAAGGAAGCGCGGAGGAACTGAGGGGAGAGAGGGGGAAAAAAAAAACCGGGAAAAACGGGAATGGTGAGGGGTTTTGAGGGCGGGAAAGGGTTTCTTGATGGGTTTTTCCCGCCCTTTTTTGCCCGCTTTTTTCCCGCCTTTTTTCCCCCCTCACAAAAGGTTTTCCCGCCCTTTTTTTCCCGCCTTTTTTTCGCCCTCGTGGAAGGTTTTTCTGCCTTTTTTTCCCGCCTTTTTTCCTGCTTTTTTCCCCTCCTTTTTTCCCGCCTTTTTTCCCCTCACAAAAGGTTTTCCCACCCTTTTTTTCTCGCCTTTTTTTCTCCCTCACGAAAGGTTTTCCCGCCCTTTTTTCCCGCCTTTTTTCCCCACTCTTTTTTCCCGCCCTTTTTTCCCTTCATGAAAGGTTTTCCCACCCTTTTTTCCTGCTTTTTTCCCGCCTTTTTTCCCCCTCACAAAAGGTTTTCCCGCCCTTTTTTTCCCGCTTTTTTTCGCCCTCATGGAAGGTTTTTCTGCCCTTCTTTTCCCGCCTCTTTTTCCCGCCTTTTTTCCCCTCACAAAAGGTTTCCCCACACTTTTTTTCCCGCCTTTTTTCCCACCTTTTTCCTTCTTTTTTCCTGCCTTTTTTTTCCCCTCACAAAAGGTTTTCCCGCCCTTTTTTTCCCGCTTTTTTTCGCCCTCATGGAAGGTTTTTCTGCCCTTCTTTTCCCGCCTCTTTTTCCCGCCTTTTTTCCCCTCACAAAAGGTTTCCCCACACTTTTTTTCCCGCCTTTTTTCCCACCTTTTTCCTTCTTTTTTCCTGCCTTTTTTTTCCCCTCACAAAAGGTTTTCCCGCCCTTTTTTTCCCGCCTTTTTTTCGCCCTCGGGGAAGGTTTTTCTGCCTTTTTTTCCCGCCTTTTTTCCTGCTTTTTTCCCCTCCTTTTTTCCCACCTTTTTTCCCCTCACAGAAGGTTTTCCCGCCCTTTTTTTCCCACCTTTTTTTCCCCCTCATGCAAGGTTTTCCCGCCTTTTTTTCCCGCCTTTTTTCCCCACTCTTTTTTCCCTCCCTTTTTTCCCTTCATGAAAGGTTTTCCCACCCTTTTTTCCTGCTTTTTTCCCGCCTTTTTTCCCCC
>NW_008237969.1:4726-7055 GCF_000691975.1 Corvus brachyrhynchos
TTTTCCCGCCTTTTTTCCCCTCACAAAAGGTTTTCCCACCCTTTTTTTCTCGCCTTTTTTTCTCCCTCACGAAAGGTTTTCCCGCCCTTTTTTCCCGCCTTTTTTCCCCACTCTTTTTTCCCGCCCTTTTTTCCCTTCATGAAAGGTTTTCCCACCCTTTTTTCCTGCTTTTTTCCCGCCTTTTTTCCCCCTCACAAAAGGTTTTCCCGCCCTTTTTTTCCCGCTTTTTTTCGCCCTCATAGAAGGTTTTTCTGCCCTTTTTTTCCCGCCTTTTTTCCCCTCACGAAAGGTTTCCCCACACTTTTTTTCCCGCCTTTTTTCCCACCTTTTTTCCTTCTTTTCTCCTGCCTTTTTTTTCCCTCACAAAACGTTTTCCCGCCCTTTTTTTTCCCGCTTTTTTTCGCCCTCGTGGAAGGTTTTTCTGCCTTTTTTCCCCGCCTTTTTCCCTGCTTTTTTCCCCTCCTGTTTTCCCGCCTTTTTTCCCCTCACAAAAGGTTTTCCCGCCCTTTTTTTCCCTCCTTTTTTCCCTCACAAAACATTTTCCCACCCTTTTTTTCCCCACCTTTTTTCGCCCTCGTGGAAGGTTTTTCTGCCTTCTTTTGCCGCCTTTTTTCCTGCTTTTTTCCCCTCCTTTTTTCCCGCCTTTTTTCCCCTCACAGAAGGTTTTCCTGCCCTTTTTTTCCCACCTTTTTTTCGCCCTCATGCAAGGTTTTCCCGCCTTTTTTTCCCGCCTTTTTTTCGCCCTCATGGAAGGCTTTCCCACCCTTTTTCCCGCTCTTTTTTCCCACCTTTTTTCCCGCCTTTTTTCCCCCCACAAAAGGTTTTCCCGCCCGTTTTTTCCGCCTTTTTCCCGCCTTTTTTCCCCTCACATAAGGCTTTCCTGCTCTTTTCCTGCCTTTTTTCCTGCTTTTTTCCCTCCTTTTTTTCCCGCCTTTTTCCCCCTCACAAGAGGTTTTCCTGCCCTTTTTTCCCGCCTTTTTCCCCCTCACGAAATGTTTTCCCACCCTTTTTTCCTGCCTTTTTTCCCTCCTTTTTTCCGTCCTTTTTTCCCCTCACAGAAGGATTTCCCGCCCTTTTTTCCCCCCTCACTAAAGGTTTTCCCGCCCTTTTTTTCCCGCTATTTTTCTCCCTCATGGAAGGTTTTTCTGCCCTTTTTTTCCGCCCTTCTTTTTCCGCCATTTTTTTCCCCTCTCAAAAGGTTTTCCCGCCCTTTGTTCCTGCTTTTTTCCCGCCCTTTTCCCCCCCACAAAAGGTTTTCCCGCCTTTTTTTCCCGCCTTTTTTCCTGCTTTTTTCCCGCCCTTTTTCCCCCATTATTTCCTACCATTTTTTCCCACTTCCCCCCCCTTTTTTTCCTCCCTTTTTTTTCCCTTACAAAAAGTCGCCCTCGTGGAAGGTTTTTCTGCCTTTTTTTCCCGCCTTTTTTCCTGCTTTTTTCCCCTCCTTTTTTCCCGCCTTTTTTCCCCTCACAAAAGGTTTTCCCACCCTTTTTTTCTCTCCTTTTTTTCTCTCTCACGAAAGGTTTTCCCGCCCTTTTTTCCCGCCTTTTTTCCCCACTCTTTTTTCCCTCCCTTTTTTCCCTTCATGAAAGGTTTTCCCACCCTTTTTTCCTGCTTTTTTCCCGCCTTTTTTCCCCCCTCACAAAAGGTTTTCCTGCCCTTTTTTCCCGCCTTTTTTCCTTCTTTTTTCCCACCATTTTCCCCCTCAAAAAAGGTTTTCCCGCCCTTTTTTCCTGCTTTTTTCCCGCCTTTTTCCCCCCTCACGAAATGTTCTCCTGCCCTTTTTTCCCGCCCTTTTTTCCCTCCTTTTTCCCCCTCACAAAAGGTTTTCCCGCCCTTTTTTCCCGCCTTTTTCCCGCCTTTTTTCCCTCTCACATAAGGCTTTCCCGCTCTTTTTTCCTGCCCTTTTTTCCCTGCTTTTTCCCACCCTTTTTTCCCCTCCTTTTTTTCCCCTCACAAAAGGTTTTCCCGCCCTTTTTTCCTGCTTTTTTCCCACCTTTTTTCCCCCCTCACGAAATGTTTTCCCGCCCTTTTTTCCCGCCCTTTTTTCCCTCCTTTTTTCCCTCCTTTTTCCCCTCACAGAAGGTTTTCCCACCCTTTTTTCCCTCCTTTTTTCCTGCTTTTTTCCTGCTCTTTTTTCCCACCCTTTTTCCCCCTCACAAAAGGTTTTCCCACCCTTTTTTTCCCGCCTTTTTTTCGCCCTCATGGAAGGTTTTTCTGCCCTTTTTTTCCGCCCTTCTTTTTCCGCCATTTTTTTCCCCTCTCAAAAGGTTTTCCCGCCCTTTGTTCCTGCTTTTTTCCCGCCCTTTTCCCCCCCACAAAAGGTTTTCCC
>NW_008237970.1:0-267 GCF_000691975.1 Corvus brachyrhynchos
TTTTTTGGATTTTTTTCTGATTTTTTTTCTGATTTTTCAAGGTTTTTTTCGGGGTTTTTCAGAATTTTTGGGTTTTGGGGGATTTTGGGGGATTTTTTGGATTTTTTTGGGATTTTTTTTGATTTTTGGGGATTTTTCTGGATTGTTTTTCTGATTTTTGGAGGTTTTTTTGGGGTTTCTTAGGGTTTTTTCAAGGTTCTTCAGAGTTTTTGGGTTTTGGGGATTTGGGGATTTTTTGGGTTTTTTTGGGGGATTTTTTGGGGATTT
>NW_008237971.1:0-2427 GCF_000691975.1 Corvus brachyrhynchos
GCCGGGGTTGGGGGGTCGGGATCGCCATGGGAGGGTTGGGTTTGCCCAATGGGGTCTTGGTTTGACTCAAAGTCTTGGGGTGATTCAAGGAGGGCTTGGCTGGACCCAACGAGGACTTGGTTTGACCCAAAGGCTTGGCTTGACCCAACATCTTGGCTTGACCCATTGAGGTCTTGACTTGACCCAACGAGGCCTTGGCTTGACCCAAAGGCTTGACTTGACCCAACAAGGTCTTGGCTTGACCCAGCGAGGTCTTGACTTGACCCAACGTCTTGGATTGAAGCATTGAGGTCTTGACTTGACCCAACGAGGCCTTGGCTTGACCCAAAGGCTTGACTTGACCCAACAAGGTCTTGGCTTGACCCAGCGAGGTCTTGACTTGACCCAACGTCTTGGATTGAAGCATTGAGGTCTTGACTTGACCCAACGAGGCCTTGGCTTGACCCAAAGGCTTGACTTGACCCAACAAGGTCTTGGCTTGACCCAGCGAGGTCTTGACTTGACCCAACGTCTTGGATTGAAGCATTGAGGTCTTGACTTGACCCAACGAGGCCTTGGCTTGACCCAAAGGCTTGACTTGACCCAACAAGGTCTTGGCTTGACCCAGCGAGGTCTTGACTTGACCCAACATCTTGGATTGAAGCATTGAGGTCTTGACTTGACCCAACAAGGCCTTGGCTTGACCCAAAGGCTTGACTTGACCCAACAAGGTCTTGGCTGAACCCAAGGTCTTGGCTTGACCCACTGAGGTCTTGACGTGGCCCAGTGAGGTCTTGGCTTGACCCAACCATGTTTTGGCTTGACCCAACCACGCCTTGGTTTGAGTCAACGCGTTGACTTGGCCCAGTGACGTCTTGGTTCAACCCAATGTCTTGGCTTGACCAGTTGAGATCTTGACTTGACCCAACAAGGTCTTGGCTGAACCCAATGCCTTGGCTTGACCCAATCATGCCTTGGCTTGACCCAGTGAGGTTTTGACTTGGCCCGGTAAGGTGTTGGCTCGACCCAAGGTCTTGGTTCAACCCAAGGTCTTGGTTCGACCCAAGGTCTTGGTTCTACTCAATCTCTTGGCATGACCCAATGAATCCTTGGCTTGACCCAGTGTCTTGGTTTGACCCAAGGATATCTTAGTTCAACCCAACCACTTGCCTTGACCCAAAACCACCTTGGCGTGACCCAATGATGTCTTCGTTTGTCCCAAACACCCCTTGGTTTGACCCAACGATGTCTTGACTTGCTTCAGTATCACCTTGACTTGACCCAAAACCATCTTGACCCAAAGAGGTCTTGGCTTGACCCAAAGTCGTCTTGACTTGACTCAAAGAGATCTTGGCTTGACCCAAAGATGTCTTGACTTGACCCAACGAGGTCTTGGCTTGATCCAAAGACGCCTTGACTTGACCCAAGGAGGTCTTGACTTGCTCCTGATATCTGCCCTGGACCCCACATTTTGGTTTGATCCCAAATTGTTTCGACTCGCCCCAAAATCACCTTGGCTTGCCCCAACGTCTTGGATTGACCCAACAAACTCTTGACTCAGCTCAACGATGTCTTTTGACCCAACGACACGCGCCCTTGACCCGATGATTCGGCTTGACCCCAAACCTCTTTGGCTTGACCCCAAACCATCCTGGCTTGACCCATTGAGGTCTTGACTTGACCCAACAAGGTCTTGGCCGAACCCAAGGTCTTGGCTTGACCCAGCAAGGTCTTGACTTGACCCATTGAGATCTTGACTTGACCCTACATCTTGGCTTGACCCACTGAGGTCTTGGCTTGACCCAACAAGGTCTTGGCTGAACCCAACGTCTTGGCTTGACCCATTGATGGCTTGGCTTGACCCCCTGAGGTCTTGGCTGAACCCAATGTCTTGGATTGACCCGTTGAGATCCTGACTTGACTCGAAGAGGTCTTGGCTGAACCCAATGTCTTGGCTTGACCCAGCAAGGTCTTGACTTGACCCAACAAGGTCTTGGCTTGACCCAACAAGGTCTTGGCTTGACCCAACAAGGTCTTGGCTTGACCCGATATCTTGACTTGACCCACTGAGGTCTTGACTTGACCCACTGAGGTCTTGGCTTGACCCAGTGAGGTCTTGGCTTGACCCAACAAGGTCTTGGCTGAACCCAATGTCTTGGCTTGACCCAACCTCCTTGGCTTGACCCCAAACCTCCTTAGCTTGACCCCAAACCATCCTGGCTTGACCCCAAATCTCCTTGGCTTGACCCCAAATCTCCTTGGCTTGACCCCAAACCTCCTTGGCTTGACCCCAAACCATCCTGGCTTGACCCCAAATCTCCTTGGCTTGACCCCAAATCTCCTTGGCTTGACCCCAAACCTCCTTGGCTTGACCCCAAACCATCCTGACTTGACCCCCAACCATCCTGGCTTGACCCCCAAACTCCCTGGGTCTGCCCCCCCACCTCC
>NW_008237971.1:3446-3695 GCF_000691975.1 Corvus brachyrhynchos
TCCCTGGCTTGACCCCAAACCTCCTTGGCTTGACCCCAAACCTCCTTGGCTTAACCCCAAACCATCCTGGCTTGACCCTAAACTGTCCCTGCCCAGGTCCTGAGCAACTTCACCATCGAGGCCGTGTCCACCGAGGACGTTCCCACCGTCTTCCGCTTCATCCTGATGCCCGAGAAGTCGCCCCTGCTGACCTTCCGCACCCTCGACTGACCCAGCGGGGTCCCTGGGGGTCACCGAGGGGTCCCTGGG
>NW_008237972.1:0-2937 GCF_000691975.1 Corvus brachyrhynchos
GAGTTTAACATTTCTATCACATACATTTTCATTGATTCTCACTCACTCTTTTTTTTTATTGTTCCAATTTCTCAACCACTATCAGTCACAACCACACAAGATTAAGGTACCTTTTAATTTCAAATAGTTGGCTAATATTCACCCCTGGGCCCAATGTTCCAGGTTTCTTGGATTTATCCTCAATTTGGCAGAATTAAGTCCAGATTTCCTGGAATTTAATCCTCAATCCGGCAGTCTCAAAACCCAAATTTTTTTGAGTAATCCTCAATTTAGCAGAATTAAACCCGGATTTCTTGGAATTTAATCCTCAACCCAGCAGTCTCAAAACCCAAATTTCTTGGAGTAATCCTCAATTTGGCAGAATTAAGCCCGGGTTTCTTGGAATTCAATCCTCAGTCCGGCAGTCTCAAAACACAAATTTCTTGGAGTAATCTTAAATTTGGCAGAATTAAGCCCGGATTTCTTGGAATTTTTAATCCTCAATCCGGCAGTCTCAAAACCTAAATCTCTCGGATCCAATCCTCAACCTGGAAAATCTTATGGGGCTCTTTTACTTTTTGTCTCGTTTCCTCGTGGTTTGTACTAGGAAACACTTGACTCCCCTTCTTCAAGGGATCCAATCCCTCCCCTGAAACCCAGTCCCAGTTAAACCGGGGGTTCTTTCACCTCTTTTATCTTTCGCTTCACCTCTTTACTGACTGCTTCCCTCGCGGGAGAGCAGAAATGCAGCCTCAGAAGCTCCTCACTTGCTTTGCAGGTCTGGGGGTAGCCAGCCTGCGTCTCATACACACACTTTCATGCACCGTATCCCCCCAAGAAAAAGAGGAAAGAAAAAATACTCACCTTTCTCTGAGTCTTCGTGCACAAGATTTTTACATGCTTAACTACCGCAGTACCTTAGGGAGCCTTTTCTTTCCTTTCTTTTTGCTTTATTGTCTCCTCTTTCATCCTCCGGGTGTTTGACCTGCAAACCTCCCTGACCACACCAGGAAACAGAAAGCGAGGCCGCCAAAAGCAGTTGGGGGCGCCCCCCCACTCTGGGTTCCCCGGGACATCTCAGAGGCGAGGCCTTTTCCCCCGTACGGGCCACCAATTGTGAAAAACGAGGTTCACTCTTTATAAAATTTTAAGAAAAGTTTAATAAAAGGGGACAATTAGGAGACAATGGCTTTTGCAGGGGGCGGTCCTGAGTGCATGAGAGCCGGCCAGAGTAACGACACGAACACCGATACGATTTGAGCATCGTCCTCCCCTGTATTGTTTACTTACACCAACTTATATCTACTTTGCAAAGATTCATGCCCTATTCCCACGAGATGGCCTCTAAGCAGCGGGGGAGCCGACCAGTGTATAACTTTGCCAAAGATTTTCAAGGCTGCCTGCTGCCAGATGTCTTCCAGGCTTGCCTGCCGCCAGGGGCCAGTTCAGGGGTTTTTCCACAGTCACCCTGGGTTGGCCAGACTTTCCTGGGGTATCATATGCCCCTGTTCCACAAGGAATCCCTCTACACTGTGGTAGGGGGGAAGTCCTGCCACTGTCACCATGTTCAAAACAGGGAATTTCTGGACTGTTTCCTGTACCTTGTTTGGTATTTCTCAAAACTGCCTATGCCCAGCTACCCCCAAAAAATGCACAGTAGTACCAGGGCCCTGTATTTTCTTTGGATTAATTGGTCAGCCTTGGTCCTGTAAGTGGGCTTTCAGAAATTCAGCAGCTGCCTTTATTTCTTGTTGTGACTCCGCCATAATCAATAGATCATTAATATAATGGTGCACAGTAATAGCATCCAATCACAGCGCTACACAATAGACATCTATATAATGTATTACATTACAGAACCTAGGTAAAGTTTTTCTAACATTATGTAACATGCAAAAAGCCAACATCACAATACATTCATAAAAAGCCTATATGTTCCATCAGCCTTTTTTACCGGCAATATGGGGGTATTGTGAGGTAACATGCAGGTTTCTAAAGTATCTTCTTGCAGCAATTTGTCAACTACCTTTAACCCCATCCTTCCTTCTTTAGGTATTGCATATTGCCTGACCCTTATGGAGTGTGATGGATTTTCTATACTTATTTCTGTTGGCTTCATGTCTATCTTTCCTCGATTATTTTTGGATGCCCACACTTCAGGTTCAATTTCATTCTCGTCTTCATTAGTTAAAGTTAAAATCTTTGCTCTCATTTCTCCTTCTTCTGGGACTACACCTATACCTAATAATAATTGCAAATCCCGCCCCAACAAATTCCATCTGGCACCTGGGACTAACAATAAGTGTCCAGTTGCGAATCGATTAGGGCCTTCTACATGTACATTTTCGATTAAGGGTACCTTAAACCCTTCCCCTATTGCCACTATCACACTAATAACCTTTTTACTTATACAACATTCCTCAGGAACCTTTAATATACATGTTCTATCAGCTCCAGTATCAACTAAGAATTCCATTTCTTCTTCCTGGGGTCCTATTTTTAATTTTATCAAGGGCTCAGTTTGGTGTTCCATCCCCAGTATAAAAAGCCCCTGACACCCCTATGCCATTTCCCCTTCAAAAGCTTTCACGTCTTTAGCCCGCTTCAGGTAATTCCTCCTTAAGTGCCCAGGAGCACCACAGTAATGACAGCTAAACTTTCCCACGGTCTTTCTGATTTCCCTTATTGTTGTTCCCCCAGGGGTCCCTGACCGCTTTTCCGAGCACTGTCCCGACCCCTTTCCTTTCTGGGTTTCCCCCCTTTTGTTTGTGGATTCTGCCTCCTTCATAGCGGCAATCATGATTCTCACTTTGGCTTTTGCTTTTTCTTCGTCTCTCCGGACATACACTTTTTGAGCCTCTTTTAATAATTCCTCTAAACCCCTGTCTTGCCAATCTTCTAATTTTTCTAACTTCTTTTGAATATCTGGCCAGGAATGAGTAACAAAATTTACTTTAA
>NW_008237972.1:3507-4997 GCF_000691975.1 Corvus brachyrhynchos
ATTCTCCTTGGCGTGGTACCTCGGCAGCATGGCTGGGGGTTTTCTACCCTAAGTGGGGCTTCCTCTCCCTGTGGCAGAGGTCCCTCTTGTAGCGGAGCCTCCCCAGGAGGGGGATTATAAGGTGGAGGGAGATGTTCTAAAGGATCCCAATTACTTCCCCCCAGCTTTGTTTTATCCTCCTCTACTTTTAGAATTGTTGTGGGTTTTACCTCTGATCCCCTCCAACATGCCGCATATTCACATTCTTCCAGATTATAAGGCTTCTTTCCGTTAACATATACATTTAATGCCTGGCACATCCAACCCTCATATGAACCATATTTTGGCCAATGTAGATTATCGGATCTAATTTTTCTTTCTGCCCATACCATCATACAGAAGTTTATCATTTTAACTTTATCTTTTCCCTTAGTAATACTAGATTCATCCCAGTACTTTATCATAACCCCCAGTGGGCTATCGGGTGGTATATCATCCAACACCTTTTTGTTTTTCTTGGGATTTGTCTTACTTGCTTTTTGTCCCATATTGTTTAACTTCTCGCTCGTTACTCTATCTCTTATACACCTTCATTAATCTTGTGTTTACTTTCTTAAACAGTTTTCTCTCCTTCGGATAAGAAGACTGAACTACCAAAAAAACCAACCAAACCAAACCAAACCAAAAAACTTTATTCTACAAGCTGAACCCAAACTAAACAGAACTGAACCACCAGTAACACTGGTCTACCAATAATAATCGAAACAAAAAACTTTATTCTACAAGTTGAACCCAAACCAAACAGAAATGTACCACCAATAACACTAGTCTACCAATAATAAAACCACCAATTAATCTTATACCTCCAGGCCAAAAGAACTAAACTCAAAAACCGAACTCCCAATAAATCTGCACAACAAAGCCAAAATCCCTCTGTTTTAGGTAATTTTAATCTGATTTCCCAGTGGACCATCTAGGAAATAGCTCCCTTACCAAGGAGTCCCCACCCCTATGGCTTTTAACTCCTAGAATTCCTACCAAGGCTTTCAACTCCTAAGAATTCCTGTTTGAGGATTCTACCAAGGTGTTTAACTCCTAAGAATTCCTGTCTGAGGATTTCTACCAAGGTGTTTAACTCCAAAGGAATAATTTCGGGGGATCATTCAGCATGTTTCTTTCGCTTCGCTTGGTCAACGGTCGTGTCTCTCGCGAGAAAACGAAAACACGGTTAAAAGAGCTCCACACTCACTTCAAGGATCTGGACTGTCCAGTCTTCGTCTCATGCACACACCATTCAATCCCCCTTCATGCGCCCCCCCGCACAAGACTTACCAGGGCCCTCCTCTCTTGTTCGGGTCTTCATATGTACAAGAATTATGGGCCATATACCACGGTTCTCCTCAAGGGAGCTGAGCTCAAAAAGAAAGAAAAAGAGAGAAAAAAAAAATTAAAAAAAATTTTGCCTTGTTCCATGATTTAGGACTATTACCGCAGGCCTGGTTCCTACGGTA
>NW_008237973.1:0-648 GCF_000691975.1 Corvus brachyrhynchos
TCAAAAGAGGAACAGGCCACGTTCAGGGTCCTCTAGCATATTCTCTTCGAGAGAGATATTATGACCCGGAGGTCTTGAAAAGACTGTTAAGATGGGGTCGGGAGAGAGGATTTTTTGCCACCCACGGAAGTGTTCTCAACACTCTTGAGTGGGAAAGGCTGGGAATCGCTCTCTGAGATGCCGTAAGTGATGGATTAAAAGAGACTAAGGGACTTAGTATGCTATGGAAGTTAATAATAACGGCGCTAAGGCAAATAGAGGCAGAAGAAACAGCTGCGGCAGGGGGAGGGGCCCCGCTCGAGGCAGGGGGGGCCGTCCCGCTGCTGCCCTTCCGACGTAAGCACGAGAATTCTTTGGGGGAGTAGACCCAGTTATACCGTCCCTGCCTTCTGCGCCCGCGGAGACGGAGTTACAGGCTCCGCAGCCCGCGCCAGAACCAGAGAAAATGGAAGTGGATGAGCTATCCTCTCCGCAACCACCAGAACTGCCTACGGGGTGTCCCGTGGTGTCCCCCGAAGAGTTAACATTAGCATTAGGGAGGCGTGTGTATCCCCCACTACCCCCATCGCCGTCTGATTCACCGCGGCTTAGCCAGAGCGGGGATTCAAATGCAAATGACGGGTATTCAAAGGCAAAGCGTTTGCGCTG
>NW_008237974.1:0-572 GCF_000691975.1 Corvus brachyrhynchos
TCCCCATCCCCATCAGGGTATCCCTGTCCCCATAGAGGGTCCCCATCCCTATAGTGGGGGGTCCCTGTCCCCACAGTGGGGTCTCCATCCCCATGAGGGGGTCCCCATCCCCACGGAAGGGTCCTCGTCCCCACAGGAGGGTCCCCGTCCCCACAGGGGGTCCCTGTCCCCATGAGAGAGTCCCTGTCCCCACAGGGGGGTCCCCGTCCCCACAGGGGGTCCCTGTCCCCATGAGAGAGTCCCTGTCCCCACAGGGGGGTCCCCATCCCCATCAGGGGGTCCCTGTCCCCATGAGAGGGTCCCTGTCCCCACAAGGGTCCCTGTCACCATGAGACCGTCCCCGTCCCCATCAGGGGGTTCCTGTCCCCACAGGAGGGTCCCCATCCCCATCAGGGTATCCCTGTCCCCATGAAGGGGTCCCCGCACTCGTGTGAGGGTCTCTGTCCCCGTGTGAGGGTCCCCATCCCCATCAGGGGGTCCCTGTCCCCACAGGAGGGTCCCTGTCCCCATGAGGTGGTCCCTGTCCCCATGAGGGGGTCCCCGTCCCCATGAGAGGGTCCCTGTCCCCACAT
>NW_008237974.1:4073-5952 GCF_000691975.1 Corvus brachyrhynchos
CCACCGCAGGGCAGGCTGCATTGCTATGGTAAGGAGACTAGGCCTGAGCTGTACTGTGAGGCCAGGCTGCGTTTCCACGGTAACAGGAGCAGGCCTGAGCGCTACTGTGAGGCCAGGCTGCGTTTCCATGGTAACAGGAGTAGGCCTGGGTGCTCACTGCAGGGCAGGCTGCGTTTCTACGGTAACAAGAGTAGGCCTGAGCATTACTGTGAGGCCAGGCTGCGTTGCCGTGGTAACAGGACTAGGCTAAGGCTGCCCTGTGTTTCCACGGTAACAGGACTAGGCCTGGGTGCTCACTGCAGGGCAGGCTGCATTTCTATGGTAACAAGACTAGGCCTGAGCTCTACTGTGAGGCCAGGCTGCGTTGCCATGGTAACAGGACTAGGCCTGCGTGCTCACCGCAGGGCAGGCTGCATTGCTATGGTAAGGAGACTAGGCCTGAGCTGTACTGTGAGGCCAGGCTGCGTTTCCACGGTAACAGGAGCAGGCCTGAGCGCTACTGTGAGGCCAGGCTGCGTTTCCATGGTAACAGGAGTAGGCCTGGGTGCTCACTGCAGGGCAGGCTGCGTTTCTACGGTAACAAGAGTAGGCCTGAGCGCTACTGTGAGGCCAGGCTGAGTTGCCATGGTAACAGGACTAGGCTAAGGCTGCCCTGTGTTTCCATGGTAACAGGACTAGGCCTGGGTGCTCACTGCAGGGCAGGCTGCGTTTCTATGGTAACGAGACTAGGCCTGAGCGCTGCTGTGAGGCCAGGCTGCGTTGCCATGGGAACAGGGCTAGGCCTGGGTGGACACTGCAGGGCAGGCTGCGTTTCTACGGTAACGAGACTAGGCCTGAGCTCTACTGTGAGGCCAGGCTGTGTTTCCATGGTAACAGGACTAGGCTAAGGATGCCCTGTGTTTCCATGGTAACAGGGCTAGGCCTGAGCCATCACTGCACGGCCAGGCTGTGTTTCCATGGCAATGGGACTAGGCCTGAGCTCTACTGCATGCCCAGGCTGCGTTTCCACGGTAACAGTACTAGGCCAGGCACTACTGCAAGGCCAGGCTGTGTTTCCATGGTAACAGGGCTAGGCCTGAGCCATCACTGCAAGATTAGGTGATGTTTCCACGGTAACGAGATCAAGCCAGAGTCCTCACAATAATGCTAGGCTGAGTTTCCATGGTAACGGGACTAGGCCAAGCCCTCACTGTGGGATCAGGCTGCATTTCCTTGGTAACTGGACTAGGCCTGAGCAGTATTCTGGGGCCAGGCTGCGTTTCCATGGTAACAGGACAAGGCCTGAGCCCTCGCTGTGAGATCAGGCTGTTTCCATGGTAATGGGAGTAGGCCAGGCTGTATTTCCATGGCAATGGGGCTAGGCCTGAGCTCTAATGTGAGGCCAGGCTGTGTTTCCATGGCAATGGAAGTAGGCCTGAGTCCTCATTAAAAGGCCAGGCTGCGTTTCCATGGTAACAGGAGTAGGCCTGAGCCCTCGCTGCGAGATCAGGCAGTATTTCCACGGTAACAGGAGCAGGCCGGAGCTCTACTGTGAGGCCAGGCTGCGTTTCCATGGTAACAGGAGCAGGCCTGAGCCCTCGCTGCGAGATCAGGCAGTGTTTCCACGGTAACAGGAGCAGGCCTGAGCTCTACTGTGAGGCCAGGCTGCGTTTCCATGGTAACAGGAGCAGGCCTGAGCCCTCGCTGCGAGATCAGGCTGCGTTTCCATGGTAACAGGACTAGGCCAGAGCCCCCAAAACAGGTCTTGCCCCTTTTGGGGGGGGCCGGGACCCCCCCAAACCTGCTCTCCCCCCCGGGGGGGTCCCTGGGGGCGGCAGTTTGGGGGTGGGGCCCCCCTCGGTGCCCCCCCCCCCACCAGCATGTCTGCATGTCCGACCCG
>NW_008237974.1:7728-8393 GCF_000691975.1 Corvus brachyrhynchos
CCGCGGGCGCCGGGCGTGGCCTCCGTGGCGGTGGGGTGGTCACCCGTGGGGACGTGGGGTCACCCCTGGGGACGGGCGGTGGGGTCACCCACGGGGGTCACAGTGCCACCTGTGGGGACGTGGTGTCACCCACAGGGACGTGGGGTCACCTGTGGGGTCACAGTGTCACCCACAGGGACGTGGGGCCACCTGTGGGGTCACAGTGTCACCCACAGGGTCACAGTGTCACCCACAGGGACGTGGGGTCACTCGTGGGGACAGGCATTGATTGGTGTCACCCACGGGGTCACAGTGTCACCCACAGGGACAGGGACACCCAGAGTTGTCCCCCGGGGCCGTGTTGGTGGCCGTGGTGTCACCCTTGGGGACGGGGTGACGCAGGTCGTGTCCGTGGTGGCACTTCAGGGACGAGGGGACAAAACATCCTCAGCGGGGACCTGTCCTTGCACCGTGACACCGCGGGCAGTGACCTCATCCTTGTCACCCACCACGAGTGCCACCTCAGGTGCCACCGAGCTGTCCTTGGCCTCGCCGGTGTCACCTCGTGGGCCACAAGGACCATGTGGTCAGGCTTGTCACTCTGAGTGCCACAGGCACCTGTCCTTGTCCTCGCCGGTGTCACCTCAGGGGGACCCGTCCGTGTTCTTGTCATCCTTGTCCCCAGC
>NW_008237974.1:8512-8742 GCF_000691975.1 Corvus brachyrhynchos
GGGATGGGTCCTCGTCACCGCCAGTGCCACCGTGGGTGCCTCAGGGACACGTCCTCGTCCTCGCTGTCACCGCAGCTGCCACCGGAGCCGGCCTCGTCCTCGCCGGCGTCACCACGAGTGCCACGAGTCCTCCTCGGTGCCACTTCACGGGACCCGTCCTTGTCCTCCCTGGCCTTGCCAGCGTCACCCAGGTGACATCGTCCTCCTCCTCCTCCTCCTCCTCCTCCTCC
>NW_008237975.1:0-501 GCF_000691975.1 Corvus brachyrhynchos
CAGCAGCGCCCACGCCGGCACCTGCAGCACCAGACGCGCTGTGGGACAGGAGGGAACTGTCACATCTGGGGAGACTGAGAGATCCCAAAGGCCCTGGGAGGCACCAGGGGTCCCCAACTGCAACAGGGAGGTCTCATGTCACTGGGATGCTCTGGGATGTCCCCGTGTGCAGGGGACGGGTTCTCATCACGCCCGGGGGTTGACCAATGGAGCAGAGCCCACCCAGAGCCCTTGGGGACCCCGCGGGTGCCAGGGCACTCATCGTCCCTCACCATTGGAGATGCACATGGGAGGGCTCAGGCCAGTGCCGGGTCTGTCACACTGGTAGGTGCCACTCTCTGTGACAGCAAATCGGTTGGGTCCCTTCTGCCACCAGCGCTTCCCGTCCTTGTACCAGGTGGTGGCAGCGGCGGTGCCCGAGCCCTGGCAGGTCAGTGTCACCCGGTCCCACAGCACCGGCGGTGTCCAGGGGGGCTGCACGAGGAGCTGGGTGGTCTGGGC
>NW_008237976.1:0-202 GCF_000691975.1 Corvus brachyrhynchos
GGAGGGACTGGGTGGGCACTGGGTGGGCACTGGGTGGGCACTGGGAGGAACTGGGAGGGCACTGGGAGGACACTGGGGGGGAATTGGGAGGGGACTGGGGAGAACTGGGAAGGTCGTGGATCCTTTGGAGCTGCGGGATCCGCCCTGGGATCCGCCCTGGGATCCGCCCTGGGATCCGCCCTGGGATCTCCCTTGGGATCCG
>NW_008237976.1:2297-3032 GCF_000691975.1 Corvus brachyrhynchos
TTCCCGGGAAGCTCCCAGGGATGGAGCAGCCCCGGGTTCTCTGGGAATTCCGGCCCCAGATCCCGGGGGAGCCGTGGGAGTTCTGCTCTTCCATGCTCGTCCCCATTCCCAAAATTGCCATTCCCAGAATTCCCAGAATTCCCAGAATTCCCAGAATTCCCATTCCCCCTTTTCCCATTTCCCCTCTTCCCATTTCCGCTTTTCCCACCCCCCATTCCCAGAATTCCCATTCCCAGAATTCCCAGAATTCCCATTCCCCCTTTTCCCATTCCCAACATTCCCATTCCCAGAATTCCCAAAATTCCCAAAATTCCCATTCCCAGAATTCCCATTCCCAGAATTCCCATTCCCCTTTTTCCCATCCCCATTCCCAGAATTCCCATTCCCCCTTTCCCATCTCATTCCCAGAATTCCCAGAATTCCCAGAATTCCCATCCCATTCCCATCCCAGAATTCCCAGAATTCCCAGAATTCCCAGAACGCAGCCGCTGCTTCCCAGTTTTTTCCCGGAGCGCTCCGTGGCCGCACTTAACGAGGGCCGGGAGCAGCTGCAAAATTCCCGTGGTTTTTTCCTGGGATTTTGCTCCTTTTCCTGGAACTTTATCCCAAAAACCATTCCCGGGATGAGTCACCCCTGCTTGGGATTTCGGGAAGTGGGGCCAGGATGGGCTTGGAGGGGCTTTCATCCCGAAAAAATTCCAGGAATTCCCGGATTTTATTCCTTCGGAGCCTTTT
>NW_008237977.1:0-225 GCF_000691975.1 Corvus brachyrhynchos
CAGTGGGGGTCCCTGACCCTCTCCAGGGGGGTACAAGGGGGTCCCTGACCCATTCTAGGGGGGCCCTGAGGTGACAGTGGGGGTCCCTGACCCTCTCCAGGGGGGTACAAGGGGGTCCCTGAGGCGGCAGTGGGGGTCCCTGACCCACTCCAGGGGGACCCAAGGGGGTCCCTGACCCACTCCAGGGAGGTACAAGGGGGTCCCTGACCCATTCTAGGGGGTCCC
>NW_008237978.1:0-1431 GCF_000691975.1 Corvus brachyrhynchos
TTCCTGATGGGAGACCCCAAAATCCTAAAAAATCCCCTCAGGGAACTCCAAAATCCCCTCAAAGTTGATTCCAAAATGGCTGCCAGGGTCTTTAAAATGGACTCGAAGTGCTTAAAATTGGTTCCAAATCCACCAAATTCCAGGAATTGCGGATTCCGGAACACGTGAGTGAGGGGAGAACCTGAAATTTCTCATAGGAGTCTCCAAAATCCCAAAAAATCCCCTTAGGGAACTCCAAAATCCCCTCAAAGTTGATTCCAAAATGGCTGCCAGGGTCTTTAAAACGGCTCCCAGGATCCTAAAATTGGCTCCAATTCCACCAAATTCCAGGAAATGTGGATTCAGGAACACGTGAGTGAGGGGAGAACCTGAAATTTCTCATGGGAGTCTCCAAAATCCCAAAAAATCCCCTTAGGGAACTCCAAAATCCTCAAAAATCCTCTCAGAAATGGCTTCAAAATGGTGGCTGGGCTCTTAAAAATGGGCTCAAATGTCCTGGAATGTCCTAAAATTGTCTCAAATGTTCCCAATCTGACCCCAAACATCCCAAAAATGGCTCCAAATGTTCCTGAATGGCCCCAAATGTGTCTAAATATCCCCAGATATCCAAAAAATCTCTTTAAAATTGGCTCTAATGTCCCTAAACTGTCCCCAAAATGGTCCTGAACTGCCCCAAACATCTCAAAATGCCTAAAAATCTCCCCGAAATTGGTTTTAAGTCCTAAACTGCCCCAAAGCATCCAAAAACCTCCCTAAGCTTAACTTTAATCCCCCCAAAATGTCACAAACCGCCCTGAAACGACAAAAAACCTCCCCCAAAACCCCTCAAAATCCACTTCAACGTAGCCAAAATGGATTGGAGCGTCCCAAAATGCCCCGAAATCTCCCCAAAATCGCTTCCAGTGTTCTCACCTGTCCCCCTTCATCCCCTCAGTCCGACCAGGTGCCCGTGGGCCACCTGCCCCGGTCGCTGTCGCTGCACCTGAGCGGGGCCAACACGCGCCAGGCCCAGCCCGGCGACCACGTCCGGGTCAGCGGCGCCTTCCTGCCCCTGCTGCGGCCGGGCTTCCGCCAGCTGACACAGGTGAGTGGCCAAAACGCACCTGGGGCCCCAAAAATCACACCTGGCACCCCAAAAACCACACCTGGGACCCCAAAAATCACACCTGGGACCCCAAAAATGCCCCCAAACCTCACCTGGGACCCCAAAAATGCACCCAAACCTCACCTGGGATCTCCCAGAACTCCCCTTCCTGCCCCTGCTGCGGCCGGGCTTCCGCCAGCTGACACAGGTGAGTGGCCAAAACGCACCTGGGACCCCAAAAATCACACCTGGCACCCCAAAAATCACACCTGGGACCCCAAAAACCACACCTGGCACCCCAAAAATGCACCCAAAATCACACCTGGCACCCCAAAAATCACACCTGG
>NW_008237978.1:3538-5362 GCF_000691975.1 Corvus brachyrhynchos
CCCCAAAAATCACACCTGGCACCCCAAAAATGCACCCAAACCTCACCTGGGATCTCCCAGAACTCCCCTTCCTGCCCCTGCTGCGGCCGGGCTTCCGCCAGCTGACACAGGTGAGTGGCCAAAACGCACCTGGGACCCCAAAAATCACACCTGGCACCCCAAAAATCACACCTGGGACCCCAAAAATGCACCCAAACCTCACCTGGGATCTCCCAGAACTCCCCTTCCTGCCCCTGCTGCGGCCGGGCTTCCGCCAGCTGACACAGGTGAGTGGCCAAAACGCACCTGGCACCCCAAAAATCACACCTGGGACCCCAAAAATCACACCTGGCGCCCCAAAAATGCACCCAAAAACCTCACCTGGCACCCCAAAAACCTCACCTGGCACCCCAAAAACCTCACCTGGGACCCCAAAAACCTCACCTGGCACCCCAAAAATCACATCTGGGACCCCAAAAATGCACCCAAAACTCACTTGGGACCCCAAAAACCTCACCTGGGACCCCAAAAACCACATCTGGGACCCCAAAAATGCACCCAAAATCTCACCTGGGACCCCAAAAATCACACCTGGGACCCCAGAAACTGCAGTTGGGACCCCAAAAATGCACCCAGAACTCATCTGGGACCCCAAAAACCACACCTGGGACCCCAAAAATGCACCCAAAATCACACCTGGCACCCCAAAAATCACACCTGGCACCCCAAAATCACACCTGGCGCCCCAAAAATCACACCTGGCGCCTCAAAATCACACCTGGCACCCCAAAAATCACACCTGGCACCCCAAAAATGCACCCAAAAACCTCACCTGGCACCCCAAAAACCTCACCTGGCACCCCAAAAACCTCACCTGGGACCCCAAAAACCTCACCTGGCACCCCAAAAATCACATCTGGGACCCCAAAAATGCACCCAAAACTCACTTGGGACCCCAAAAACCTCACCTGGGACCCCAAAAACCTCACCTGGCACCCCAAAAATCACATCTGGGACCCCAAAAATGCACCCAAAACTCACTTGGGACCCCAAAAACCTCACCTGGGACCCCAAAAACCTCACCTGGCACCCCAAAAATCACATCTGGGACCCCAAAAATGCACCCAAAACTCACTTGGGACCCCAAAAACCTCACCTGGGACCCCAAAAACCTCACCTGGCACCCCAAAAATCACATCTGGGACCCCAAAAATGCACCCAAAACTCACTTGGGACCCCAAAAACCTCACCTGGGACCCCAAAAACCACATCTGGGACCCCAAAAATGCACCCAAAATCTCACCTGGGACCCCAAAAATCACACCTGGGATCCCAAAAATGCACCCAAAAATCACACCTGGGACCCAAAAACCCACACCTGGCACCCCAAAAACTGCACTTGGGACCCCAAAAATGCACCCAGAACTCACCTGGGACCCCAAAAATCACATCTGGGACCCCGAAAATGCACCCAAAATCTCGCCTGGGACCCAAAAACCTCACCTGGGACCCCAAATCCCCCAAATTCCCACTTTTCCCTGTTTTTCCCAACCCAATGTTTGCTGTTGGAGGGGTCTCACCCATCCCATCCCCCCCAAATTCCTCACTTTTCCCCCAAATCCCCATTTTTCCCCCCAAATCTTTCCCGTTTTTCCCAAAATTCCCATTTTTTTTCCCCCCATCCCCCAAATTCCCACTTTTCCCTGTTTTTCCCAACCCAATGTTTGCTGTTGGAGGGGTCTCACCCATCCCATCCCCCCCAAATTCCTCACTTTTCCCCCAAATCCCCATTTTTCCCCCCAAATCTTTCCCGTTTTTCCCAAAATTCCCATTTTTTTTCCCCCC
>NW_008237979.1:0-537 GCF_000691975.1 Corvus brachyrhynchos
TAGAAGCTTCTAGAAGCCCCACAGAACCTTCTAGAACCCCACGGAGCCCCGTAGCACCCCACAGAGCCTCGTGAAACCGTCTGGAGCCCCATAGAACCCAATGGGACCCCACAGAACCTTCTGGAACCCCATAGAGCCCCACAGATCCCCGTAGAGCCCATGGAACCCCACAGAACCTTCTAGAGCACCATAGGACCCCACAGTGCCCCATAGACCCCCATAGAACCTTCTAGAGCCCCACAGAGCCTTCTAGAACTTTATAGAACCCAGTGGGACCCCATAGAACCCCACAGCACCCCATAGAACCTTCTGGAGCCCCATAGAACCCCATGGAGCCCCATAGAACCTTCTAGAACCCCGCAGTGCCCCATAGAGCCCCACAGCGCCCCATAGAACCCAATGGAACCCCACAGAACCTTCTGGAACCCCATAGAACCCAGTGGGACGCCCCAGAACTTTCTGGAGCCCCACAGAGCCTTCTAGAACCCCGCGGAACCCCATGGGACCCCACAGACCCTTCTAGAACCCCATAGAACC
>NW_008237980.1:0-630 GCF_000691975.1 Corvus brachyrhynchos
AGAGCGAACTGACCCCACACCCAGGTGAAACAAGCCAGGCCCACCCCACTTCTAGTGGGCAGCTCTTTTGTCTTCCTTAAGTACAGCCATTTGTCCCCTAGCAACATGCATATGGGAAAAAATTCCTTTAACAGGAAAAAAACTAGGACTAAAGTAAAACCCCAACATTGGCTCACTAGACCGATTATTAAAAAAGAAGTAAAACCTTTTGGGGCTAATGCAAAGTGACAGTGAAGCAATGGCTATCACATTTAGGTGTGATTTTGCTGCTTGCAGTTTCCTTGCTCTCAATCTGCTTTATCTTAGATGCCGGGATGTTTGACATTCTTAGAAAAGAGAAAAGAAACAAACACCTTCAAAAAAAAAGTGAAAAATATGTCTGAGTGAAACAAGTTGTTAATTGCGTTAACTTATTCAAGTGGAGTTTTAGCTTTTGTTCTATGAAGTGCTTGTTGCACCACTTTTGTTGTTTCTTACAGGTTTTCAGTGGGGTTTCCTCCAATTGATTCTTCAGCGGAGGGAGTGACACTGCTTTTAAAAGTTTTGCAAGAGTTGCGGTCTGTGAATCAGGCATTTGAATTGCTTTTTCTTTTTTTCTTTTCTTCACTGGCCACTCAGGACAGGCATTTT
>NW_008237980.1:697-987 GCF_000691975.1 Corvus brachyrhynchos
CAACACCATCGCCACAAGGCAGCAGATGCAGAATTGGCTTCAGGATTAGAATCTGCCAATTCTAGTTCTCCTCAATAAACTACAGACTGGTGGGGGGGTTCCCCACAAGATAGGAGCTCCGGATTGGCCTCAGGACTGAAACTTGCCAATTTTGGCTTTTCACAACAAACACAAAAGGCACAGGGGCATGGGTCGCCTCCAAACAGGAGTCTTTCAGCTCCGCACAAGCACCACATAACAGGAGCAGTACAACTCCTCACAAAACACCAAGCAGAAAAGGGAACTAAACA
>NW_008237981.1:0-5175 GCF_000691975.1 Corvus brachyrhynchos
AAATGGGGTGGGAATGGGATGGGAATGGGATTTAATTGGGATAAAAATGGGATTTAATTGGGGTGGGAATGGGGTAAAAATGGGGTAAAATTGGGGTAAAAATGGGATGGGAATGGGATAAAAATGGGGTAAAAAAGGGATAAAATTGGGATTTAATGGAGATAAAAATGGGATGGGAATGGGGTAAAAATGGGATAAAATGGGATAAAATTGGGATAAAATTGGGGTAAAAATGGGATAAAATTGGGCTAAAACTGGGATAAAAATGGGATAAAATTGGGATGGCAATGGGGTAAAAATGGGATAAAATTGGGGTAAAATTGGGGTAAAATTGGGGTAAAAATGGGATTTAATTGGGATAAAAATGGGATAAAATTGGGATGGGAATGGGGTAAAATTGGGGTAAAATCGGGATTTAAGCGGGATTTAATTGGGATAAAAATTGGGATGAAAATGGGATAAAATGGGGTGGGAATGGGATGGGAATGGGATTTCATTGGGATTTAATTGAGATTTAATTGGGATAAAAATGAGATTTAATTGGGATTGAATTGGGATGGGAATGGGATAAAAATGGGATTGAATTGGAATAAAATTGGGATTGAATTGGGATGGAAATGGGATAAAAATGGGATTTTCCCCATGGAAAAATTCCCAGTTTTTCCCCTCCCTCCCCCCCCAAAAGGATTTTGGAATCCTTTCGGAATTTGGGGATTTCTCCTCCCCAAAATCCCAATTTTCCTCATCCCGTTTTTTTTTTCCCCGCTTCGAGAATTCCGGGAATTCCCAAATCCCCGCGAGAATTCCCAGATTTTCCTCGGGGGAGGGAGGGGGGAGGAGCCTTTTCCCACTTTTTCCCGTGGAATTCCTTTTTCCCATGGAATTCCCTTTTCCCATGGAATTCCCTTCTCCTTCTCCTTCCTTCTCCCCACTTGGAAAATTCCCATTTTTTTTGCTGTTTTCCAGGAATTTAAGGATCTGGCTCCCAGGATTGACTGCTTGGATCTCAAGGGTGAGTCCCTTTTCCAGCTTTTTGCCAGTCCCTTTTCCAGCTTTTTGCCAGCGCCTTTTCCACCCTTTTTCCTTCCCTCTCCCTTCCCTTTTCCAGCCCCTTTTCCAGCTTTTTTTCCTTCCTTTTTCCTTCTCTTTTCCAGACCCTTTCCCAGCTTTTTTCCAGCTTTTTGCCAGCTTTTTTCCAGCTTTTTCCCACCCTTTTTTCCACCCTTTTTCCTTCTCTTTTCCAGCTTTTTTCCAGCTTTTTTCCATGCTTTTTTCCACCCTTTTCCAGCTCTTTTTCCTTCCCTTTTCCAGACGCTTTTCCACCCTTTTTTCCACCCTTTTTCCTTCCCTTTTCCACCCTTTTTCCTTCCCTTTTCCAGCCCCTTTTCCAGCTTTTTTCCACCCTTTTCCCACCCTTTTTCCAGCCTTTTTTCTTCCCTTTTTCATCCCTTTTCCAGACCCTTTTCCAGCTTTTTTCCCAGCTTTTTTTCCACCCTTTTTCCTTCCCTTTTCCTTCCCTTTTCCCGCTTTTTTCCACCCTTTTTTCCACCCTTTTTTCCACCCTTTTTCCTTCCCTTTTCCAGCTTTTTTCCAGCTTTTTTCCACCCTTTTCCACCCTTTTCCTTTTTTTTCCTTCCCTTTTCCTTCCCTTTTTCCTTCCCCTTTTCCAACCCCTTTTCCAGCTTTTTTCCATCCTTTTTCTTTCCCTTTTCCAGCTCTTTTTCCTTCCCTTTCCAGCCCCTTTTCCAGCTTTTTTCCACCCTTTTCCCACCCTTCTCCAGCTCTTTTTCTTTCCCTTTTCCTTCCCTTTTCCGTTCCCTTTTCCAGACCCTTTTCCAGCTTTTTTCCAGCCCCTTTTCCAGCCTTTTTCCTTCCCTTTTCCAGCTTTTTTTCCCGCCCCTTTTCCAGCCCCTTCTCCAGCTTTTCTTTTCACCCTTTTTCTTTCCCTTTTCCTTCCCTTTTCCAACCCCTTTTCCAGCTTTTTTCCATCCTTTTTTCTTTCCCTTTTCCAGCCCTTTTTCCTTCCCTTTCCAGACCCTTTTCCAGCTTTTTTCCACCCTTT
The DNA here is from genome assembly GCF_000691975.1 of Corvus brachyrhynchos. Taxonomy (NCBI): domain Eukaryota; kingdom Metazoa; phylum Chordata; class Aves; order Passeriformes; family Corvidae; genus Corvus; species Corvus brachyrhynchos. The sequence goes on from NW_008237981.1 coordinate 2,063, forward strand.
TTTCCACCGTTTTCCCACCCTTTTTCCAGCCTTTTTCAGCCTTTTTCCTTCCCTTTTCCATCCTTTTTCCAGCCCCTTTTCCTCTCTCTGTTCCCGAGGGAATTCCCGGCTGGGAACGAAGCAAAATTTGGGAATTTTTTTCCTTTTCCCTGGAAAGAAAGAAAAAAAAAGCCCAAATTCTTTGGGAAACGTCCCCGGATCCGAGCTGGGAATTCCTCGGGAATTCCTCAAGAATTTCTTGGGAATGTCTCAGGAATTTCTTGGGAATTTCTCGGGAAATTCTCAGGAATTTTTTTGGAATTTCTCCACAATTTCTTGGGAATTCTTTGGGAATTTCTTGGGAATTTCTTCAGAATTTCTCCGGAATTTCTTGGGAATGTCTCGGGAACTTCTCAGGAATCTCTCAGGAATTTCTTGGGAACTCCTTAGGAATTTCTCAGGAATTTTTTTGGAATTTCTCGCAAATTTCTCGGGAATTTCTCGGGAATTCCTTGGGGATTTCTCAGGAATTTCCCCGGAATTCCTCAGGAATTTCTTGGGAACTCCTCAGGAATTTCTCGGGAATTTCTCGGGAGCTCCTCAGCAATTCCTTGGGAATTTCCCGGCAATCCCGGAGCGCTTCCCCTCCCCGGCCCCTCCCTGGGGATCCTCGCCCGGATTTTGGGGCCTTTTGGGCCTTTTTGGGCCTTTTTGGGGCCTTTTTGGGGCCCTTTTGGGGCCTTTTTGGGGCCTTTTTGGGGCCTTTTTCGGCCCTTTTTGGGTCTTTCAGGGCATTTTTGGGGCCCTTTGGAGCCTTTTGGGGCCTTTTTTGGACCTTTTGGGGCCTTTTTGGGCTTTTTGGGGCCTTTTTGGGGCCTTTTTTTGGGGCCTTTTGGGGCCTTTTGAGGCCTTTTTGGGGCCTTTTAGGGCTTTTTGGGCCCTATTTGGGCCCTTTTGGGGCCTTTTGGAGCCTTTTTGGGGCCTTTTTGGGCCTTTTGGAGCCTTTTAGGGCTTTTGGGGGGCTTTTTAGGGCCTTTTTGGGGCCTTTTTGGGGCCTTTTGCGGCCTTTTTGGCCTTTTTGGGGCCTTTTGCGGCCTTTTTGGGCCTTTAGGGCCCTTTTGGGGCCTTTTGGGGCCTTTTAGGGCTTTTTGGGGGCTTTTTAGGGCCTTTTTGGGGCCTTTTTGAGGCTTTTTGGGGCCTTTTGGGGCCTTTTGAGGCCTTTTTGGGGCCTTTTTGGGCCTTTTGGAGCCTTTTAGGGCTTTTTGGGGGCTTTTTAGGGCCTTTTTGGGGCCTCTTTTGGCCTTTTTGGGCCCTTTTTGGGCCCTTTTTGGGGCCTTTTGGGGCCTTCTGGGGCCTTTTTGGGGGATTTTTGGGGCCTTTTGGGCCCTTTTGGGGGATTTTTCCCGCCCTTTCCCGGGCGCCGCCGCGGCCCCGGTGCCAGAATTCCGGGATTTTTCCAGGGGAAAAGCTGGATTACCGCGCCTGCGAGGCCCTGGAGGAGATCTTCAAGCGGCTCCAGTTCAAGCTGCTGGACCTGGAGCAGACGAGCCTGGACGAGGACGTGAGTGGCGTTCCGGGAATTCTTGGGAATTCTGGGGAATTCTTGGGAATTCTCAGCAGTTCCCGGCGCTCGGGAGCGGCCCCAGCCCACATTGCGGGGGTTTTGGGGAATTTTTCCTGCTTTTCCTGGGATTTTTCCTGGTTTTTCCTGGGATTTTTCCTGGTTTTTTCTGCTTTTTCCTGGGGTTTTTCCGGTTTTTTCCTGGTTTTTCCCGGGATTTTTCCTGGGATTTTTCTGCTTTTTCCTGGGATTTTTCCGGTTTTTTCCTGGTTTTTCCCGGGATTTTTCCTGGGATTTTTCTGCTTTTTCCTGGGATTTTTCCTGGCTTTTCCTGGGATTTTTCCTGGGATTTTTCCTTTTTTATCCTGGGATTTTTTCTCTTTTTTCCTGGTTTTTCCTGGTTTTTCCCAAGATTTTTCCTGTTCTTTCCTGCTTTTTCCCAGGATTTTTCCTGGGATTTTCCGCTTTTTCCTGGGGTTTTTCCTGGTTTTTTCTGTTTTTCCTGGTTTTTCCCAAGATTCTTCCTGTTTCTTCCTATTTTTTCCTGGGATTTTTCCTGGGATTTTTCCTTTCTTTTCTTTTCCTGGGGTTTTTCTCTTTTTTTTCCCCACTTTTTCCCGTTTTTTCCTGGGATTTTTCCTGGTTTTTCCTGCTTTTTCCCAGCATTTTTCTTGTTCTTTCCTGGGATTTTTCTGTTTTTTCCTGTTTTTTCCTGGGATTTTTCCTGCTTTTTCCCAGGATTTTTCCCATTTTTTTCCCCACTTTTTCCCGTTTTTTCCTGCTTTTCCTGGGCTTTTTCCTGGGATTCTTCCTGGGATTTTTCCTAGTTTTTCCCAGGATTTCTCCCATTTTTTCCCCACTTTTTCCCATTCTTTTCCTGGCTTTTCCCAGGATTTTTCCTGGGTTTTTTCCTGCTTTTTCCTGGTTTTTCCCAGGATTTTTCCCATTTTTTCCCCACTTTTTCCCATTCTTTTCCTGGCTTTTCCCAGGATTTTTCCTGGGTTTTTTCCTGCTTTTTCCTGGTTTTTCCCAGGATTTTTCCCATTTTTTCCCCACTTTTTCCCATTCTTTTCCTGGCTTTTCCCAGGATTTTTCCTGGGTTTTTTCCTGCTTTTTCCTGGTTTTTCCCAGGATTTTTCCCATTTTTTCCCCACTTTTTCCCATTCTTTTCCTGGCTTTTCCCAGGATTTTTCCTGGGTTTTTTCCTGCTTTTTCCTGGTTTTTCCCAGGATTTTTCCCATTTTTTCCCCCCCACTTTTCCCAGGGATTTCCCCGGGCTTTTTCGTGGTTTTTTTCCCAGGATTTTTCCCCCTTTTCCCCGAGATTTTCCCCCCTTTTCCCAGGGATTTCCCCGGGGATTTTCCCATTTTTTCTCGCAGTTTTTCCCCCCCTTTTCCCTGGGATTCCCCAGGTTTTTTCCTGGTTTTCCCGCCCTTTTCCCTCTCTTCCCGCTTTCCCTGGGATTTTCCCCCCTTTTTCGTGGTTTTTTCCCCCTTTTCCCCAAGATTTCCCCCCCTTTTCCCAGGGATTTCCCCAGGGTTTTTCCCGTTTTTTTCCCGGTTTTTCCCCCCCT
>NW_008237981.1:6560-8282 GCF_000691975.1 Corvus brachyrhynchos
CCAAATTCCCGGTGTTCCCGAGGGTTTTTGGGAGGGCAGGAGCAGCACACGTGGTGAGGAAGGTGAGAATTCCCAAAATTCCCTGGAATTCCCAAGATTTTCTGAGGCATTTCCCCAAAAAATCCCCAAATTCTGCCGGTTTTCCCCAAAAATCCCCGGCATTCCCGAGGGTTTTCCCGGCATTCCCGGCCTCTCTTCCTCCTCCCCCCAATCCCTGCCCTCGGTTCCATCCCAAATTTCCCCATCCCAGATTTTTTCCGGGATTAAAACCGGGATTTGGAGCTCCTCATTCCCGACTTTTTTCCCGCCTTTTTTCCTAAAGAATTCCCGGGAATTCCCATCCTCTCCTCCCCCCCTTCCGACTCCTCCGGGAATTTTTCCAACGTTTTTTTTTCCACCCCGGATTTTCCAGCCGGGCCTTGGGGGAGGGGAAATTTCCCCATTCCCGACTTTTTCCCCCTCTGGAGAAAATGGGGAAAAATGGGGAAAAATGGGAAAAATGGGAAAAATGGGGAAAAAATGGGAAAGAAATGGGAAAGAAATGGGAAAAAAGGGAAAAAAAGGGAAAAATGGGGAAAAATGGGAAAAAATGGGGAAAAAGGGGGAAAAAAGGGGGGAAAATGGGAAAAAATGGGAAAAAAATGGGGAAAAAATGGGGAAAATGGGAAAGAAATGGGAAAAAAGGGAAAAATGGGAAAAAATGGGAAAAAAATGGGAAAAAATGGAAAAAATGGGGGAAAATGGGGAAAAATGGAAAAAAGGGAAAAAATGGGAAAAAATGGGAAAAAAGGGGAAAAAAGGGAAAAATGGGGAAAAATGGGAAAAAAATGGGAAAAAATGGGGAAAAATGGGGAAAAATGGGAAAAAAATGGGAAAAAATGGGGAAAAATGGGGAAAAATGGGAAAAAAATGGGAAAAAATGGGGAAAAATGGGGAAAAATGGGAAAAAAATGGGAAAAAATGGGGAAAAATGGGGAAAAATGGGAAAAAAATGGGAAAAAATGGGGAAAAATGGGGAAAAATGGGAAAAAAATGGGAAAAAATGGGGAAAAATGGGGAAAAATGGGAAAAAAATGGGAAAAAATGGGGAAAAATGGGGAAAAATGGGAAAAAAATGGGAAAAAATGGGGAAAAATGGGGAAAAATGGGAAAAAAATGGGAAAAAATGGGGAAAAATGGGGAAAAATGGGAAAAAAATGGGAAAAAATGGGGAAAAATGGGGAAAAATGGGAAAAAAATGGGAAAAAATGGAAAAAATGGGGGAAAATGGGGAAAAATGGAAAAAAGGGAAAAAATGGGAAAAAATGGGAAAAAAGGGGAAAAAAGGGAAAAATGGGGAAAAATGGGAAAAAAATTGGAAAAAAACGGAATAAAATGGGAAAAAATGGGGAAAAATGGGGAAAAATGGGAAAAAAATGGGAAAAAATGGGGAAAAAATGTGGAAAAAGGGGAAAAAAGGAAAAAAAAAGGAAAAATGGGGAAAAAATGGGAAAAAAAGGGAATTGGCCTGCCAGCAGGGCGGGCTCCGGTTCCTGGGCTAATTAGGGGTTAATGAGGGGCTAATGAGGGGCTAATGAGGGTTTGGTGAAGGGGTAATTAGGGGTTAATGAGGGGCTAATGAGGGGCTAATGAGGGTTTGGTGAAGGGGTAATTAGGGGTTAATTAGGGAGCGATGTTTGGGTGGCCCCACCCCCCCCCCCCCCCCCCGGCGCGGGGGCGTGC
>NW_008237981.1:8337-9497 GCF_000691975.1 Corvus brachyrhynchos
TGGGGAAAAGGCTGTCCTGGGATCGTTATCCCGAAAAATGGGCGGAATATCCCAAAAAAGGGTGGAAAATCCCCAAAAAAGGGTGGAAAATACCCAAAAAAAGGGCGGAATATCCCAAAAAAGGGTGGAAAATCCCCAAAAAAAGGGCGGAATATCCCAAAAAAGGGTGGAAAATGCCAAAAAAAAGGGTGGAAAGTCCCATGGAAAAGCTTTTCTTGGGATTATTATCCCCAAAAAAGGGTGGAAAATCCCAAAGAAAGGAGCCAATTATCCCAAAAAAGGGCCAATTATCCCAAAAAAAGAGCAGAATATCCCTAAAAAAGGGCGGAACATCCCAAAAAAGGGCGGAGTGTCCCATGGAAAAGCCCTTCCTGGGATCATGATCCCAAAAAAAGGGCGGAATATCCCAAAACCGGGTGGAAAATCCCATGGAAAAGCTTTTCTTGGGATAATTATCCCTAAAAAAGAGCCAATTATCCCCAAAAAATAGGAGAATATCCCCAAAAAAGGGCCAGTTTTCCCAAAAAAGGGCAGAAAATCCCATGGAAAAGCCTTTCCTGGGATCATTATCCCCAAAAAAGGGTGGAAGATCCCAAAGAAAGGACCAATTATCCCCAAAAAAGGGCCAATTATCCCAAAAAACGGCAGAAAATCCCATGGAAAAGCTCTTCCTGGGATCATTATCCCAAAAAAGGGCGGGAAATCCCAAAAAAAAAGGGTGGAAAATCCCATGGAAAAGCTTTTCTTGGGATAATTATCCCCAAAAAAGTGCTGCTGATCCCAAAAAAGAGGAGCATATCCCAAAAAAAGGACCAATTATCCCAAACAATGGCAGAAAATCCCATGGAAAAGCCTTTCCTGGGATCATTATCCCAAAAAAAAGGGCGGAATATCCCCCGGCAAAGCCCTTCCCGGGATCGTTATCCCAACAAAGGCCTCGTTATCCCATGGAAAAGCCGCTCCATTATCCCGGCAATTATCCCGGCAATTATCTCCCTCATTATCCCGCTAATTATCCCAATTATCCCGACCATCCCGGTTTTCCGGCGCGTGCCCTTCCCCGGCCGCTCCCAATTCCTTCCCAACCTCCTCATTTCCCTCTGGGCGCTCCCAACCTTCGGATCCGCATTCCAGAGGCTCGGAATTCCCGCGGGAATGGC
>NW_008237981.1:14783-15586 GCF_000691975.1 Corvus brachyrhynchos
CCCATTCCCGGTGTTTATTCCCGGATTTCTGGTTTGGGGCCGGTTGGGATCCATCCGGCTCCGTGTCCTGATCCCCATTCCCGGTGTTTATTCCCGGATTTCTGCGCTCAGGACCCGTTGGGATCCATCCGGCTCCGTGTCCCGATTCCCTTTCCCAGTGTTTATTCCCGGATTTTCTGGTTTGGGGCCGGTTGGGATCCATCCGGCTCCGTGTCCTGATCCCCATTCCCGGTGTTTATTCCCGGATTTCTGCGCTCAGGACCCGTTGGGATCCATCCGGCTCCGTGTCCCGATGCCCTTTCCCAGTGTTTATTCCCGGATTTCTGGGTTTGGGGCCGGTTGGGATCCATCCGGCTCCGTGTCCTGATCCCCATTCCCGGTGTTTATTCCCGGATTTCTGCGCTCAGGACCCGTTGGGATCCATCCGGCTCCGTGTCCCGCTGCCCATTCCCGGTGTTTATTCCCGGATTTCTGCGCTCAGGACCCGTTGGGATCCATCCGGCTCCGTATCCCGATGCCCATTCCCGTTTTTTTTTCCCAGACGAGCTGCCTGCAGTACCTGGATGCCCGGAACACTCCGCTCCTGGATCACTCAGCTCCGTTCGTGGCGCGGGCGCTCCGGATCAGCAGCAGCCTCGTGGTTCTGCACCTGGAAAACACCTCCCTGTCCGGGAGACCCCTCATGCTCCTGGGTCAGATTCCCGGGATTTCCACCCGCATCGGGAATGCGGGCCGGGGCTGCGAGTTGGGAATGAGATTCCCGGGATTCCTGCCCGGAGCGGGAGTTGGGAATGAAGGGGTTA
>NW_008237981.1:15801-16054 GCF_000691975.1 Corvus brachyrhynchos
CTTTCCCCCCTTTTCCCACATTCTCGTGCCCATTCCCCCATTCCCCCTTTTCCCGCTTTTCCCCCTTTTCCCCCTTCTCCCACGTTCCCGTGCCCATTCCCACATTCCCATTCCCCCTTTTCCCATGTTCCCATTCCCACGTTCCCATTCCCCCTTTCCCACATCCCCTTTTCCCACATTTCCATCCCCATTCCCACGTTCCCATCCCCTTTTCCCCCTTTTCCCCTCCCGCATTCCCACGTTCCCATTCCCA
>NW_008237981.1:17749-18212 GCF_000691975.1 Corvus brachyrhynchos
TGGGATGGGGATGGTTTGGAATGGTGGGAATGGGGTTGGGATGGGATTGGGATGGTTTGGAATGGTGGGAAAGGGTCTGGAATAGGGGGAATGGATTTGGGATGGGATTGGGAATGGTGGGAATGGGAGTGGGAGTGGTGGGAAAGGGTCTGGGATAGGATTGGAATGGTCTGGAATGGGGTTGGGAATGGTGGGAACGGCTCTGGAATGCCGGGAAAACCCCAACCCTGGGAGAACCTCGGCCGACCCCATCGGCTCTGGGCTCATTCCCGGCCTTTCCCAGGCCTGGCCTTTCCCAGGCCTGGCCTAACCCCGGCCTTTCCTAGGCCTGGCCTAACCCCGGCCTTTCCCAGGCCTGGCCTTTCCCCTTTCCTAGGCCTGGCCTAACCCCGGCCTTTCCTAGACCTGGCCTAACCCCAACCTTTCCCCTTTCCCAGGCCTGGCCTAACCCCGGCCTTTCCTA
>NW_008237981.1:19323-21007 GCF_000691975.1 Corvus brachyrhynchos
TTTCCATGGATTTCCATTGGTTTTCCATGGGTTTCCATGGATTTCCATGATTTCCATGGATTTTCCTTGGTTTTCCGTGGATTTCCTTTGGTTTTCCATGGATTTCCATTGGTTTCTACGGTTTTCCATTGGTTTTCCATGATTTCCATGGATTTCCGTTGGTTTTCCATTGGATTTCCCTGGATTTCCCTTGGTTTTCCATGGGTTTCCATGGATTTTCCTTGGTTTTCCGTGGATTTCCTTTGGTTTTCCATGGATTTCCATTGGTTTCTACGGTTTTCCATTGGTTTTCCATGATTTCCATGGATTTCCCTTGGTTTTCCATTGGTTTTCCATGGATTTCCATGGATTTCCATTGGTTTTCCATTTATTTTCTGTTGGTTTTCCATGGTTTTCCATGGATTTCCATTGGTTTTCCGTTGGTTTTCTGTGGGTTTTCCATGATTTTCACAGATTTCCCTTGGTTTTCCTTGGTTTTTCCTTGGGTTTTCCATGATTTCCATGGATTTCAATGGGTTTTCCATAGATTCCCATGGATTTTCCATGGGTTTCCATGGATTTTCATGGATTTCCATGGGATTTCCATGGGTTTCCATTGGTTTCTACGAATTTCCATTGGTTTTCCGTGATTTCCGTAGATTTCTATGGGATTTCCATTGGTTTTCCATGGATTTCCATGGATTTCCTTTGGTTTTCCATTGATTTTCTGTTGGTTTTCCATGGATTTCCATTGGTTTTCCATGGATTTCCATGGATTTCCTTTGGTTTTCCATTGATTTTCTGTTGGTTTTCCATGGATTTCCATTGCCAGTGGTTTCCCGTGGGTTTTCCATGGATTTCCGTGGATTTCCTTTGGTTTCCCATTGGTTTCCCATTGGTTTTCCATGGATTTCAATGGGTTTTCCCGGGATTCCCATGGGGTTTCCCAGGATTCCCCTGGATTCCCGTGGGTTTCTCTGGATTCCCGTGGGTTTTCCCAGGATTTCCCTGGATTCCCATGGGTTTTCCCTGGATTCCCGTGGCATTTCCTGGGATTCCCATGGGTTTTCCCAGGATTTCCCTGGATTCCCATGGTTTTCCCTGGTTTTTTCCCTGGGATTTCCCTGGATTCCCGTGGGTTTTCCCAGGATTTCCCTGGATTCCCATGGTTTTCCCTGGTTTCCGGTGGGTTTTCCTGGGATTTCCCTGGATTCCCATGGGTTTTCCCTGGATTCCCGTGGCATTTCCTGGGATTCCTGTGGGTTTTCCCTGGATTCCCATGGGATTTCCCTGGATTCTCGTTGCATTTCCCGGGATTTCCCTGGATTCCCATGGTTTCCCTGGGTTCCCGTGGGTTTTCCCGGGATTTCCCTGTATTTCCCTGGGTTTTCCCTGGATTCCCATGGTTTTCCCTGGGTTCCCGTGGGTTTTCCCTGGATTCCCATGGCATTTCCATGCCTTTTCCCTGGGTTGCCATGGGTTTTCCCTGGATTCCCGTGGTTTTCCCTGTATTCCCATGGTTTTCCCTGGATTTCCCTGGATTCCCGTGGTTTTCCCTGGATTCCCTGGGTTTTCCCTGGATTCCCATGGCTCTCCCTGTATTCCCGTGGCATTTCCCTGGATTCCCATGGGTTTTCCCAGGATTTCCCTGGACTCCCGTGGTTTTCCCTGGATTCCCATGGCATTTCACAGAATTCCCCTGGGG
>NW_008237981.1:21037-22547 GCF_000691975.1 Corvus brachyrhynchos
TTTCCCTGGACTCCCATGGTTTTCCCTATATTCCCATGGTTTTCCCTATATTCCCATGGGTTTTCCCTATATTCCCATGGTTTTCCCTGGACTCCCATGGTTTTCCCTGGGTTCCCGTGGCTTTTCCCGGGATTCCCGTGGCGTTCCCGCGTCCGCAGCCGCACACGCAGAGCCTCGAGACGCTGAACCTGGGCCACAACCCCATCGGCAACGAGGGCGTGCGGAACCTGAAGAACGGATTGATCGGGAACCGCTCCGTGCTCCGCCTCGGCCTGGCCTGCACCAAACTCACCTGCGAAGGTGCCCCGGCAATGCCGGGATTGCCGGGAGGCTCGGGAAAGGGCCAGGCGTCGGGAAAAGGGGGAGGGGGTTGGGGAAGTTGGGATGGGGCTGGGAAAGTTGGGATGGGGTTGGGAAAGTTGGGATGGGTTGGGGGAAGGGGGGTGGGGTTGGGGAGGGAAAAGGGGGGAGGGGTTGGGGAAGTTGGGATGGGGTTGGGAAAGGGGGATGGGGTTGGGAAGTTGGGATGGGGTTGGGAAAAGGGGGATGGGGTTGGGAAAATTGGGATGGGATCAGGAAAGTTGGGATGTGGTTGGGAAAAGGGGGATGGGGTTGGGAAAAGGGGGGAGGGGTTGGGAAAGTTGGGATGGGGCTGAGAAAGTTGGGATGGAATTGGGACAGTTGGAATGGGATCGGGAAAAGGGGGGATGAGGTTGGGAAAGGAGGAAGGGATCGGGAAAAGGGGGGAGGGGTTGGGGAAGTTGGGATGGGGTTGGGAAAGGGGGATGGGGTTGGGAAGTTGGGATGGGGTTGGGAAAAGGGGGATGGGGTTGGGAAAATTGGGATGGGATCAGGAAAGTTGGGATGTGGTTGGGAAAAGGGGGATGGGGTTGGGAAAAGGGGGGAGGGGTTGGGAAAGTTGGGATGGGGCTGAGAAAGTTGGGATGGAATTGGGACAGTTGGAATGGGATCGGGAAAAGGGGGGATGAGGTTGGGAAAGGAGGAAGGGATCGGGAAAAGGGGGGAGGGGTTGGGGAAGTTGGGATGGGGTTGGGAAAGGGGGATGGGGTTGGGAAGTTGGGATGGGGTTGGGAAAAGGGGGATGGGGTTGGGAAAATTGGGATGGGATCAGGAAAGTTGGGATGTGGTTGGGAAAAGGGGGATGGGGTTGGGAAAAGGGGGGAGGGGTTGGGAAAGTTGGGATGGGGCTGAGAAAGTTGGGATGGAATTGGGACAGTTGGAATGGGATCGGGAAAAGGGGGGATGAGGTTGGGAAAGGAGGAAGGGATCGGGAAAAGGGGGGAGGGGTTGGGGAAGTTGGGATGGGGCTGGGAAAGGAGGAAGGGATTGGGAAAAGGGGGATGGGGTTGGGAAAAGGGGGGAGGGGTTGGGAAAGTTGGGATGGGGCTGAGAAAGTTGGGATGGAATTGGGACAGTTGGAATGGGATCGGGAAAAGGGGGGATGAGGTTGGGAAAGGAGGAAGGGATCGGGAAAAGGGGGGAGGGGTTG
>NW_008237981.1:22804-23175 GCF_000691975.1 Corvus brachyrhynchos
CTGGTATTTTCCCCCGATTCCCAGACTTCCCAGATTTTTCCCCCATTTCCCCCTGATTCCCAGATTTCCCAGATTTCCCTGATTTACCCCCAATTCCCCAAATCCCCCTGATTCCTGGATTTTGCCCCCAATTCCCAATTTCCCAGATTTCCCCCAACTCCCCCAATCCCCCCGATTCCCAGACGAGTGCCCCAATTCCCGGATTTCTCCCCGATCCCCCCGATTCCCGGACAAGATCCCCAATTCCCGGATTTCTCCCCAATCCCCCTGGTTCCTGACAAGTCCCAATTCCCGGATTTCTCCCAATCCCCTCGATTCCCGGACGAAACCCCCAATTCCCAGATTTCTCCCCAATCCCCCCGGTTCCCGAC
>NW_008237981.1:25070-26547 GCF_000691975.1 Corvus brachyrhynchos
TCGACCTCGACCGCGAGCCCAAGAAGGAGGCAGTGCGTGCCAGGAATTCCCGGAATTCCCGAAATTCCCGAAATTCCCTGCAGTTCCCGGGATTTCCCATGGTTTCCCTGAAATTCCCGGCGTTCCAGAGGGGTTTCTCCCGTTTCTCGGTGTTCCCGAGGGGGTTTCATGGTGTGGGAGCGGCGGGGGGGGCTCGGGGTGGGTTGCAGGTGTGGTGAGGAAGGCGAGAATTCCCAGGATTCCATGGAATTCCCGGGATTTCCCATGGTTTCCCTAAAATTCCTGGGATTCCTGAGGGTTTTTCCCCAAAATTCCCGGCGTTCCTGAGGGGTTTTTGCGGTGTGGGAGTGGCGGGGATGGCTCAGATGTGGTGAGGAAGGCGAGAATTCCCGAAATTCCAAGGAATTCCATGGAATTCCCGGGATTCCTGAGGGTTTCCTGCCCAAAGAGGGTCAGCAATTCCCAAAATTCCCCAAATTCCCCAAATTCCCGGAGTTCCCGAGGGTTTTCAGGGTGTGGGAGCGGTGGGGACAGCTCAGGGTGGGCTGCAGGCGTGGTGAGGAAGGCGAGAATTCCCGAAATTCCAAGGAATTCCATGGAATTCCCGGGATTCCTGAGGGTTTCCTGCCCAAAGAGGGTCAGCAATTCCCAAAATTCCCCAAATTCCCGGAGTTCCCGAGGGTTTTCAGGGTGTGGGAGCAGCAGGGATGGCTCAGGGCGGGCTGCAGGCGTGGTGAGGAAGGCGAGAATTCCCGAAATTCCAAGGAATTCCATGGAATTCCCGAGGGTTTCTTGCCCAAAGAGGGTGAGCAATTCCCAAAATTCCTGGGATTCCCCAGAGTTTTCCCAGAATTCCCAGGGATTCCAAGCTTTGGGGCTTTGGGAGGCGGAACCTCCGAGGGCTTCCCGGGATTTTGGGCTCCGTTCCCGGTGGGAAAAGTTGGAGGTGAGGGAGGATTTTCCAGGTTTTTTTTCCCCTTGGATTGGCCGCTTTTCCTGGGAATTGAGCCCTGGGGTTTTGTGGGATTCCCGGCTCCAGGAATTCCGGGAATCTCCGGGATCCGATCCTTTGTATTCCCTTCGGGTTCTTGTGGGATTCCATTCCCGGTGGGAATTTTTGAGGCCGGATCCTCTGGATTCTCCCAATTCCCAGCGGGAATTGCGGGATAACGGCTCCCTCCTGGCTCTGGGGAATTCCGGGAATCTCTGGGATCCGATCCCTTGTATTCCCAACTTTTCCGGGCTCTTTTCCCAGTGGGAATCTCTGGGATTTCCCAGGATTTTTCCTACAATTCCCGAGGCTTCTCCCCCTTTTTAAGGCTGAACCCTCTGGATTCCCTGCTGGAATTTTGGGAATTCCCCACCAGAACCACCCAAACTTTCGGGAGACAAATCCCAAAATTCCACCTTTCCCTCTCTTAAAGGGCCAGCGCTTAAAAAAAAAAAAAACCAAACCAAAAAAAAAACCCCGGAAAAG
>NW_008237981.1:26770-29213 GCF_000691975.1 Corvus brachyrhynchos
ATGCCGAGCGCAGGATTTCCGTCTCCAGCCCCGGCAGAGGGCGCAAGATCTTCGTGGTGACGCGCGTGGAAAACGTTCCTGAGGGAGCCGGAGCTGTTCCCGAGGGAGCCGGAGCTGTTCCCGAGGGATCTGGGACTGTTCCTGAGGGATCCGGAGCCGTTCCCGAAGGATCCGGCGCCATTCCCGAGGGAGCCGGGGCCGTTCCTGAGGGATCCGGAGCCGTTCCCGAAGGATCCAGAGCTGTTCCCGATGGATCTGGAGCCGTTCCTGATGGATCCGGAGCCATTCCTGAGGGATCCGGAGCCGTTCCCGATGGATCTGGAGCCGTTCCTGATGGATCCGGAGCCATTCCCAAGGGATCTGGCGCTGTTCCTGATGGATCTGGGACTGTTCCCAATGGATCCGGCGCCATTCCCGAGGGATCCGGGGCTGTTCCCGATGGATCTGGGACTGTTTCTGAGGGATCCGGAGCCGTTCCCGAAGGATCCGGAGCCGTTCCTGAGGGATCCAGAGCCGTTCCCGATGGATCCGGAGCCATTCCCAAAAGATCCGGAGCCATTCCTGAGGGATCTGGAGCTGTTCCCGAAAGATCTGGAGCCGTTCCCGAAGGATCCGGAGCCGTTCCCAAGGAAATTGGGGTCATTCCCGATGGATCCGGGACCGTTCCTGATGGATCCAGGGCCCTTCCCAAAGAAACTGAGGTCGTTCCCGATGGATCTGGGACTGTTCCCGATGGATCCAGGGCCCTTCCCGATGGATCTGGGACTGTTCCCGACGGATCCGGCGCCGTTCCCGACGGATCCAGCGCCGTTCCCAATGGATCTGGGACTTTTTCCGATGGATCCAGCACCGTTCCTGATGGATCTGGGACTTTTTCCGACGGATCCGGTGCCCTTCCCGATGGATCTGGCGCCGTTCCTGATGGATCTGGGACTGTTTCCGACGGATCCGGCACCGTTCCCGATGGATCTGGGACCGTTCCCGACCTCCCGGCCCCAATTCCCGAACTGCCGCCGTCCCGGGCCAGCGGAGCCGAGGGAATTCCCTGCGGGAGCCCTTCCCGGGACTCGCCGCTTCCCAACGGGCTCAAGGCGGATTTCGCCCGGGCGCTGCCGGAGCCGGGCTCGGAGGGCGACGGGAAATCGGGAATGTGCGCGGCCGAGCACGGTGAGATTCCCGAGGGTGTTCCCGGGAGCTCGGGGATCCCGGATTTCCGGGGCTTCGGAGCTCCTTGTGATTCCCGAGGGGTCTGAGATCCCCAATTCCTGAGGGTTCTGGGATCCTGAATTCCTGAGATCCCAAATTGCAGAGATCTCGAATTCCTGAGGGTTCTGAGATCCTGAATTCCTGAGGGTTCTGGGATCCCAAATTCCAGCGATCCTGAATTCCAGAGGGTTCTGAGATCCCGAATTCCAGAGATCCCAAGTTCCTGAGATCCCAAATTCCTGAGGGTTCTGGGATCCCGAATTCCCGAGGGTTTTGAGATCCCGAATTCCTGAGGGTTTTGAGATTCCGAATTCCCAACAATTCTGTAATCCCAAATTCCAGAGGGTTCTGAGATCCTGAGTTCCTGAGATCCCAAATTCCTGAGATCCCAAATTCCCGATGGTTTTGAGATCCCAAATTCCCAAGGGGTCTGAAATCCCAAATTCCAGAGATCCCAAATTCCAGAGGGGTCTGAGATCCCAAATTCCCGAGGATCCCGAATTCCCCCGCCTGATTCCTGATGGTTCCAAGCCCCAGCATGGAATTCCCTGGGTTTTTCCCGAGGGAATTTGAATCCCAGGAAAAGCTCCCGGCGCTCCCGGCCTCCGTTCCTGACGGATCCGAGCTCCCAGATCCCGGCGGGAATCTCGGGGAACCCCTTCCTGAACATTCCGGCGTTTTCTGGGATGAAAAACTGGGAATGGAGCAGGAAAAATCCGTGGCCAGAGGGGTGGAAAACTGGGAAAAGGAGCTGGAAAACCCCAAACCCAGGGGGTGAAAAAGTGGGATTTTGGAATTGGGGTGGAAAACTAGGAAAGGAGCAGGAATTGGGATGGAAAACAGCTGGAATTGGGGTGGAAAAATGGGAAAACAGCTGGAATTGGGGTGAAAAACTGGGAAAAGAGCGGGAATTGGGGTGGAAAAGAGCTGGAATTGGGATGAAAAACCGGGAAAAGAGCTGGAATTGGGGTGGAAAACTGGGAAAAGAGCTGGAATTGGGGTTCAAAACTGGGAAAAGAACTGGAATTGGGGTGGAAAACAGCTGGAATTGGAGTGGAAAACAGGGAAAAGAGCTGGAATTGGAGTGGAAAACAGCTGGAATTGGAGTGGAAAACAGGGAAAAGAGCGGGAATTGGGGTGAAAAACCGGGAAAAGAGCAGGAACTGGAGTGAAAAAATGGGAAAAGAGCGGGAACTGGGGTGGAAAACCAGGAAAAGAGCCGGAATTGGGGTGGAAA
>NW_008237981.1:29637-30393 GCF_000691975.1 Corvus brachyrhynchos
AGCTGGAATTGGAGTGGAAAAGTGGGAAAAGAGCTGGAATTGGGGTGGAAAACTGGGAAAGGAGCAGGAACTGGGGTGGAAAAGAGCTGGAATTGGGGTGAAAAACCAGGAAAAGAGCAGGAACTGGGGTGAAAAACTGGGAAAAGAGCGGGAACTGGGGTGGAAAACAGCTGGAATTGGGATGAAAAACTGGGAAAAGAGCGGGAACTGGGGTGGAAAACAGCTGGAATTGGGATGAAAAACTGGGAAAAGAGCGGGAACTGGGGTGAAAAACCAGGAAAAGAGCAGGAATTGGGGTGGAAAAGAGCTGGAATTGGAGTGGGGAACTGGGAAAAGAACTGGAATTGGGGTGGAAAACAGCTGGAATTGGAGTGGAAAACAGGGAAAAGAGCTGGAATTGGGGTGAAAAACCGGGAAAAGAGCAGGAACTGGAGTGAAAAAATGGGAAAAGAGCGGGAACTGGGGTGGAAAACTGGGAAAAGAGCGGGAATTGGGGTGGAAAAGAGCTGGAATTGGGATGAAAAACCGGGAAAAGAGCGGGAACTGGGGTGGAAAACTGGGAAAAGAGCGGGAATTGGGGTGGAAAAGAGCTGGAATTGGGATGAAAAACCGGGAAAAGAGCAGGAATTGGGGTGGAAAAGAGCTGGAACTGGGGTTCAAAAGCCGGGAAAAGCAGCGGGAATGGCCGGGAAGGGCGGGACGGCCTCCGGAACATTCCGTGCGCGCCTTCCCGCAGAGCTGAGCTGCTCCCGGAAA
>NW_008237981.1:32023-32375 GCF_000691975.1 Corvus brachyrhynchos
TTCGCTTTTCTTTCTTAAGTGCAATAAAGTCTTTCAGGGAGCTGCGGGGGCCTGGGATGGGGCTCGGAATTCCGGAGGGGACATTCCCGACATTCCGGCCGGGAATTTTCGCTGGTGTTTGGGGCTTTTGGGGTTTGGGGTTTTTTTGTTGTTGTTGTTTTTTCCGTCTTTTCCCGGTTTTGTTTTTTTTTTTTTTGGTTTTTTGGGTGTTTTCCCTTCGTTTTCTTTCCCCGTGGTGGAATTTTTGTTAACGGCTGTTTTCTAATTAAAGGAATTCTGCATTCGTCACCCGCCCTCTTCTTGGGGCTCATCCGGGAATTCCAAGGATTTGGGGGATCCATGGATTTGGGGG
>NW_008237981.1:32452-33717 GCF_000691975.1 Corvus brachyrhynchos
AACCTGGAACGGGTGCGAAATCCGGCTGGAAATCCCGAAAAATCAAAAAAATCCCCAAAAATCCCCAAAAATCCCCAAAAATCCCAAAACACAGAGCCGGGGGTGGAACTTGGTTTATTTGGGGGGGTGGATCCCGGGGGGGTTTTCCCGGGAATTCCGGTGGGATGGGGTTTGGGAATGGCCCGAATTCAGGGCCTTTTTTGGGGGCTTTTCCCACTTTTCCCTCCCAGTTTCCCACCGAAAAGGACCCAAATTTTGGGAATGGGTTCCCCAAGGGTTTCCGAGCATCTCCCAGATTTTCCCCCCCCCAATGTTTCCCATAAATTCCCACCCTAAAAGGACCCAAATTTTGGGAAAAGATCCCAAAATGTGTCAGCGTTGGAGATTTCCCAGGAGGGATCAAATTCCCCAGGATTCCAGGAACCCTGGGATACCCCTGGATCTTCCCAGTCCCTTCCAGCGTCTCCCAGGGACAAAATCCTGGGAATAACCCAGGAATTCCCTCTGGATCTTCCCAGCCCCATCCAGCATCTCCAAAAAACAGGGATAAAACCCAGGAATTCCCTCTGGATCTTCCCAGTCCCCTCCCAGGGACAAAATCCTGGGAATAAAACCCAGGAATTCCCTCTGGATCTTCCCAGTCCCCTCCCAGGGACAAAATCCTGGGAATAAAACCCAGGAATTCCCCCTGGATCCTCCCAGGGACAAAATGCTGGGAATAAAACCCAGGAATTCCCTCTGGATCTTGCCAGTCCCCTCCAGGGACAAAATCCTGGGAATAAAACCTGGGAATTCCCTCTGGATCCTCCCAGGGACAAAATCTTGGGAATAAAACCCAGGAATTTCCCCTGGATCTTCCCAGTCCCCTCCAGGGACAAAATCCTGGGAATAAAACCTCGGAATTCCCTCTGGATCCTCCCAGGGACAAAATCTTGGGAATAAAACCCAGGAATTTCCCCTGGATCTTCCCAGTCCCTTCCAGGGACAAAATCCTGGGAACAAAACCTCGGAATTCCCTCTGGATCTTCCCAGTCCCCTCCCAGGGACAAAATCCTGGGAATAAAACCTCGGAATTCCCTCTGGATCCTCCCAGGGACAAAATCTTGGGAATAAAACCTCGGAATTCCCTCTGGATCTTCCCAGTCCCCTCCCAGGGACAAAATCCTGGGAATAAAACCTCGGAATTCCCTCTGGATCTTCCCAGTCCCCTCCCAGGGACAAAATCCTGGGAATAAAACCTCGGAATTCCCTCTGGATCTTCCCAG
>NW_008237981.1:37311-37768 GCF_000691975.1 Corvus brachyrhynchos
GATGGGATGGGATGGGATGGGATGGGATGGATGGGATGGGATTTGGGGTTGGAATTTCGGGTTGGAGTGGGATTTGGGGTGAGATTTGGGGTTTGGAGGGGGCGGGAGACCCCAAAACGGGAGGAGAAATGGGATTGGGGGTGGGAATTGGGATGGAGCAGGAAGGTGCAACAGGGACCCCAAAGCAAGGGGAGAAATGGGATTGGGGGTTGGATTTGGGATTGGGATGGGATTTGGGACTGGGGATTGCGATGGAGACCCCAAATCCTCGGGAGACCCCACAACACCAGGCACAGAAAACCCCAAATCCAGACCTGGGAACATCCAGCCGGGAGTGACCCCACATTCCCGAATTCCCGAATTCCCTGTTCCCAACCCACCGGTGACCTTGGCCAGCAGGGACTCGAGGCGGTGGCCACAGGGCGCGGAGAAGCCGACGGTGGCCGGCGGGGCCGGG
>NW_008237981.1:39216-40491 GCF_000691975.1 Corvus brachyrhynchos
GCTCTCCTCGCTCCCCCCCGGGGACGTTCCCGGGGACGTCCCTGGGGACAACCCCGGCCCCGAGGAGCAGCAGGAACCCTGCGGGGACAGGGACACCTTGGGGACACCCTGGGGACACCCTGGGGACACCCTGGGGACACCTTGGGGACACCTTGGGGGCACCACAAACAATGGGAACCCTGCGGGGACAGGGACGCCTTGGGGACACCTTGGGGACACCTTGGGGGCACCACAAACAATGGGAACCCTGTGGGGACAGGGACACCTTGGGGACACCTTGGGGACACCCTGGGGACACCCTGGGGACACCTTGGGGACACCTTGGGGACACCTTGGGGACACCCTGGGGACACCTTGGGGACACCACAAACAATGGGAACCCTGTGGGGACAGGGACACCTTGGGGACACCCTGGGGACACCCTGGGGACACCCTGGGGACACCTTGGGGACACCTTGGGGACACCTTGGGGACACCCTGGGGACACCTTGGGGACACCACAAACAATGGGAACCCTGTGGGGACAGGGACACCTTGGGGACACCCTGGGGACACCCTGGGGACACCCTGGGGACACCTTGGGGACACCTTGGGGACACCTTGGGGACACCCTGGGGACACCTTGGGGACACCACAAACAATGGGAACCCTGTGGGGACAGGGACACCTTGGACACTGTGGAGCATCCCGGAGATCCCCGAGATCCCAATCCCACCCCGATCCCATCTCAGTCCTGTCCTGGGCAGCTCCGGCGGCTCCATCCCTGTCCCTGTCCCCGTCCCGGTCCCGTCCCTTCCCGGGATTTATACGGGATCGGGATCCCGGAGATCCCACCCCGATCCTGATCCCATCCCAGTCCTGCCCTGGGCAGCTCCAGCGGCTCCATCCCCGTCCCTGTCCCGGTCCCGTCCCGTCCCGGAGGGATCGGGATCCCGGCGATGCCGGAGATCCCACCCCGATCCCAATCCCACCCCGATCCTACCCTGCGCAGCTCCAGCGGCTCCATCCCTGTCCCTGTCCCTGTCCCTGTCCCCGTCCCTGTCCCCGTCCCGTGCCGTCCCTTCCCGGGATTTATACGGGATCGGGATCCCGGCGATCCCGGCCGGGGAGGGGCGGCCGGGGCAGAAATTCCGGCTGAGCCCGACCTGAGTCAGGGCCCAGCAATTCCCGCCCGGATCCGGCCCGGGAGGGGACAGCGGCGACAACGGGGACAAAGGGGACGGCCCGGGAGGGGACACCGGGGATGGCCCGGGAGGGGACAGCCGCGACAACGCG
>NW_008237981.1:42470-42682 GCF_000691975.1 Corvus brachyrhynchos
GGGGGTCACCGCGGTGGGGTGGCACCAGTGGCACCAGTATGGGCTGGGGTGGGGTCGCCAGTGTCCCCAGTCTGGGCTGGGATGGGGTTACCATGGTGGGCTGGCCCAGTGTCACCAGTGGCACCAGTATGGGTTGGGGTAGGGTCCCCATTGTCGGCAGTCGGGGCTCTCCCAGTGTCCCCAGTGTCCCCAGTCCACGCTCTCCCAGTATC
>NW_008237982.1:0-3067 GCF_000691975.1 Corvus brachyrhynchos
CCCATAAGGCTCAATAAGCTCAGTGCTCTACTGACAAATTTATGAAAGTCAGCCTTGTCTTCCTGGAGGGCATCAAACTCCCCCTTCCTGCTTGCTGCCACCACAGGGGCTCCGTCCACTGCTGGTTTGTGTCTGATCCCCGCCGGGTCTGGACCACTATCCTTTTCAGCTGAGGACTGTGAGAAAGGAGTCTCTCTTTTTCTTTGCCTTTAGTTTCAAATCCTGCCACCAGCACCTTTGCTTTTACAGGCAGGGAACGCAGTGCAGACAGGCTCCAGGCAAACATTTAGAGAGGCAAGGTGGAGAACAGCAAATACAAATACAAGAGACAGAGCAAGAATAAAACAGCAGGAGATAAGAATACAAGAACTGAGTACAGTGAGTGCGCACGCACACTGCCACACAGTTCACTTGAGATGCTCTTGCTTCTCCATAGCATAGCAGCAACACAGAAACAAAGCTTGGCACATGAAGTCTCTGCTGTTCTGAGCCCCTGTTTCCCAGACAATCCTGCCCAAGCCCTCGGAAGGAAGCACAGGTGGGATCCCTGACCTCTCGACTGATGGTTGCCATCTCGTCTTCACACAGGTAGGTCTTGCTGATGACATCGCTCAGAGTGCCTCCGTCCATGTACTCCATCACCAGCCAGAGTTCCTCATCCACAAGGTAGCTGAAGGAAGGAAACAAGGGCGTGGAGATGAACATACATGGCTACGTTGCTGTTTGGAAAAGACAATGGTTGATTCTTGTTTCTGGGTCCCTTTGAAACGAGGACAGAACAAAAGGAGTAGACGTTCCCTCTAGGCTGTGCAGTGTTTGCAACCTGTGCAGTCTCAAGGAGAAAGGCACAGCTGTGAAAAAGGAGATGTCCTTGATAGCCAGCAAGTGAAAAATGCAGTTTTGTAACAGCCCAGATAAAAAACCTGTCACGCGTGGTGTTTCTGGAAATAAGCACCTAGTCTTCCTGGCATGCACAGCAATGGAAAAGAGGGGCAACAATCCCAGGGAAATCCTCTCCAGGATGGTTCATCAGCACTTAAAACACTTGAAAAAATCAAGCCCCAAAACAGCATGGAGGCAGTGAACTTAAAGGCTATTGATTTAGTAAGACAGTGCTGATCCAGGTTTTTGAACAAACTTCAAACTAAGTGTGCCAGGGAAGATTAATGCAGACAAAATGCACTCTCTTCCCATCCATTGGAGATGAGTAGAGAAATGATAATTAACCAATAATTAACAGCTCTATTTTCTGCCAGTGACCCTGAATCAGGGGGAGGAAGGGAAGCGGAGGTTAAATGATTTGCTAAGAAGCTGCTTGTTAAAGGCAATGCATACCGCTTGCTCAACACTTACTGTGCCTACCAAAGCAGAATGAGAAGATATAAGACTATTGATAAAGGGAAGGAATCGTGACCAAAGATCCTGTTTTCGAACATGTGCAGGGAAGCAAGATGAAAAGTTCAGAATGAGGAAGACTCTTTACTTCATCTGAGGAAGACTCTTATTTCATCTCGGAGACCCCTGCCCACGACCACCAGACAACACTGCGCAAGCGCAACGCGGATGTAAATGACTTTTGGGCTCATTGTAATACGAGGCGAGGCTGGGCAGGGCTAGGCAATGAATATGTATAGGTGTATTGGGAAACTCAATGACTATGGGACTTGTAATGATACGTACCAAACTGAATGCAGCTGCCGGTAGCATGACTTGGGAGGAATTATCCCCCATGTGTCCCAGCGCTGGAATAAACGTACCTACTTTCCTCCTTATTCCAGTAGTGGAGTCTTTCCCGCTCATCAAAACCATGGAGCTCAGTAGAATCTTTTGAGATTCTGAAAGAGGAATTTACTTGCTTTATCTCTTGATGAACTGGTGTCCTCAGGGGTGAAACGCCCCCAATATGAGGAAATGCTCAGTGTGCCTGAAATCATGGATTCCTAGAGAGTGGGTTTTGGATGGAAGGGACCTTGAAGACCAGCCCAGGACAGGGTTGGTTTTCTGAGCTGCAACTGCAGCACTGTAGAACCTGGTGAGATTGCCATGGCTCCCCTTGTTGAGCTTGTCCAGGCCCCTCTGGATGGCATCTGATCCCTCAGGTGTGTCAACCACAGCAGCCAGCCTGGTGTCATCTGCGTATTTTTTCCTGGGTTTGGGGATTTTTTGCCCTTGGAGCCCTTTCCAGAGGTGCAGGAAAAGCTCCTGCAGCCACAACCATGGAAGAGCTTTGGGAAAAGTGTGTATCCCGTTGCTCTCCGTTAATCAGAATTGTTGTGAAGAAACATAACATATGGAGCTGTTGTATAGGAAGAGTTTTCAGGCATTATTCCTCCTCAAATTATTTTTGTTCCAAACCCGAAGGAAAAGAAAGAGGAGGTTCACTGCTAATACTAGTAGTGTCATATTAGTTAGTATTAGTATTGGTTAAAAATACTGCAGCAGGTATTTTTGAGGAAGGTTAGGGAGTAGATACGTTTCATTTTCAGTTCTTGTGAAGAAGTGTATCCATTGTGCAAACAACTCTCGCTCTGCACACACACCTTCCCAGTGAAGTGTTCATAGCCAGCAGGGGTGTCAGCAGTCTGTGCAACAGCTCTGCCTGGCAGCAGCCAGAAATACAGCACTGGGCTGTTGGGCATTCTTAGGAAGGAGCTGGGGGCACAGCTGAGGGAACGCAGCACAAAACACGATTAGGCCGCTCCATGAATCTGTGGTGCTGTTTTGGATATCATTTGCCATTCTTTCCCAACGCACGGGCAAGGTTCTAGTAGAATTACAGACAACATCAGAGCACTGCAAACATCTGGGAGGAGAAAACCATGGTGGAAAAAAAGCTTAGCCCTCCCTGAAGATGCCTGACTGGAACTTTGGACTGTGAGTTAAGCCGTCTAGGTAAGATAAAGGGAACACTACTGTTCAATCATTTCAGGTCTAGGGAGAAGGAAATAAGGCTGAGGGAAAAGAATGCATCTGAAGAAAGCCAGAGGCAGCAGAAAATCATCCTGGCTGGCTTTAGGATGGGGACAGCCACAGCACACAGAGGCCAGGTTTGCACAGACGAAGGAGG
>NW_008237982.1:3151-4453 GCF_000691975.1 Corvus brachyrhynchos
AAGCGCAGAAAGCCCCCATCCACAGGACATTCCCGTGAGGGGCAGCTGAGGGGGTGTCAGAATCCATCAAACACCCCCTGAAGCGCTGCCCAGAGGCCTTGCACCACAGGACTGCAGGGGATGCAAAGTGATGCCACAGATCCAGAGCCTGGGGCAAGAGACTCTGTCAAACTGCCCCTCCCCTTCCCTGGGGAGGTACCTGGGCATTCCCAGCTGGCCTGAAATCTATTAATCCATTGCATTCTGTGTTTGTTAGGGGACTCTCACCACCAGCTGGAGAGGATCATTGGGACGCTGGTGGGATCTACAGACTGATACCTTCTACTTAATCTGTCAGTCACTATCTTTCTGTCTTGCCACCTCTTTTCTATTCTTTCTTTTCCTCTTTCTCATATATTTAGTATTAAACAAAAACCATACTATTGAATTTGGCAAATGGTCTCATTTGCACCTTAATTTGGGCAGACACATTTCTAATACTTTTAAGCCCCATTCTCAGCCAAGGGCCCCCAGAGCCCCAGGGCTGCAGGAAAAGCTCCTGCAGCCATGGCCATGGAAGAGCTTCTGGAATAGTTTATAGCCCATTGCTCTCTGTTAGTCAGAATCTTTCTGTCTCACCATGGAGCTGTAAAGGAACAAATTTTCATGGATTATTCCTCTTCAAATTAACTTTGTTCTAAAGAACAATGAAAAGAAAGAGGAGGTTCACTGCTGGTGCCAAGTTCTGTCTGCAACTACTCTAATATTAGTTAGTAAATTGGGGGAAGCAACAAGGGCAGTGCAGCAAGCACTTCATTAAATAGAAGTTAGAACGCCACCTAAAAGATCCCACGTTGATGTAGTTACACAGCTTGGGTTTGCCCAGGAAGTTTGTGGTGTTTTCTTTCCTGGGAACGCCAGCACCTCTCTACTGAAGGTCAGAACGAGTCTGGGAGCAGGGGAGCTGCTGGCAGATTTAAATTGAGATGTGATGACAATTTTTCACTTAGCCTCTGTCACCTTTGTGATAGAGACAAGAGGCTTTTCCTTCCTTTTAATTATAGGCCTGTAGTGGGCCCAATTTTGTCCTTTTATAGGAACCCCCCAAGAGATGAGATGGAGCTGGGTGAGAATCAATGAAATTTTTAATTGCCACCGTAATTGACAGTATTGACAATTTACTAATATTTGTGACTTGTCTGTATTCTCATCACAAGTGACTTGTTGGGAGACCAAGTATTAGGCAAAGTATTTAATTTTATTTTGATTATGGAAAAAAGAGGTATAGGAAAAGCTCCTATGGCTATATATTTTTCTCAACAA
>NW_008237983.1:0-504 GCF_000691975.1 Corvus brachyrhynchos
AAAAAATCCCATAAAAATCCCATTGAAATCCCATAAAAACCCCCTACAAACCCCGCAAAAAAAGCCATAAAAGCCCCACAGAAATCCCACTGAAATCCCATTAAAATCCCATTGAAAACCTGAAAACCCCGTAAAAATCCCATAAAAATTCCCCATAAAAATCCCCCCAAAAAATCCCCAAAAACCCCATAAAAACCCCATAAAAATCATCCATAAAAACCCCATAAAACCCCATAAAAATCACCCAAAAAAACCCCATAAAACCCCATAAAAACCCCCCAAGCCCGGGGGCCGCTGCTCGGAGCCTTCGCCGCCGCCCTGGGGGGGCTCTGGCACCCCGAGTGCTTCGTCTGCCAGGTGAGGGGGGCCCCAAAATCCTCCAAAAATCCCATAAAAAATCCTGTTCAAATTCCCGTAAAAATCCCCGTAAAAATCCCCGAAAAATCCCCATAAAAGTGCCCAAAATCCTCCAAAAATCCCATAGAAATCCCATTGAAATCCCAT
>NW_008237984.1:0-589 GCF_000691975.1 Corvus brachyrhynchos
CCGGGAAAGCCGGGAAAAGTCCGGCAAAATCCCAGAAAAATTCCCTCAAAATCTGAAAAAATTCCAGCAAATTCCAGCAAATTCCCTCAAAATCCAACAAAATCCCAGCAAATTCCAGGAAATTCTGTCAAAATTCCAGCAAATTCCATCCGAATCTGTCAAAATCCCAGCAAATTCCCTAAAATTCCAACAAAATCCCAGCAAAATCCATCAAAATCCCAGAAAATTCCAGGAAATTCTGTCAAAATTCCCTCAAAATCCATCAAAATTCCCGCAAAAACCCAGTAAATTCCATCCAAATCTGTCAAATTTCCTGCAAAATCCGTCAAAATCCAGCAAAAGTCCAGCACAATCTGTCAGAATTCCCTCAAAATCTGACAAAATTCCAGCAAAATCCCTCAAAATCTGTCAGAATTCCCTCAGAATTCCCTCAAAATGGGTCAAAAATTCCAGCAAAATCCGTCAAATTCCTGCAGAATCCACAATTCACTCCCCAAATCCCGGCTTTTCCCAGGGTTTCATCCCCCAATCCCATTTTTTAGTCCCCAGATCCCAGTTTTTCCCAGATTTCTCTCCCCAAATCCCAGCT
>NW_008237985.1:0-590 GCF_000691975.1 Corvus brachyrhynchos
TTTCCGCCCGGTTACAAACCCAACCCGCGACACGGAGAAAAGAATAAGCGAAATGGGTCTTCCACTTTCCAGCCATTCCCTTGCCACATGGTGTGGGGGAGGGTACAGGCTGAGGCTCTGGGCTCACTGTTATGCAAAAAGTAACACCTCGCTACAAAGAGCTGGCACAGCAGGACGTGCAGAGCCATCTCCAGCATACAAGCAGCTGCTGGGACACCCTAAAAGTCTTGCAGAACTGAGGTTCAGAGACAGCATGCTGGGCCCCAAATGTGGAAATACTCACAGCTTTTTACCAGCTAGTGCTCGTAGTTCAATGCCTTAGAAAGCCTCTGGCAGCCTAAAGAGGTAGCACGAGCAATCTAGCATTTCAGTAGCTCGGAAAGCGGCAAATGGTAGCTGCAAAGCTGATCCCACCAGTAGAAGCAAAGAGGGAGAAATACGTAGGTACAAAAATGCTGTTAACGAGGATTTTCTTGTTATTTTTCTAAGTCCGTGAGAGATTTTTCTCTCTCACAGAAGAGGTAGCAGGGAATGTAAACAACCAAGCCACCT
Organism: Corvus brachyrhynchos; assembly: GCF_000691975.1. Taxonomy (NCBI): domain Eukaryota; kingdom Metazoa; phylum Chordata; class Aves; order Passeriformes; family Corvidae; genus Corvus; species Corvus brachyrhynchos. Next base: position 553 of record NW_008237985.1, read on the forward strand.
GCAACCTTGGAAAGTCTTGTTTATGGTATAGTAGAAAA
>NW_008237985.1:901-1178 GCF_000691975.1 Corvus brachyrhynchos
GAAAGCCAAAGAGAGCGGACCCCCTCTCGGGTCCTTCTTTTATTCGGAGGAGGGGAAAGGGGAGAACTGGGGGCGGACCTGGGGTGATTGGCCAATCAGACACTGCTAAAGAGTTTGAGTTACATTTGGTTTTGTCTGCGCTTGGAACAAAGGAGTTCAGAGCACATGGCAGAGGCAAGTCCTGGCTTATCTTGGGGAGGGGGAAGGGAAGCTCGGAAAAGGCAGCAACAGTTTAGCATGCTCGACCTCATTACCTTGAGCAGTCAGCAGGCCACGT
>NW_008237986.1:0-875 GCF_000691975.1 Corvus brachyrhynchos
ACAGGGACAGAGGGTGACAGGGACACAGGGACATAGGGACACAGGGTGACAGGGACAGAGGGACACAGGGACAGAGGGTGACAGGGATATAGGGATATAGAGACACAGGGACACAAGGACACAGGGACATAGGGACACAGGGGCACAAGGATATAGGGACATAGGGACACCGGGACACAGGGACAGCCGTGTCCCCTTCCCCGTCACAGGTGCTGCGTTCACCAAACATCTGCACCAAATCCGTCATCGGCGTCTTCGAGGTGAGGGGTGGAGGGTTGGGAATGGGGGACCGGGAATGGGGGATCGGGAATTGGGTGTCGGGAACGGGGTGTCAGGAATGGGGTGTCAGGAATGGGGGATCAGGAATGGGGTGTCAGGAATGGGGGATCAGGAACGGGGCGTTGGAATTGGGTGTTGGGAATGGGGCATCAGGAACGGGGTGTCGGGAATGGGGTGTCGGGAATGGGGCATCAGGAATGGGGTTTTGGGAATAGGGTGTTGGGAATGGGGCTGTCAGGAATGGGATTTTGGGAATGGGGTGTCGGGAATGGGGCTGTCAGAGCACTCTCACCCCCTTTGCCATTCCCACAGCTCGACGTCGGCACCGTCTACTCTGCCCCAGGTAACGAGAGGGTTGGGGTGACGCTGGGGTGACACTGGGGTGACACTGGGGTGATGCATTTTGGGGGCTGTTTCAGGCAGGCCCTGGTTGGGATTGAACCGGTGATTTTGGGGGGACACCGTGCGTTTTGGGGGATGTTTTAGGCAGGCCCTGGTTGGGGTTGAACCGGTGATTTTGGGGGGACACCGTGCGTTTTGGGGGATGTTTTAGGCAGTCCCTGTCCCGGGGTGACCCTGTGGGGTCTCTCTGGTGA
>NW_008237986.1:5561-6273 GCF_000691975.1 Corvus brachyrhynchos
GGGGCACCCCTCACCGTGCCCCCCCGCAGGTCGTGCCGCAGCAAAGTCCTGGGCAGGGCCACCCTCAGCCTGTCCCAGCTCTACCGGGACCGTGACGAGCTCGAGGGTGAGCGGGGTCACCTTGGGGGGTCCCCAGCAGCCAGACCCCCTCCCCACCCCGAGGAGGACCCCAACCCTGAACCCCCTTTTCTCTGCCCCCAGAGGGGACCCCCAGTTTCTTCCCCTCCTTCGGACCCAGCTTCCTGCCCTTCTACGGACCCCGGCCCGACGCTCCCAGGGTACAGAGCAGGTGGTTTTTTGGGGGGGGAAAATGGGGGTTTTTGGGTGGGCAAATGGGGCATTTGTGGGGAAAATGAGGAGCTGTTGGGGCAAACTAAGAATTTTTGAGGGTGATGGGATGTTTGGGGTGAAAAGGGGAAGATAGAGGAGAAAATAGGATATTTAGAGGGAGAAACAGGATGCTTGGGTCTGTCACTCTGGGTTTGGGGAATGGGAAAGGGAATTTCGGATGTTTTCAAGGACAGTGGGACATTTGGGGTGAACACAGGGGGAAGGGAGAACAGGACATTTGAAGGAGGGGAAAAACAGGGAACCATTGGGACAAATGCAGGATTTTTTGGGATGAAAAGGGCACAACCCCACAGAGCCCCTCCTGGTTTGCCAGGACACCGGGCTGGTTTATCGGGGCCGGGTGCTCCTGGAGATCTGCACC
>NW_008237986.1:10827-11234 GCF_000691975.1 Corvus brachyrhynchos
TTTTGGGGTGTCTCAGAGATTCCCTGGGTTGGGATCATTTTGGGGTGACCCTGTGGGGTTTTGGGGTGTTCCACAAGGTTCTGGGCTGGGGTCATTTTGGGGTGACCCTGTGGGGTTTTGGGGTGTTCCATAAGGCCCTGGGCTGGGGTCATTTTGGGGTAACCCTGTGGGGTTTTTGGGGTGTCTCAGAGATTCCCTGGGTTGGGATCATTTTGGGGTGACCCTGTGGGGTTTTGGGGTGTTCCACAAGGTTCTGGGCTGGGGTCATTTTGGGGTGACCCTGTGGGGTTTTGGGGTGTTCCATAAGGCCCTGGGCTGGGGTCATTTTGGGGTAACCCTGTGGGGTTTTTGGGGTGTCTCAGAGATTCCCTGGGTTGGGATCATTTTGGGGTGACCCTGTGGGGTTT
>NW_008237987.1:0-322 GCF_000691975.1 Corvus brachyrhynchos
TCAGGACGAAGATTTACAAAATACAGCGCAAAACGTGAGTGCAAAACAGTGCAACTTCACTCAAGGGATTAACATCAAAATCTGCGGTAAGGGGTTTACAGGAGGGTGCAAAATCAGGATCCTTTATACGGCATCTCCTCCAGGAGGCAGTTTTAACCTCCTTAACTTTATAGGAAGTGACATAAGGTTTTATGCTACAGCGGGGATACTGTAACATGCATATAACAAACCAGGAGTCCCGTGGAAAAGAAATATATATGTGCGGACAGATTCGTGGTAGATATTTCAGAGAAATGTTTATTTCCCCAGCCGCATGGCCGGG
>NW_008237988.1:0-1052 GCF_000691975.1 Corvus brachyrhynchos
TTCCCCTTTTTTTCCCCAAATTTCCCCTTTTTTCTCCCAAATTCCCCTTTTTTCCTCTCAAATTCCCCTTTTTTCCCCCAAATTCCCCTTTTTTTCCTCTCAAATTCCGTTTTTTCCTCTCAAATTCCCCTTTTTTTCCCCAAATTCCCCTTTTTTTCCCCAAATTCCCTTCTTTTCCTCTCAAATTCCCCTTTTTTTCCCAAAATTCCCTTTTTTTCCTCCCAAATTCCCCTTTTTTTCCTCCCAAATTCCCGGTTTTTTCCTCTCAAATTCCCCTTTTTTCCCCCAAATTCTTTTTTCTCCAAATTCCCCTTTTTTTCCCCAAATTCTTTTTTTTTCCCCAAATTCCCCTTTCTTTCCCCAAATTCCCTTTTTTTCCTCCCAAATTTCCCCTCCCCCCCCAAACTCCCCCGTTTTGCCCCAAATCTCCTGCTTTTTCCTCTAAATTTAACCATTATTTCCTCCCCAAATCCCCCTTTTTTTGCCTCAAAATCCTCCGGTTTCGCCTCAGAATTCTCCTCCTTTGCTCCACCTCCCCCTTTTGTTCCCCCAAATCCCATTTTTACCCCCAAATTCCACCTCCTTGCTGCACCAATTCCCTCCTTTTTCCCCCCATATTCCCCAAATCCCCCAATTTTCCCAAAACTCCGCCATTTCCCGCCGTTTTCCCCCCGTTTCTCTTCTCGCCGCGTTGCCCTCGTTGCATTTTGAATTCCTTCTCCCATAAATTTAATAAAAAATCCCCTTTTTTGCCCCCATTTTGGGCCGGAATCGCTCCGTTTTGGTCTCTTTGAGGCTCCTCTCGGGACAATCCGCCGGGATGGAGGCAAAGGGGGGAGGATGAGGAGCACGGGAGGGATTTTTGGGGGGTGGATGGGGGGAACCTGGAGGACCTGGAGATGCTGTCCGGGAATTCGGGAGGCTCCGGGAGGAACCTGGAGGTGTTTCCGGGGCTTCCAGGACCTCCTGGAGCCTTTTCCAGGTGTCCCAGCGCACCTGGGAGGACCTTGGAGCAGCTGGGAGGGCCTTGGAGGACCTTGGAGGACCCGGCT
>NW_008237988.1:2797-3446 GCF_000691975.1 Corvus brachyrhynchos
GGTGCTGGGCTTGGGGACACGGGGCCGGGGTTGGGGACACGGGGCCAGGGTGTGACCAGAGCCTTTTGGGGTGACTCGGGGTGGGTGCCAACGCCCTTTTGGGGTGTCCCTGCCCCTCTGGTGACCCCGCTGTCCCCTGGCTGTCCCCTCTCCTGGAGCTCTGTGGGCACCGGGAGCTGTTGGGGACACGGGGCTGGGCTTGGGGACACGGGGCCGGGGTTGGGGACACGGGGCCAGGGTGTGACCAGAGCCTTTTGGGGTGACTCGGGGTGGGTGCCAACGCCCTTTTGGGGTGTCCCTGCCCCTCTGGTGACCTCATTGTCCCCTGGCTGTCCCCTCTTCTGGAGCTCTGTGGGCACCGGGAGCTGTTGGGGACACGGGGCCGGGCTTGGGGACACGGGGCCGGGGCGTGACCGGGCCCTTTTAGGGTGACTCGGGGTGGGTGCCAACGCCCTTTTGGGGTGTCCCTGCCCCCCTGGTGACCCCGCTGTCCCCTGGCTGTGCCCCCCAAGGCGTACGTGGTGCTGGGGCAGTTCCTGGTGCTGCGCAAGGACGAGGAGCTGTTCCGGGAGTGGCTCAAGGAGACGTGCGGGGCCAACGCCAAACAGAGCCGCGACTGCTCGGGCTGCCTGCGCGAGTGGTGCGACGC
>NW_008237988.1:4732-6126 GCF_000691975.1 Corvus brachyrhynchos
GGGGGGATCGGGGTGTGGGTTTGGGGTCCCCGGGTGGGCGATTTTGGCATCCCTGGGTGTGGTTTGTGGGTCCCCAGGTAAATTTGGGGGGCTCTGGGTGGGGTTTTAGGGGTGTCCAGGTGAGTTTTGGGGTTCCCAGGTGAGTGTGGAGGTGCCCTGGGGGGTTTTGGGGTCTCCGGGTGGGCGATTTTGGCATCCCCGGGTGTGGTTTCTGGGTCCCCAGGTGGATTTTGGGGGGCTCTTGGTGGGGTTTTAGGGGTGTCCAGGTGAGTTTTGGGGTCCCCAGGCGAGTCTGGAGGTGCCTTGGGGGGTTTTGGGGTCCCCAGGTGTGGTTTGAGCATCCCCAGGTGGATTTTGGGGGGGCTCTGGGTGGGGTTCTGGGGTCCCCAGGTAGATTTGGGGGCTCTGGGTGGGGTTTTAGGGGTGTCCAGGTGAGTTTTGGCGTTCCCAGGTGAATGTGGAGGTGCCCTGGGGGGTTTGGGGTGGATGATTTTGGGGTTCCTGCTCAGATTTCTCTCTCCCAACGTTGATTCTGGGCTCCCTCAGGTGGATTTTGGGGTCCTTGGGGTGGGTGCGGACCCCTCCCAGCTGCATTTGGGGCCCCCTCAGGGAGATTTTGGGGCCCCCAGGTGGATTTTGGGGACATTTGGGCGCCCTTGGGTGTGGTGGGGGCCCCCTCGGGTGCATTTCGGGTGAATTTCAGGTGCGTTTTAGTTGGTTTTTGGGTCCATTTTGGGCGCATTTCAGGCCCATTTCAGGTCCATTTCGGGTGCATTTTGGGCCCTTTTGGGTGCATTTCAGGTGCATTTTGGGCCCCCTCAGGTCCATTTTGGGTCCATTTCGGGTGGATTTTGGGTGCATTTCAGCTGCATTTCAAGTCCATTTCGGGTGCGTTTCAGGTGCGTTTTGGGTGCATTTTAGGTGCATTTTGGGTCCTTTTGGTTGATTTCGGGTTCATTTTGGGTGCATTTCAGGTGCATTTTGGGTCCATTTTGGGTGAATTTCGGGTGCATTTCAGGTCCATTTCGGGCCCTTTTGGGTGCATTTTGGGCCCCTTGGGTCCATTTTGGGTCCATTTCAGGTGCACTTCGGGTCCATTTTGGGCCCTTTTGGGTCCATTTCAGGTGCATTTTGGGTCCATTTCAGGTCCATTTCAGGTCCATTTCAGGTGCATTTTGGGTCCATTTCAGGTGCATTTTGGGTCCATTTTGGGTGCGTTTCGGGTCCCTTTTTGGGCCCTTTCGGGTCCATTTCGGGCCCATTTCGGGTGTTTCCCGCAGGCCCTGCGCTCCCTGTCCCGCTTCCCGCTCCGGCTCCGTTCCGGCCGCGCCGCCGCCATCTTGCAGCACTTTGGCCCCGCCCTCTGCGCCCGCCTCGACCCACGGCTGAGCCCG
>NW_008237988.1:9710-10208 GCF_000691975.1 Corvus brachyrhynchos
CCCCGCCCAGGCCGCGCCCCCCGGGAGCTGGTGCTGGACGTGGTGGTGGAGCGGAAATCGGCGGCGGATTTGGGGAACAGCCTCCGGGACGGGCGGTACCGCGAGCAGAAGGTGGGGCCGGGGCACTGGGATGGACTGGGAGGGACTGGGAAGGGCAAGAGAGCAGGTGGATGGACTGGGATGGACTGGGAGGGACTGGGAAGGGCAAGAGGGCAAGTGGGATGGACTGGGAGGGGCTGGGAGGGACTGGGAGGGGACTGGGGGGCACTGGGAGGGACTGGGCGGGACTGGGGAGAGTTTGGAGGGGACTGCGGGCACTGGGAGGAGACTGGGTGTAACTGGGGGGGGCTGGGAAGCTCTGGGTGTAACTGGGAGGGACTGGGTGTAACTGGGGGAGCTGTGGCTGTAACTGGGGGGCTCTGGGTGTAACTGGGGCACTGGGTGTAACTGGAAGAACTGGGTGTGACTGGGTGTAACTGGGGGAGCTTTGGGTGTAAC
>NW_008237989.1:0-568 GCF_000691975.1 Corvus brachyrhynchos
CAGTTGGAACCCTCCCTCTGTGGCCAGGTCTTTTGTTTTTCTTAAGCACCCAGTAATTTGTTGCCCTGGCAACATATATGGGAAAATTCTTAAGGATAAAAAGAAAATAGAAGAACTCCTAAAACCCCAACATAAGCTCTGTAATTCTTGCCAGACATTGTAGTATGGGTTGTGAGATATTTCTGCATGTAAATTTCTATTTGATTTTATTATGAATTGTGGAAATGGCGCCAAACACCTGTCATCTTAACCAAGATTAGAGCAAGAGAATGTTGACCTTAAGGACTCTGCTAATGTGTGTTTGGTGAGAATACTCTGTCAGTGTACATGATTTACAGTGACTGAAGACAGTCACATGAAGGGAATGCGTGAGGTATGTTTTGTGTTACAAGATTAGCAGAGATCCTGAGGTCCAATTAGGGCAGTAATTTATCCCTAACAAACTTACAATAAAAGGGACCTTGATGCCTTTTCCTGGTCTTAAAATCAAGAGTCATACATGGTTAGAAGGGGAAAAGGGATTTTACCTTGGTATTTATTTTAAGGATCCTTAGGTGTACACGTCCAG
>NW_008237989.1:630-1100 GCF_000691975.1 Corvus brachyrhynchos
TTTTACTAAGTAGCATATCTATCAAAGATTCCCCGATGAGAGGCTCAAGTGAGCCCCCCTCCCCAAGGAGCCTTCCCCTGGATGGTTCTATCTTGGTTTACAGAATGTGTTCTGGAGAGGACCTTGGGGTCTGGGGCACACTGATCCCTAGCTACAAAGCTTCTAAAATGTTTAGTCTCTTAGCTTGACAAATGTCATAGGTTAGCAAGCATAGTCCCGGAAGGAACGTCCTTGCTAAGGGGTGCTTACAGTTTCCTCTGGGAACTGATAGAACCTATCAGCTGGCCAGTTTGAATATGGACAATTCTCTAAGCCACTTAAAGTTGTGATCACCTCTGTGATCCACATTTAAGAATAGGCAAACTCCCCCTCCAAGCTCTCTCTCGTTTCCGGCGCTGGCACAGGTGGCTGCAGGGCCCGAGCAGGGCCCAGTGGGCCCGGCCCAGGCCCTGCTTGGGCCAGGCCAGGCC
>NW_008237989.1:2604-2881 GCF_000691975.1 Corvus brachyrhynchos
CCGTATGCTTGGTCACTCGGCTCGGCAGCGGCCACGGCTTATCCAGGGCCGCGAATTAGCGGCTTAGCGAATTGGACCGTGGCAGCGCCTAGCCCGTTTGCATATGCACCAGCGGAGCAAAAGCTGCCTGGATGTCCCTTCTCAGCCGGCATAGCACCAGGCATGACTGCACCGAGACTGCCTGGGTGTGGTCCGCTGCCCTCCTTGGTGCTGGACTGTCCTGCACTGCTGCAGAACCGAGCTGTCGACCTTTTAATACAGCATCTGCCTTTGCTGA
>NW_008237990.1:0-727 GCF_000691975.1 Corvus brachyrhynchos
CCCTCAAAAAATCCCCAAAAAATCCCTCAAAATTCCTCCAAAACTGCTCAAAATTCCACCCCTAAAATTCCTCCAAAAAATCCCAAAAAATCCCGCCAAAAAATCCCCTAAAAATCCCCCCAAAAATCCCCCCCCAAATCCCTCCCAAAATCCCCCCAAATTGCCCCAAATTCGCCCAAACTCTCCCAATTTGGGGCCGATGACGTCACTCACCTGCCAGCAGCGTCACCGCCACCAGCGCGACCCAGAACTTCATGGTGGCACCTGCGGGTCCCCAAAATGGCCCAAAATTACCCCAAAATGTCCCAAAATGCCCCAAAATGTCCCAGATTGTCCCCGATTGTCCCCAAAATGTCCCAAAATGTCCCCAAAATGTCCCCAAAATGTCCCTAAAAGGCCCCCAAATGCCCCAAATTGTCTCTAAAATGTCCCAAATTGTCCCAAAATGCCCCAAATTGGCCCAAAATGTCCCCAAATTGTCCCAACTCCCTGAATTGTCCCCAAAATGTCCCCAAAATGCCGGAATTCGCCCAAAACACCCCAAAATGTCCCCAAAATGCCCCCGAAACTCCCCCAAAATGCTCCAAATTGTCCCCAAAATGCCCCAAATTGCCCCAAAATGTCCCCCAGAAGCCCCTAAATGCCCCCAAAATGCCCCAAATTGCCCCAAAATGTCCCCCCAAAGCCCCTAAATGCCCCCCAAATACCCCCCATTGGCCCCCAACGA
>NW_008237990.1:1847-3995 GCF_000691975.1 Corvus brachyrhynchos
AAAAATCGGGGTGAAAACACCAAAACCGGAGTGAAAGCCACAAAAATTGGGGTAAAAAAACCCAAAATCGGAGTGAAAGCCACAAAAATTGTAAAAAAACCGAAATCGGAGTGAAACCCCAAAAAATCGGGGTGAAAACACCAAAACCGGAGTGAAAGCCACAAAAATTGGGGTAAAAAAACCCAAAATCGGAGTGAAAGCCACAAAAATTGGGGTAAAAACCCCAAAATCGGAGTGAAATCTCCAAAACATTGGTGTGAAATCCCCGAAATTGGAGCGAAATCACCCAAAAATTGGTGTGAAATCCCTGAAAATCGGAGTGAAACCCCCAAAAGTTGAGGTGAAAACCGCTAAAATTGGGGTGAAAACCCTGAAATTGGAGTGAAACCCCCCGAAATTGGTGTGAAAACCCCGAAATCGGGGTGAAATCCCCAAAAATTGGTGTGAAATCCCCAAAATTGGAGTGAAATCCCCCGAAATTGGTTTGAAATCCCTTAAATTGGAGTGAAAACCCCCCAAAATTGGTGTGAAATCCCCAAAATCGGAGTGAAATCCCCAAAATCGGGGTGAAATCCCCAAAATTGGAGTGAAATCCCCCAAAATTGGTGTGAAAACCCCAAAATCGGAGTGAAATCCCTGAAAATTGGTGTGAAATCCCCAAAATCAGAGTGGAAACCCCAAAAACTGGGGTGAAACCCTCAAAAATTGGTGTGAAACCCCAAAAATTGGTGTGAAATCCCCAAAATCGGGGTGAAAACCCCAAAATCGGGGTGAAATCCCTGAAATTGGAGTGAAATCCCTGAAAATTGGTGTGAAATCCCCAAAATCAGAGTGAAAACCCCAAAAATTGGGGTGAAACCCTCAAAAATTGGTGAGAAACCCCAAAAATTGGTGTGAAACCCCAAAAATTGGTGTGAAATCCCCAAAATCGGGGTGAAAACCCCAAAATCGGGGTGAAATCCCTGAAATTGGAGTGAAATCCCCGGAAATTGGTGTGAAACCCCAAAAATTGGGGTGGAAACCCTGAAAATTGGTGTGAAATCCCCAAAATCGGGGTGAACCCCCCCCAAATCTGGGTGAAACCCCCCAAAATTGGCGTGAAAACCCCGAAATCAGAGTGAAACCCCCCGAAAATTGGGGTGAAATCCCCCAAATCTGAGTGAAACCCCCAAAAATTGGTGTGAAAACCCCAAAATCAGAGAGAACCCCCCAAAAATTGGTGTGAAGCCCCCAAATGTGGGTGAAACCCCCCAAAAATCGTTGTGAAACCCCAAAATCGGAGTGAAACCCCCCAAAAATTGACGTGAAACCCCCAAATTCAAGTGAACCCCCCCCAAAATTGGTGTGAATTTGGGGTGCTCCGGGGGGGTCTCTGGGGGGTTTTGGGGTGACCCCGGAGAGACCCCAAAAATGGGGGTGCCAAATAAGGAGCTATTAGAATCAGTGGGGCTGCCAAATTGTGCGCCAAAGGTGGCTGCCAAATAGGGATCTATTCGAGTCAATGGGGGCTGCCAAATAATGATCCACGGGGAGCTGCCAAATAGGGATCTATTCCCGTCAATGGGGCTGCCAAATAGTGAGCCTCAAACCCCCCCCAGAAAGAGATCTATGGTCATCAAAGGGGCTGCAAAATAGTGAGCCGCGGGGAGCTGCCAGAAAGTGACCTATTGCGATCAGTGGGCGCTGCTAGATTGTGAGCCATAGCCCCCCAACCCTCCTGCAAGCCCTAAAATCGCCCCAATCCCCCCACCCCCTTTAAACCCCAAAAATCCGAACGAAATCCCCCAAAATTGGCGCGAACCCCCCAAAATCTGAGCGAACCCCCCCAAAATCTGAGTGAAAACCCCAAAATCTGAGTGAAACCCCCAAAATCTGAGCGAAACACCCAAAATTGGTGCGAACCCCCCAAAATCTGAGCGAACCCCCCCAAAATCTGAGTGAAAACCCCAAAATCCGAGTGAAACCCCCAAAATCTGAGCGAAATCCCCCAAAATCCGAGTGAAACCCCCAAAATCTGAGTGAAACTCCCCAAAATCTGAGTGAAACCCCCCAAAATCCGAGTGAAACCCCAAAAATCCGAACGAAATCCCCCAAAATTGGCGCGAACCCCCCAAAATCTGAGCGAACCCCCCCAAAATCTGAGTGAAA
>NW_008237990.1:5395-5898 GCF_000691975.1 Corvus brachyrhynchos
GATGAAGGTCAGGACGAGGAGGATGAAGGTCAGGACGAGGAGGATGAAGGTCAGGACGATGATGATGGTGAGGAGGATGAGGATGATGAAGGTCAGGACGAGGAGGATGAAGGTCAGGACGATGATGATGGTGAGGAGGATGAGGATGACGAGGAAGATGAGGACGATGAAGGTCAGGACGAGGAGATTGACGATGATGAAAATCAGGACGATGAGGATGATGAAGGTCAGGATGATAACGATGACGATGATGACGATGACGATAACGATCATGATAACGATGAGGATGAGGATGGTGAGGATGAGGAGGGGCTCAGCCAATGGCGAGGCCGAAGCCGCAGTGGAACTTGTCCTTGCGGTGGTTCAGGATGAGGATGACGATGATAACGATGACGATGACGATAATGATGACAATAACGATAACGATGACGATGACGATAACGATGATGAGGAGGATGAGGAGGGGGGAGGGCGATGGCGAGGGCGGAGCCGCCAGGGGAATT
>NW_008237991.1:0-484 GCF_000691975.1 Corvus brachyrhynchos
ATGAGCTGTTGAAATCAGGTGGGGGCAGTGTTTTCCTTGTCTCCTCCCCCAGACTATCTTGCTGTTTATGGCCCATGATGTCCTGCTGCATGACTCATAGATAACTCCCTCCGGACTATCTTCTGTTAATGAGCCTAATCAACACTTGGCCTCAAGACTCATTACCCCATTGTGAGATGCTCAACCCAGAGGGAGGAACCAAGCATTCCTTCCTGGATATAATCTGAGAGTCCGAACACCAGACTCACCCTTTCCACTGGATTTCCAGAGGACAGGAGCTACACAGACACCACTGGACTTTCTGAGGAAGAGAAGACCCTTTTTTCTACAGGATCACCGCTTCTGAGGACTGCAGCCACCATTCTACCAGACTGCTACCACCACCCTGCTTAATAGGGACTCAGATTCTCAGGTTGTATCTTGACTCTGTCAGCTTGAAACAGTGTTTTATGTTTTTTTTTCCTTTTCTTTAATTTCCCCATTA
>NW_008237992.1:0-3413 GCF_000691975.1 Corvus brachyrhynchos
TGGACGGGAGCAAAGGGCGGTTTGGGGGGCCCTGGGACGTACCAAGGGGAGTTTGAGGGGGAACTGGGACGCACCAATGTTAGCGGGGGGGATTGAGGCGGCTTGGAACGTACCAAGGGGTCATGGCGGGGTTGGATCGTACCAAGAAGGGCTGTGAGAGGTGGCTGGGACGTACCAAGCAGAGATTTGGGGGGTTCTGGATTGTACCAAGGGAGCCTTGAGGGGGAAAATGGGACGTACCAAAGGGAAGGAGAGATTTGGGGGGGTCTGGATTGTACCAAGGGAGCCTTGAGGGGGAAAATGGGACGTACCAATGGGAAGGAGAGATTTGGGGGGGTCTGGATTGTACCAAGGGAGCCTTGAGGGGGAAAATGGGACGTACCAATGGGAAGGAGAGATTTGGGGGGGTCTGGATTGTACCAAGGGAGCCTTGAGGGGGAAAATGGGACGTACCAATGGGAAGGAGAGATTTGGGGGGGTCTGGATTGTACCAAGGGAGCCTTGAGGGGGAAAATGGGACGTACCAATGGGAAGGAGAGATTTGGGGGGGTCTGGATTGTACCAAGGGAGCCTTGAGGGGGAAAATGGGACGTACCAATGGGAAGGAGAGATTTGGGGGGGTCTGGATTGTACCAAGGGAGCCTTGAGGGGGAAAATGGGACGTACCAATGGGAAGGAGAGATTTGGGGGGGTCTGGATTGTACCAAGGGAGCCTTGAGGGGGAAAATGGGACGTACCAATGGGAAGGAGAGATTTGGGGGGGTCTGGATTGTACCAAGGGAGCCTTGAGGGGGAAAATGGGACGTACCAATGGGAAGGAGAGATTTGGGGGGGTCTGGATTGTACCAAGGGAGCCTTGAGGGGGAAAATGGGACGTACCAATGGGAAGGAGAGATTTGGGGGGGTCTGGATTGTACCAAGGGAGCCTTGAGGGGGAAAATGGGACGTACCAATGGGAAGGAGAGATTTGGGGGGGTCTGGATTGTACCAAGGGAGCCTTGAGGGGGAAAATGGGACGTACCAATGGGAAGGAGAGATTTGGGGGGGTCTGGATTGTACCAAGGGAGCCTTGAGGGGGAAAATGGGACGTACCAATGGGAAGGAGAGATTTGGGGGGGTCTGGATTGTACCAAGGGAGCCTTGAGGGGGAAAATGGGACGTACCAATGGGAAGGAGAGATTTGGGGGGGTCTGGATTGTACCAAGGGAGCCTTGAGGGGGAAAATGGGACGTACCAATGGGAAGGAGAGATTTGGGGGGGTCTGGATTGTACCAAGGGAGCCTTGAGGGGGAAAATGGGACGTACCAATGGGAAGGAGAGATTTGGGGGGGTCTGGATTGTACCAAGGGAGCCTTGAGGGGGAAAATGGGACGTACCAATGGGAAGGAGAGATTTGGGGGGGTCTGGATTGTACCAAGGGAGCCTTGAGGGGGAAAATGGGACGTACCAATGGGAAGGAGAGATTTGGGGGGGTCTGGATTGTACCAAGGGAGCCTTGAGGGGGAAAATGGGACGTACCAATGGGAAGGAGAGATTTGGGGGGGTCTGGATTGTACCAAGGGAGCCTTGAGGGGGAAAATGGGACGTACCAATGGGAAGGAGAGATTTGGGGGGGTCTGGATTGTACCAAGGGAGCCTTGAGGGGGAAAATGGGACGTACCAATGGGAAGGAGAGATTTGGGGGGGTCTGGATTGTACCAAGGGAGCCTTGAGGGGGAAAATGGGACGTACCAATGGGAAGGAGAGATTTGGGGGGGTCTGGATTGTACCAAGGGAGCCTTGAGGGGGAAAATGGGACGTACCAATGGGAAGGAGAGATTTGGGGGGGTCTGGATTGTACCAAGGGAGCCTTGAGGGGGAAAATGGGACGTACCAATGGGAAGGAGAGATTTGGGGGGGTCTGGATTGTACCAAGGGAGCCTTGAGGGGGAAAATGGGACGTACCAATGGGAAGGAGAGATTTGGGGGGGTCTGGATTGTACCAAGGGAGCCTTGAGGGGGAAAATGGGACGTACCAATGGGAAGGAGAGATTTGGGGGGGTCTGGATTGTACCAAGGGAGCCTTGAGGGGGAAAATGGGACGTACCAATGGGAAGGAGAGATTTGGGGGGGTCTGGATTGTACCAAGGGAGCCTTGAGGGGGAAAATGGGACGTACCAATGGGAAGGAGAGATTTGGGGGGGTCTGGATTGTACCAAGGGAGCCTTGAGGGGGAAAATGGGACGTACCAATGGGAAGGAGAGATTTGGGGGGGTCTGGATTGTACCAAGGGAGCCTTGAGGGGGAAAATGGGACGTACCAATGGGAAGGAGAGATTTGGGGGGGTCTGGATTGTACCAAGGGAGCCTTGAGGGGGAAAATGGGACGTACCAATGGGAAGGAGAGATTTGGGGGGGTCTGGATTGTACCAAGGGAGCCTTGAGGGGGAAAATGGGACGTATTTTTTTGGCCTTTTTTCGGCATTTTTTTGCCTCTTTTTGTCCTTTTTTGGCATTTTCGGTCCTTTTTTGGCATTTTCAGGCCCTTTTTTGCCAGTTTCTTGTCCTTTCCTGGCCATTTTTTTGCCAGTTTTTGTCCATTTCTCTCCTTTTCTTGTCCATTTTCCTCCTTTTCGTGTCCACTTTTGCCTTTTTTAGCCATTTCTCTCCTCTTTCGTCCACTTTTCTTCCGTTTCTTGCCATTTTTGTCCAATTTCTCCTTTTTCCTCCACTTTCCTCATTTTTAATCCATTCCCATCCTTTCCCCTCCTTTCCCAGTTCTTCCATCTCCATTTTTGGCTTTTTAAAGCTTTTTTTTTCCTTTTTTTTTGCCTTTTCGGCTCCTTTTTTTTTTTTTTTTTGGCTTTTTTTGGCTTTTTTGGCTTTTTTTTTTTTTTTTTGGTCGCGTTTTTCGTCCTTTTTCCCTTTTTTTGGCTTTTTTCTCCCTGTTTTTTCTCATTTTCCTGTCTTTCGGTCGCTTTTTCCTCCCATTTCCTTTGGTCTCCAGTGTCGCTCGGGGTGGGGGGGGGAGGGTTTCAAAACCCTCCAAAATTGGGGGTTTTCCCAATTTTTTCCCGTTTTCCATCCTTTTTTTCCTCATTTTCTCCGGGAAGCAGCAGCGACGCTCCTTTTCCATAGAAAAAAACCACAACAAACAACCCCAAAAAAACGCCCCCAAAAAAGGGGGGCGCCCCTCCCCCCTCCCCCAAAAAAACCCCAAAATCCTTTTTTTTCGGGAAGCAGCAGCGACGCTCCTTTTCCATAGAAAAAAACCACAACAAACAACCCCAAAAAAACGCCCCCAAAAAAGGGGGGCGCCCCTCCCCCCTCCCCCAAAAAAACCCCAAAATCCTTTTTTTTTCCCCTATTTGTCCTCCAGTTTTTTGTTTTTCCTCTCTCTCTCTCTGTCCCAACCCCCCCAAAAAGCCCCAAAAC
>NW_008237992.1:5083-5329 GCF_000691975.1 Corvus brachyrhynchos
CCCGTCAATCACCCGTCACACGGCTGTCAATCACCCATCACACAGCTGTCAATCACCCGTCAAACCCGTCAATCACCCGTCACACGGCTGTCAATCACCCATCACACAGCTGTCAATCACCCGTCAAACCCGTCAATCACCCGTCACACAGCTGTCAGTCACCTGTCACACAGCTGTCAATCACCTGTCAAACCTGTCACTCACCCGTCACACGGCTGTCACTCACCCGTCACACAGCTGTCAATC
>NW_008237992.1:5460-5847 GCF_000691975.1 Corvus brachyrhynchos
CACCCAGCTGTCAATCCCCCGTCATACCTGTCAATCACCTGTCTCACAGCCAGCTGTCAACCATCAAACCTCTCAATCACCTGTCACATAGCTGTCGATCACCCGTCACACAGCTGTCAATCACCTGCCACAGCTGTCAATCACTTGTCACACACCTCTCAATCATGTGTCACAGCTGTCAATCACCCATCACACCTGTCAATCACCAATCACACCTGTCAATCACCCATCGCACTTGTCAATCACGCATCACGGCCCTGTCCCACCCCTGGGGGCCGCCCCTGTCGCACCCACCTTGGATGGTGGCCAGCGGGGCGGGGGCCAGCAGCCCCCCCAGCACCGCCCCCCTGCAAAGCAAAGGGGAGGGGGAGGGGTCACGGGGGGTCC
>NW_008237992.1:7314-7683 GCF_000691975.1 Corvus brachyrhynchos
CAGACCCCAAAAGCCCCAATAAAAAAAAAAAAACCAAAACCCCAAAATCCCTTCCAAAAACCCCAAAAAACCCCAAAATCCCTTCCAAAACCCCAAAAAAACCCCAAAATCCCTTCCAAAACCCCCAAAAGCCCAAGCTGCCTTTGGCACGCACCCCGTGAGCGCTGAAGGCCGGGACCTTCCCGACGTTCCCGGTGACGTTCCCGGTGACGTTCCCGGTGACATTCCCGGTGACGTTCCCGCTGTTCCCGGTGACGTTCCCGCTGTTCCCGCTGTTCCCGCAGGGGTTGATCCGCTTCTCCTTCTGGCGCCGGTTGCAGAACCACACCCGGATCACCTCCTTCTCCATGTGCAGCTGCTCCGCGATCA
>NW_008237993.1:0-460 GCF_000691975.1 Corvus brachyrhynchos
GGAATGGGGTGGGAATGGGGATGGGAATGGGAACAGGGATGGGAGCTGGGAATGGGGGTGGGAATGGGAATGGGGAACTGGGAACTGGGAATGGGAATGGGGATGGGGATGGGGTGGGAACTGGAAATGGAATGGGAACTGGGAATGGGGATGGGAACTGGGGATGGGGATGGGAGCTGGGAATGGGACTGGGAATGGGAGTGGGAATGGGAATGGGGAACTGGGAACTGGGAATGGGGTGGGAATGGGAACTGGGAATGGGGATGGGAGCTGGGAACTGGGAATGGGGAACTGGGAATGGGGAACTGGGAACTAGGAATGGGAACTGGGAATGGGGTGGGAATGGGGATGGGAACTGGAATGGGAATGGGCATGGGAACTGGGAACTGGGAACGGGAATGGGAACTGGGAACAGGAACTGGGAATGGGGATGGGAGCTGGAATGGGAATGGGCATGGGA
>NW_008237993.1:2417-2694 GCF_000691975.1 Corvus brachyrhynchos
AGGGGGATGGGGGCGGGGATGGGGCTGGGATTGGGATGGGAATGGGGATTGGGAATGGGAATGGGGGCAGGAATGGGGGTGGGATTGGGATGGGAATGGGATGGGAATGGGATGGGGATGGGAGTGGGAATTGGAGTAAGAATGGGGATGGGAAAGGGGATGGGAATGGGAATGGGATGGGAAAGGAATGGGAATGGGGATGGGAGTGGGAAGGGGGATGGGAGTGGGGATGGGGATGGGAATGGGAATGGGAATGGGATGGGATGGGGATGGAGGA
>NW_008237993.1:4062-4357 GCF_000691975.1 Corvus brachyrhynchos
CCTCCTCCCCCCCCCATTCCCAATTTTTCCCCCTGGAATTGCCTCCTCCGTGCCCATTCCCATTTCTCCCCCTGGAATTTCTTTACCCGGCCTCATTCCCATTTTCCCCCTGGAATTTCCTCATTCCCGATTTTCCCCTGGAAGCGCCTCATTCCCATTTTCCCCCCAGATGAGCCTTTGCCATCCCCATTCCCGATTTTCCCCTGGAATTGCCTCATCTGCCCCCGTTCCCGATTTTCCCCTGGAAGCGCCTCATCCCCATTCTCCCCCCCGCTCCACCCTCGCCCTCCTCATG
>NW_008237993.1:4609-5325 GCF_000691975.1 Corvus brachyrhynchos
CCCAGCCCCCCACCCCACCTCCGCCATCCCCGCTGGATCCGTACCCGATCCTGGCAATCCCCAGCGGCTCCTCCAGCTGATTCCCAGGATTTTGGGAATCCCAGCCACGCTCCGGCAGCTTCTCCCTGCCCAGAAAATCCCCAAGCCTGGAATTCTCCTGGAATTCTGCCGGAAGGAACGGCTTTTCCGTGCCTATCCCGCTTTTCCGTGCGCATCCAAGATGGGAAGAGACAGAATTCCCTCTCCGGCAGCCAATAAAGGATCCTCCGGCTCCGCGTCTCCATCCCGAGGGAAAATCCCTTGGGATGAGCCTGGCTCAGCCTTTCCCAACTCCCCCCATTCCCAAATTTCCCGCATTTCCCCGAATTCCGGCATCCCGCAGCTCTTCCCGACCCCCCTGATCCCGAATATCGGGGCTCGGCTCCGCTTTTCCCTGCCTGGAAAATCCCTGCTGGATGTGGGGTTTTCCCGATTTATTCGCTCCCAGTTTTTCCCGGCTCCTCTTTCTCCGGAATTCCTTTCCTTGGGATGGGAATTGGAGTTGGATTTCCTGGAGCATCCGGGAATTTCCCGGCTGCTTTCAAACCGGAAGGAATTCTAAAAAATCATGGAATTAGGGAATGGTTTGGGACTTTATGGATCATCCCATTCCATGGGACACCTCCCGCTAGCCCAGGGCGCTCCAAGCTTTCCTTGGACAATTCCAGGGATCCCGG
>NW_008237994.1:0-393 GCF_000691975.1 Corvus brachyrhynchos
GCTCCAATCCCCAAAAGATTTGGGGTCCCAAAGTTCCAATCCCAAAAATTTTAGGATCCCAAAGCTCCAATCCCAAAAGATTTGGGGCCCCAAAGCTCCAATCCCCAAAGTTTTGGGGTCTCTCAGCCCCATTTTGGGGGATTTGGGGGTCCCAAAGCTCCAATCCCCAAAGTTTTGGGTCATTTTTGGGGGTTTTGGGGGTCTCTCAGCCCCATTTTGGGGGATTTTGGGGTCCCAAAGCTCCAATCCCCAAAGTTTTGGGATCCCACATCCCAAATTTGGGAGTCTCACCTGGCTCAGGCGTCTCCTGGGCCCCTGGCAGGAGGATTGGGCACCCAAAAACCCCCAAAACCACCCCAAATCCCCCCAAAACCCCCCAAAAATCCCAAAAAC
>NW_008237995.1:0-790 GCF_000691975.1 Corvus brachyrhynchos
CCAGAATCTCCCTGCAAAGCCCCAATTAGCGCCCAATTAGCGCCCAATTAGCGCCAATCAGCGCCCAATTAGCACCCGATCAGCGCCCAATTAGCGCCCGATCAGCGCCCAATGAATGCCCAATTAGTTCGCAATTAGCGCACAATGAACGCCCAATTAACGCACAATAAACGCCAATTAGTACCCAATTAGCGCCTTATTAGTGCCCGATTAGCGCCCAGTTAACGCCCAATTAGCGCCCAATTAACACCTGATCAATGCCCAATTAGTGCCCGATTGGCACCCAATTAGTGTCCAATCAGCGCCCAATGAACGCCCAATTAACGCCAATTAGTGCCCAATTAACGCCCAATAAGTGTCCGATTGGCACCCAGTAAATGCCCAATTAGCGCTCAATCAGCGCCCAATTAGCGCCCGATCAGTGCCCAATGAATGCCCAATTAGTGCCCAATGAGCGCCCAATTAACGCCCAATAATGCCAATTAGCGCCCAATTAGTGCACAACCAGCGCCCAATTTGTGCGCAATTAGCGCCCAATTAGCGCCCAATCAGCGCCCAATGAACGCCCAATTAGCGCTCAATTAGCGCCCAATTAACGCCCAATTAGTGCCCGATTGGCACCCAATTAGTGCACAATTAGTGCACAATGAACACCCAATTAACGGAACGCCCAAGTAGCGCTCAATTAGCGCCCAATTAACGCCCAATTAGTGCCCGATTGGCACCCAATTAGTGCACAATTAGTGCACAATGAACACCCAATTAACGCACAATAAACGCCAATTAGTAC
>NW_008237996.1:0-460 GCF_000691975.1 Corvus brachyrhynchos
ATTTTGTGGACAGTGCTGTCCTTTAAGGTGATAATCACATGTGCTGCCAAATCGACTCCCAGGCTTCCCCTGGTGGTGGGGAGGGGAAGGTATTGGATGATGATGCCTGGCTGACTACTTGTGTCTGAGCGCGGTAAGGCCTTGTGCTGGATTTCCCGTTTTTTGACTTCTTGCATACTGTTGTAGAATGGGTATCCTTTTGGCATTGGTCACACCTGTCTTGGGGTGACTTTGTGATGTGAATCCCATATCACTGCCCTACGCCCAGAAATAAATTCTTGTGCCTTTCTATGCCTTTAAACTGAGCCTGAGAGGGGGAAGGAAAAAACTGAGCAAAACTTTCTCAAAGCAGTTTGCAGCTTGTTTAAGGTCACATAGAGATAACGACTTTTTTTTCAGCTGCATCGGGGAAGCGACGAAGCACCCAGCTTGCGGCTGCCCGGTCAGCTTTTGGCCAGTT
>NW_008237997.1:0-245 GCF_000691975.1 Corvus brachyrhynchos
CCAGCCCCTGCGGGTCCGGCGGCAGCCCAGCTCCCCCTTACGGCCTCCTGCCCGTGCCCCTGCCCCGGCCCCGGTGGTAGCCCCAGTCCCGGCTCCGGCCCCGGTCCCGATGTCCGCGGCCGTTCCGCCGGCCCCTGCCCCCGCTGCGTTGTCTGACACAGCTCCATTGAACCCGGCTGCGGCCCCACGGGCTGCGCCGGGCCAGCCAGCAGCAGAGTTCTGCCGCCGTGGCTGGGGGGGGGCCG
>NW_008237998.1:0-896 GCF_000691975.1 Corvus brachyrhynchos
GGGGGTTAGAGACCAAAAATGGGGGTCAGAGACCGAAAAATGGGGGTTAGAGACCAAAAAATGGGGGTGAGAGACGAGAAAATGGGAATTGGAGACCAAAAATGGGGGTTAGAGCCAAAAAATGGGGGTTAGAGCCCAAAAAATGGGGGTTAGAGCCAAAAAATGGGGGTTAGAGCCCAAAAAATGGGGGTTAGAGCCAAAAAATGGGGGTTAGAGCCCAAAAAATGGGGGTTAGAGCCAAAAAATGGGGGTTAGAGCCCAAAAAATGGGGGTTAGAGCCAAAAAATGGGGGTTAGAGACGAGAAAATGGGAATTATAGACCAAAAATGGGAATTATAGACCAAAAATGGGGGTTAGAGACGAGGAAATGGGGGTGAGAGACCAAAAAAATGGGGGTTAGAGACCGAAAAATGGGGGTTAGAGATGAGAAAATGGGGGTTAGAGCCAAAAAATGGGGGTTAGAGCCCGAAAAAAATGGGGGTTAGAGACCAAAAATGGGGGTGAGAGACGAGGAAATGGGGGTTAGAGACCAAAAATGGGGGTCAGAGACGAGGAAATGGGAATTGGAGACCAAAAATGGGGGTTAGAGCCAAAAAATGGGGGTTAGAGCCCAAAAAATGGGGGTTAGAGCCAAAAAATGGGGGTTAGAGCCCAAAAAATGGGGGTTAGAGCCAAAAAATGGGGGTTAGAGCCCAAAAAATGGGGGTTAGAGCCAAAAAATGGGGGTTAGAGCCCAAAAAATGGGGGTTAGAGCCAAAAAATGGGGGTTAGAGCCCAAAAAATGGGGGTGAGAGACAAAAAATGGGGGTGAGAGATGAGAAAATGGGGGTGAGAGACAAAAAAATGGGGGTGAGAGACCAAAGATGGAGGTGAGAGACCGAAAATGGGGGTGAGAG
>NW_008237999.1:0-279 GCF_000691975.1 Corvus brachyrhynchos
AATGTAATTCAGAGTGTCTATATGGTAAGAAAGGAGGAGTCTGGCACACCAGCCTCACATGTCTGGATGTCTGTATGCCAGTCCTGCAGGAACTCATTGTAGGTTTATCTGTATAGCCTGGCTCTGGGGTTAGTCAGAAGTGTCAGAGAATCATATAAGGTCCTAGAAAAATTCATGGTTGGAAGGGACCCACAAGATTCATCAAATCCAGCTCCTAGAAGTCATTGCAGAACTCAGATCTCCAGACCCAGCTTGGAGATTGTCTCTCCCTCACACATA
>NW_008238000.1:0-568 GCF_000691975.1 Corvus brachyrhynchos
TTTGCCTATTAGCATTTTCAAAGGCAAGTGTTGCAAACATTTGCTCTTGGAGCTCTTCAGAGAGCTCAGCTGCATCTTAAGGCTGCTGACAACAAGGCTTTGTGGGCAAAAGTCTGTGACAACTGATGAATGACTATGGGCATGGTCAGCTGTGTTACTGTTGCCCCGTAAGCTCCGCTCCCAGTTAGCATGTCAGCTTGGAGCGCATACAGTGGGTCTTGTGTGTCACTTTGATGTTTGCTCATTTCTTGGTGCTTCTCCCCCTCTTGGGGCTGACTCTTGGCAGCCCTGGCTGGCTCTGGCTCTGCAGGCGACGAAACCGCAGAAGCTGCTCCGGTGCAGTCTATCCTCTGTTCGGCGGGGGGGGTTGCTCTCTGCTGCTTTTGGCCAGGAGTTAGGACTGCACATCTGCTTGCTGCTTTTGGTTGGGCACCCGGACTGCCTGTGTCTCCTTGGCCCGCCTGTGCCCTGCCCCCTGGGTCGGGTGGCTCTGCTTCCGCGTTCGCGGCCATTTCTTTCTCAGACATCGGAAGGATAACATCCTGCTCTGCCAAGTTTAGCAGCTCCT
>NW_008238001.1:0-354 GCF_000691975.1 Corvus brachyrhynchos
CCAAGCCAAACCAGCCCTGATTCCATGCGTGGGTCAGCACCTGTTCCAACTCCATTCCAGATACCTCCTCCCACTAACACAGAACTTTCCTTTTTCTGCTCAACATCAGGGATTTGCTGCCGAGTGCCCCGAGCAGGGGACGCCTCAGCCTTCCCTGGGCCCGCAGCATTCCCTGCGCTGCCTCAGCACTCCCTGCGCTGCTGTTCCCCGCCGATCCCGTGGTCCAGCGCCTGTGCGGGCTGCAGTGCCGGGCTCTCCCCACAAGGCGGCAGCACCGGGAGCGAGCAGCCCCGGCCTTGAACCCGCCCTGAGCCGGCGGGGCCGGGAACACAGCGGGCCACAAACCCCCCCGTC
>NW_008238001.1:973-1234 GCF_000691975.1 Corvus brachyrhynchos
GGTTTCCTCCCCGGCTCCAGCCCAGGATTCCCGCGGCAGTCTCAGGTGTCTCTTTCTTTCCACAAAGCAAATTCTTCACAGCTACACAGAACCAGCCCGAGCTGGTCCCTCCGGCGAGCACCGATCAGCTCATTCTTACCCCAAACTGTTCATTCTCTCCCCTGCAGATTAACCCAGATTTTACCCCAAAATGTTCATTTAGTCCCCTACAGAATCCACCCCGGAGCAACGCCTTGGGCCCCGCACGGCCGAGGCAGCTCC
>NW_008238002.1:0-959 GCF_000691975.1 Corvus brachyrhynchos
TTCTGGGAATAAAAGAGGAGATTTTGGGATGGGGGAGGGAAATTTTGGGGGAAAAAAGAGGGAAAAAGGGAAAAACCGGGGAAAAATGAAGGAAAAATGAAGGAAAATGGGAAAAAAAGAAGGAAAAATGTGAAAAAATGAGGGGGAAAATGGAAAATTTGGGGGATTTTGGGGCGGGATGGTGAAATTCTGGGAATAAAAGAGGAGATTTTGGGATGGGCGAGGGGAGTTTTGGGGGGAAAAAGAGGGAAAAAGGGAAAAACCGGGGAAAAAAGGAAAAAAGGAGGGGAAAACCAGGAAAAATGGGGAGAAATGGGGAAAAAATGCAAAATTTGGGGGATTTTGGGGCAGGATGGGGAAAATCCGGGAATGAAGGAGGATGGGGGAGGGGAGTTTTGGGGGAAAAAAGAGGGAAAAAGGGAAAAACCAGGAAAAAATGAGGAAAAATGGGAAAAAAGAAGGAAAAATGGGGAAAAATGAGGAGAAAACCGCAAAATTTAGGGGATTTTGGGGCAGGATGGTGAAATTCCGGGAGTAAAAGAGGGGATTTTGGGATGTGGGAGAGGAATTTTGGGAAAAAAAGAGTAAAAAAGGGAAGAAAGAGGGAAAAATGGGAAAAACCAGGAAAAAATGGGAAAAGATGTGGGAAAAACCAGGAAAAATGGGAAAAAATGCAAAAATTGGGGGATTTTGGGCCGGGATGGTGAAATTCTGGGAATGGAAGAGGAGATTTTGGGATGGGGGAGGGGAAATTTTGGGGGAAAAAAGAGGGAAAAAGAAGGGAAAACCAGGAAAAATAAGGAGAAAAATGCAAAATTTGGGGGATTTTGGGGCGGGATGGTGAAATTCTGGGAATGGAAGAGGAGATTTTGGGATGGGGGAGGGGAAATTTTGGGGGAAAAAAGAAGGGAAAACCAGGAAAAATGAGGAGAAAAATGCAAAATTTGGGGGATTTTGGG
>NW_008238003.1:0-759 GCF_000691975.1 Corvus brachyrhynchos
GGTCCCTTTTTGTCCCTTTTTCTCCCCTTTTTTCCTTCCTTTTTGTCCCTTTTGGTCCCTTTTGCTCCATTTCTCTCCACTTTTTTGTCCTTTTTCCCCCCTTCTTCCCCCTTTTCTCTCCTTTTTTTCCCTTTTTCTCCCATTTTTGGTCCCTTTTCCTCCATTTCTCTCCTGTTTTTTCCCCTTTTCCCCCCTTTTTGGTCCATTTTTCTCCATTTTTGTCCCTTTTTCTCCCTTTTTCTCTCTTTTCCCCCTTTCCCCCCTTTTTCTCCACTTTTCCCCCCTTTTCCTCCCTTTTTCTCCCTTTTTTGTCCCTTTTGCTCCATTTTTCTCCAATTTTTTCTCCTTTTTTCTCCCCTTTTCCCCCTTTTTGGTCCATTTTTCTCCAATTTTCCCCCCTTTTTCTCCCATTTTCTCCCCATTGCCTCCATTTTTCTCCCGTTTTTTCTCCTTTTTCCCCCGTTTTTTCCCTTTTTCTCCCCTTTTACTCCATTTTTCTTCACTTTTTTGTCCTTTTTCCCCCCTTCTTCCCCCTTTTCTCTCCTTTTTTTCCCTTTTTCTCCCATTTTTGGTCCCTTTTCCTCCATTTCTCTCCTGTTTTTTCCCCTTTTCCCCCCTTTTTGGTCCATTTTTCTCCATTTTTGTCCCTTTTTCTCCCTTTTTCTCTCTTTTCCCCCTTTCCCCCCTTTTTCTCCACTTTTCCCCCCTTTTCCTCCCTTTTTCTCCCATTTTTGGTCCCTTTTGCTCCATTTTTCTCCC
>NW_008238004.1:0-327 GCF_000691975.1 Corvus brachyrhynchos
CCAGGGTGAAGGGTCAGAGGTGACAGGGACCCCAGGGTGAGGGGTATGGGGGCGTTGGGACCCCCAGGGTGAGGGGTATGGAGGTGACAGGGACCCCCGGGTGTGGAGTATGGGGGCGTTGGGACCCCAGGGTGAAGGGTCAGAGGTGACAGGGACCCCCGGGTGTGGAGTATGGGGGCGTTGGGACCCCAGGGTGAAGGGTCAGAGGTGACAGGGACCCCCGGGCGTGGGGTCAGGGGTGTCAGGAACCCTGGGGTGCGGGCTCTGGGGGTACCTGTGGGTCTGGGGGTCCCGCTGGAAGAAGGGCTCGTTGATGACCCCCAGGAC
>NW_008238005.1:0-473 GCF_000691975.1 Corvus brachyrhynchos
CCACTGCTGGCCACAGAGCCACAAGGGGGGATGGCCCCAGCCCCAGGGTGGCCCTGTCCCCGTGGTGTCCCCAATAGCCAGGGTGTCCCCATCCCCGTCCCTGTCCCCATCCCTGTCCCCTGTCCTTGTCCCCAATCCCTGTCCCTGTCCCCATCCCCGTCCCTGTCCCCAATCCCTGTCCCCATCCCTGTCCCTGTCCCCATCCCTGTCCCTGTCCCAATCCCTGTCCCTGTCCCAATCCCCGTCCCTGTCCCCAATCCCTGTCCCCATCCCTGTCCTTGTCCCCGTCCCCATCCCTGTCCCTGTCCCTGTGGTGTCCCCAATAGCCAGGGTGTCCCCAATCCCTGTCCGTGTCCCCAATCCCTGTCCCTGTCCCCAGGTCCATGACGAGTGCCAGCCCCTGGTGTCCCGATCCCTGTCCCCAATCCCTGTCCCCGTGGTGTCCCCAGGTCCATGATGAGTGCCAGCCCCTG
>NW_008238006.1:0-717 GCF_000691975.1 Corvus brachyrhynchos
CATGGGCACTATAAGGGAACGAGAGGGGAGGGGGAGGGGCTATAGGGGGTATATAGGGGACTTATAGAGGCTGGGAGGGGCTAAAGGGGATCTATAGGGGAGGGGGAGGGGCTATAGGGGACCTATAGGGGCTCGGGAGGGTCCCAGGCCCGTCCATGGGGTCCATAGGGTCCCAGGCCCGTCCATAGGGTCCCCATAGGGTGCCCTGAGTGCTCCATAGGGTCCAGAGGGTCTCAGGGCCCTCCATAGGGGCTCCATAGAGGTTCCATAGGGGCTCCATAGGGTCCCAGGCCCATCCATAGGGTCCCCATAGGGTGCCCTGAGCTCCATAGGGTCCATAGGGTCCCAGGGCCCTCCATAGGGTCCCCATAGGGGCTCCGTAGGGGCTCCAGCTGCTCCATAGGGTCCCCATAGAGTCCCCAAGGCCCCAGGACCACCTTTAGGATCCCTGGGAGGGTCCATAGGGATCCATAGGGGCCCATAAGGTCTCTGTAGGGCCCCACAGGGTGGCCATAGGGTCTCTGTAGGATCCCGTAGGGTGTTCCTGGGTGTTTCTAGGGTGTCTGTAAGGACGCCTATAAGGGCGTCTGTCGGGTGCCTATAGGGTGTCTATAAGGGCATCTATAGGGTGTCTATAAGGGCGTCTGTCGGGTGTCTATAGGGTGTCTATAAGGGCATCTATGAGGTGTCTATAGGCTGTCTATAGGGTGTCTATAA
>NW_008238007.1:0-791 GCF_000691975.1 Corvus brachyrhynchos
GAGCCCAAAAATCCTCCCTGGGACCCCAAAAATCGCCTGGGGGAGCCCAAAAATTGCCTGGGGGAGCCCAAAATCCTCCCTGGGACCCCAAAATCTGCCCCGGGGAGCCCAAAAATGGCCCGGGGAGCCCAAAAATCCCTCGGGGGGACCCCAAAATCCTCTCTGGGACCCCAAAAATCGCCCAGGGGAGCCCAAAATCCTCCCTGGGACCCCAAAATCTGCCTTGGGGACCCCAAAAATCGCCCAGGGGAGCCCAAAATCTGTCCTGGGGAGCCCAAAATCCTCTGTGGGACCCCAAAAATCCCTCGGGGGAACCCCAAGAATCTGCCCTGGGGGAGCCCAAAATCCTCTCTGGGACCCCAAAATCTGCCCTGGGGAGCCCAAAAATCCTCCCTGGGACCCCAAAAATCGCCTGGGGGAGCCCAAAAATTGCCTGGGGGAGCCCAAAATCCTCCCTGGGACCCCAAAATCTGCCCCGGGGAGCCCAAAAATGGCCCGGGGAGCCCAAAAATCCCTCGGGGGGACCCCAAAATCCTCTCTGGGACCCCAAAAATCGCCCAGGGGAGCCCAAAATCCTCCCTGGGACCCCAAAAGTGCACAGCACTGTGGCCGCGTGCACTGTTCGCGCTGAAGAGCTGCACGGTTAAAGTCATCGCTGGGCTTCCGTTCTGTCCAGAGCACAGAAGGGACCCCAAAAAATATCCTGGAGACCCCAAAATTTACCCCAAGGACCCCAAAATCTGCCCCAGGACCCCAAAAAATACCCTGGAGACCCCAAAATCTGCCCCGGG
>NW_008238008.1:0-218 GCF_000691975.1 Corvus brachyrhynchos
ACAGGATTCATGTCTGGCATAGGGCAGATGATAAGTACTACAGTATCATACAGTCACCCCAGGACACCCTGTCAGCCAATAGGGCAAACTGCATCCTGGGGTGCATTAAACACAGTATAACCAGTCGGTCAAAAGAGGGGATTATCCCACTCTATTCAGCATCGGTGCATCTTCACCTTGAGTCTTGTGTGCAGTTCTGGGCCCCACAACTTAAGAAG
>NW_008238009.1:0-1267 GCF_000691975.1 Corvus brachyrhynchos
TACTTTCCAGGAGGGAATCATCTCTGCAGCAGCGTTATCACCGTCAGCTGCAGCATTCCAAAGTTCCACTCCTACTCTATCCCACAGATCTGCCGTAAAAATTGTGGACTGTGGAAATATTCACAGCACTTTTACCAGCTAGGTTCGTAGTTCAATGCCTTAGAAAGCCTCAAGCAGCCTAGAGAGGTAGCACAGGCAATCTAGCATTTCAGTAGCTCTAAAAGCGGCAAATAGCAGCTGCAAAGCTAATACCACCACTAGAAGCAAAGAGGTAGAAATATAGCCCTTGGCTTTTGCCTTAGTCCTGCAATCAGATGCTTTCAATCAGAGACACACAGGAGCTGTTCACAGAAGGGACCAGAGCCAAAGAGGGAGGGCCCACTCTGAGCTCTCTCTTTTATTCACAAGAAGGGAAAGGGGAGAGCTAGGGGCAGACCCAGGGTAACTGGCCAATCAGACACTGCTCCAGAGTCTGAGTTACTTTTGGTTTTGCCTGCGCATTAGAACAAAGAGGTTCAGAGCACATGGCAGGGGCAAGTCCTGACTTGTCTGACTAGTCTCAGGGAGGGGGAAGGGTGACCTCGGAGCAGGCAGCAACAGAGGACTGAGTTACTCCTTGCAGTTTAGAAGCAGTTCATCAGAGTATAATTTTTAAATCATGTGCAGGCAAAGATTTGCCGTGCTTGACCAGCAGCTTTGACATAAGCTCAAGCACCTCTCTTTCAAGGGTGGTCATCCCCTGGCCCATAGTTCCCTGCTGCGACTCACCTCTTTTTCAGAGGATCAGTTGTGTGGCTCTTGCTTCTTCCCACGGCTTAACCACTGTTCCAAAGGCTCCCGCTTCTGCTGCCGTTTAATCTTCAGTGAAGTTACTGAAGTTCTGCAGAGCATCGCTGACTGTCACTTAAGAGCAGTCCCAGTCCTCGCACCGGGGCACCAGTTGTCACGTGACGGTCGGTGATGGAAGAGACAGGGCAGATTGCTTGGATGCAATAAGCCGATTTTATTGATACAGAGCTGAGTATTTATACCTTTTCAGCAGTAACTAAAAATAGATTCTTATATAAGACAGCAATCACTATAACAACCATATCTATGTTTCTTAATATCATTGCAAAACTAAAAGCTAGCACTAACCGACACAGGTACAATACCAAGCACACCATTCCCTTATACTAGCTATTTCCTGGTAGGCTGTACTGCCTACCATGGTTTGCGGGACTCACATGAGAGCAGACTCCTCTTCCAAAATGGACTGAACAAAGTT
>NW_008238010.1:0-781 GCF_000691975.1 Corvus brachyrhynchos
TCCTTTCCTATTCTTCTTTGGTAGGGCAACACCCTTTTCATCACCAATAAACAATTCTCAGACGGAATATTCGCCTTGTTTGGCTTAATTCTGTCCTAGGTCATCCATTTAAAAAGAACGCCCCACAGTTCAGAGTAGAATGCAACAACAGGCTCAGAAGCATTCTGTGCCTCTGTATCACACCACTCATCTTCTAATGCACTTTCTATCACCTCATCGGCAAAGGTTAAACAGTCAAGAGGAGGTGAAAATTAAACACACACAGGAATTGGGTATACATACAGTCACATTTGACTTTGGAGATTCTGAAAACTATGGTTCCAGGTGTCTCGTGCCTTGTACAGGATCACAGAAACACAGAGTAGGTGAGGTTGGGAGTGACCCCAAGAGGTCACCTGGTCCAACTCCTCTGCTCACCCAGGGACACCTGGAGCTGGTTGGCCAGAACCTCTCCCAGAGGCTTTTGAATATCTCCAAGGATGGAGGCTCCACCACCTCCCCAGGGAACAATGTCTGTCAGACCCAGGGAGCAGTTTGGGGCTCAATGGCCTTGCTGCATTTCTCTCTCCATTTGACATCTTCTTGGTGAGGTGCCTTGATTGGCTCAGAGACACAAGCTGCAACATGAGAATTCCCATTAAATATACAGAATGTTTTTGGTAGTATTTTGCCATGAGGGTGATCAAGTGCTTGAACAAGCTGAGGTAATTTGATCCATGGAGGTTTATTCCCCCTTGTTACTACCGCATAAAGTGGAGATTGTAAATAAAAATGAGAAGCC
>NW_008238011.1:0-2823 GCF_000691975.1 Corvus brachyrhynchos
CCCAAAATCCACCCTGGGGACCCCAAAATCCACACAGAGGACCCCAAAATTCACTTGGGGACCCCAAAATCCACCCCAGGACCCCAAAATTCACTTGGGGACCCCAAAAATCCCCATGGGAACCCCAAAATCCAACAGGGGAGCCCCAAATCCACTTGAGGGTCCTCAAAATCCACCTGGGACCCCCAAAATTCAACCCAGGGACCCCCAAATCCACCCCGGGGACCCCGAAAATCTCCCAGAGAAACCCTAAAATCCAACCAAGGGACCCCAAAATCCAACAGGGGATCCCAGAATTCCCTTGGGGACCCCAAAATCCAACCCAGGGATCCCAAAATTCCCTTGGGGACCCCAAAATCCAACCCGGGGATCCCAAAATTCCCTTGGGGACCCCAAAATCCAACCCGGGGACCCCAAAATCCACTCCAGGGACCCCAAAATTCCACCTGGGAATTCCTAAAATTCCACCTGGGGATCCTTAAAATCCAAGAGAAGCCCAAAATTCCACCTGGAGATCCCCAAAATCCCCCAAATCCATTGGGGAACCCCGAAATCCAACAGGGGAACCCCAGAAATCTGAGAGAAGCCCAAAATTCCACCTTGGGGACCCCAAAATTCCACCCGGAGATCCCAAAATCCAACAGGAGGATCCCAAAAATCCGAGAGAATCCCAAAATTCCACCTTGGGGATCCCAAAATTCCACCTGGAGATCCCCCAAATCCATTGGGGAACCCCAAAATCCACCCTGGGAACCCCAAAAATCCAAGAGAAGCCCAAGAATTCCTCCCTGGGGATCCCCAAAAATCCGGGAAAACCCCAGAATTCCACCTTGGGGATCCCAAAATTCCACCTGGAGATCCCCCAAATCCATTGGGGAACCCCCAAATTTTCCCCCCTGGGGTCCCCAAAATTTCTCAGGGCCCCTCCTCCCTCCCAATCCCCGGGGGGGCCCTGAGATTTGGGGGGATTGGGGTGGGAATTTCTGGGAATTTCCGGGAATTTCTGGGAATTTCGGGGTCCCCCTGGAGCCGAGGGGGGGTGGGGGACCCCAAATGTCCCCCAGAGAGCCCAAAATTGCCCCAAATGGCCCCAAAATGCCCCCAAATCCCCTCCCCCCGCTGTCACCAGCAGCAATAAAGCAACGCTCGGAGCCTCCGGGTTTTATTCCCGCCTGGAATTTTGGGGGGAAAAAGCGGGAATTTGGGGTTTTCAGGGATTTTGGGGAGGAAAAGGGGGAATTTGGGGATTTCAGGGAATTTGGGGCAGCGCCGAAGCTGCTGCGTGCCTCAGGGAAAAAGGGGAATTCTGGGGGGAAAATGGGGATTTTGGGGGCAAAAAATGGGAATTCTGGAGCAAAAATCCTGGGAATTTCAGGGCTAAGAAGGAAGAATTTTGGGGGGGGAAAAAAAAAGGAATTTTGGGGCAAAAAAGGGGAATTTTGGAGCAAAAATCCCGGGAATTTCAGGGCTAAAAATGAAGAATTTTGGGGGGAAAAATCTGTGAATTTTAGGGCAAAACCTGGGAATTTTGGGGGGAAAAAAGGGGAATTTGGGGGCAAAAAAAAAAGGGAATTTTGGGGGGAAAAAATGGGAATTTTGGGGGGGGGAAAAAAAGGGAATTTTGGAGCAAAAATCCCGGGGATTTCAGGGCTAGAAATGAAGAATTTTGGGGCAAAAAACCTGTGAATTTCACGGCAAAACCCCGGGAAATTTGAGGGAAAAAAAGATAATTTTGGAGCAAAAATCCCGGGAATTTAGGGGCAAAACCCCGGGAATTTTAGGGGAAAAAACCTGGGAATTTCAGGGCAAAAACCCTGGAATTTTGGGGGAAAAAAACGGGAATTTTAGGGGGGGAAGAAAAGAGAATTTCGGGGCTAAAAATGAGGAATTTTGGGGAAAAAACCTGGGAATTTCAGGGCAAAACCCAGGAAATTTCGGGGCAAAAAAAAGAGGAATTTCAGGGCAAAAAACCTGGGAATTTTGGGGCTAAACCCCAAGGAATTTGGGGGGAAAAACACCAGGGATTTTGGAGCAAAACCCCAGGAATTCTGGGGGAAAAAATCGGGAATTTTGGGGCAAAACCACTGGGAATTTTGGGGTTAAAAAAATGGGAATTTTAGGGGCGAAAAAAAAAGGAATTTCGGAGGAAAGAAACCAGGAGTTTTGGGGCAAAACCCAGGAATTTTGGGGCAAAAACCTGGGAATTCTGGGGGGAAAAAATGGGATTTTGGGGCAAAACCCCCAGGAATTTTGTGGCAAACCCCCCACAAATACTGGGGCAAAATAAATGGGATTTTGCTGCAAAAAAATGGGAATTTTGGGGGGAAAAAAGGAATTTTGGGGCAAAATATCAGGAGATATGCAGCAAAACCCTTCGAGTTTTGGCGCAAAAAAAAAGGGAATTTTTGAGCAAAAAACCAGGGATTTCGAGGGAAAAAAGCAGGGATTTTGGAGGGGAAAAAAACCTGGGAATTTTGGGGCAAAACCCCCGGAATTTTGGAGCAAGAAACCAGGAATTTTGGGGGAAAAAATAGGAATTTTGGGGGGAAAAGTGGGATTTTGGGGTGAAACCCCAGGAATTTCAGGGTAAAAAAATGGGAATTTTGGGGCAAAACCTCAGGAAATTTGCAGCAAAACCCCGCGAATTTTGGTGCAAGAAAAAGGGAATTTCCCGGCAAAAAAATGGGAATTTCGAGGCCAAAAAAAGGGGAATTTCAGGGCAAAAAAAAGGGAATTTTCGAGCAAAAACCCAGGAATTTTGAGGGGAAAAAAGCAGGGATTTTGGGGGAAAAACCCAGGAATTTTGAGACAAAGCCATGAGCT
>NW_008238012.1:0-2849 GCF_000691975.1 Corvus brachyrhynchos
GACAAGGAGGACGGACATCTCCCAGCGTGGGACAAGGACAGAGGACATCCTGTGGCTTGGGAAGAGGAGGGTGCAATTCTCCCGGCATGGGAATAGGACGGCAAACACCCCGTGGCTTGCAAAGAAGACCAGGAACCCACTGAATTTTGGGAAGAGGATGGGGAACCTCCCTCTGCTTGGGAAGAGGACACTGAAGCTCCCTCTGCTGCGGGATCCTGGGCTGAACATTCTGACAGCAGCACAGCCCTGCAGCCAGAGGGCAGAGAGGAGTGGTGCCTGATGCAGCTGAGTACGTCTGCTCTGCTGCTGTGTGCCAGAGCAGGGTGCTGCGTGTGTGTCTCAGCATCAGCTGCACCCAGGCTTGCTCTGCAGCTGAATGTCACAGAGTCATTTATTGTCCTTGCCCAGCTGAGACCAAGGGGCTCCCGGCCCCAGGGAGTGGGGCTGCATTTTGGCCCTGCTGCAAGGCGGGGTCTCCATCTGGGAGGGAGCGTCTTCCATGTGGTTTCTTTCAGGGAGCACCGTGAGCGTGGGGGAGCCTGCCGAGAAATACCTGGAACTGGAGCAGGTTGGCCAAGGGTAAGTGCACGGCAGTTACTTCTGCACAAGCAGGGGCCAGGTATTTGCTGGTGCAAGATCAAGTGAGAAGCCAGGCAAGCTGCAAACAGCTTCAGACACTGGGGCACGATCCTGCTGTCTGTCAGTGCTGATCAGAATTGGTAACTGTGGTCAGAAGGCCCCGTCAAAAGCCCCTGAGGCTGGCAGTGTCCTGCCTGCAGCAAGGAGCAGGACCTGGAAGATCTTCTGTCCCTGGAATTTGATTGCCTGAAAGAGCAGCTCACCATCTGGTGACTGTCAGAAAACAGTTCTCAAGAAGATTCCTTTCAAATATTTTGCTTCCAAAAATATCCACCGGTCAGGATTATCAACATAACGGTTTAGAAACAGAAACCAGAGATGAACTAATAAGCGCTCTTTTCAGCACAGGTAGTAAACCCCGTACATTCAGTAACAGGCAAAGAGCTGCTGCACTCGAGGGGAAAACGCATCAGCTGCCTGATGGCAGGGCCCTTGTGGATCCTGCAGCTCGTAGGCAGGAAATGGAAAAGGATGAAATACATTCTTTTCCAGTTCTTTAGACATCCACTCCCACCCTAGGTTTTGGACTAAAGTAATTCAGCGTGGACATTTGGGATTTGCTCCAGCCCTTTTCCTTCGTGTTGGGCCTCAGTTTTGTCTCGCCCACCTTGCGTGGCACAGGGCTGGTGGCTGCTGCGCTGCTGTTTGAAGGGTCGATGCACCCAGGTGTTTTGTAAAGGCTGCAGGCAGCAGAGATCTCCTGTCTGGGCTGGCTTTCACTCCCAGGGCCTAAAGCGCTGCTTCTTTCTTCTCTGCTGTTCTGTCTCCAGGGCTTTTGGAACCGTTTCTAAAG
The DNA here is from genome assembly GCF_000691975.1 of Corvus brachyrhynchos. Lineage (NCBI taxonomy): Eukaryota > Metazoa > Chordata > Aves > Passeriformes > Corvidae > Corvus > Corvus brachyrhynchos. The sequence continues at coordinate 1,433 of NW_008238012.1, forward strand.
GACTCGACAGGGCCACTGGAGGAGAGGTCAGTGTCACCACGCTCAGCGCGTCGGGCAGCTCTCGAGGGCTTTCCCCTCTGCTGGGAGCTGTGGCTGCAGCTTTGGGGGGCCAGCAGAGCTTTCCTGCACAGGCTGTTCCTCTGAAGGCACAGCAGTGTCAGCCTGCAGAGCACGGCTGGGACAGACTTGAGCCTTCTGAAGTGCCCAAAGGAATGCAAGGAGGGCAGCGGTGTCTGTCAGAGCAGGACACGCTGGCTTGGTCTTCATATCTGAAAACATCAGTGCATCAGCTGGTGGAGGCTGAGGCCTAATTTATCTTCATCCCAGCCTCGGACAGGAACACCGTTTAGCAGTTTTTCCATCCTGTGCTTCATCTTCAAAGGATACCTCAAGACCTAATTAAGGAGCGATCCTGCTTGGCATCAGTTTGGGGTTTTAGTCCTACTGCAGCTGTTCCCAGAGAGAGGGAGAGGAATGAGAAGATGGATGTGCAGAGCAAAGCTCTCCCCTAAACGCTGCAGCTGTGTTTGGGTCTGGTGTCAGTGACAGCCCGTGACAGGGATCATCTGAGCAACGTTTGTGCGTGTTTGCTCTGTTGTGCAATCCCAAACAGAGCAGTTGCATTTGAAATCATGACCAAATCCCACAGGATTGCTAAAGGGTTCCCGGCTGTTTTGCTCTGTTTTCACAGAACCAGAATTACTTGCTGCTTGCAAAATGTGTTTGAATGATAATGAGCGTGGTGGTAAACTAAGGCCGTTTGAGAAGACTGCAGGTGCAGAGAATGTTGTGAGAGCTTTGAGGCTGAGAGCTGAGGGACCATTTCTGCAGAGCTTCCAAGGCCAAATGTCTCTGGCCCTGTGTCCTGTAAGCGGCCCCGCAGCGAGCAGAGAAAGGGGCTGTGGGAATGTCACTTGCTGAGCCCGGGTGTCCCATCCCAAGGCAGTTTGGCACAGCCCGGCTCCGTCGCTCCACAAAGACTCGCTCCGTGTTTGCTGCGGCCTCCTGCCCCAGACTCCTCCAGTTCAAGGGCTGCAATGTCCTTTCAGGTGGCCATAAAGAAAATGAGTCTCAGAGGGCAGAACGGGGAACGAGCTGTGAATGAGATCCTGGTCCTGAAGGACAAGAAGAACCCCAACATTGTCAGCTCTTTGGACAGGTGAGTGCTTCAGCTCTTATCCCGTGCACGGGCCCTGCGTTAATCTCTCCTGGCATCCGCAGTCTGTAGCCTGTTTTGAAAAAGCCTCACCCGGCCGTAGCTTCCCAAAACAACAGCCTGTCAGTTCACTCCCTCCGTGTGCTTTTGTTGCTTTGGTTTGGTTTTTCCTTCAAGCTGACCCCATTTCCTGGGTCTTACGACAAGAGCTGATAAACCCTGGCAGACATTATTTCCCTTGGCTTCTCCTTCCCAACTCTT
>NW_008238013.1:0-1001 GCF_000691975.1 Corvus brachyrhynchos
ATCAACCCAAACAGCAGAGCCCTCTGCCCCGCCAGCAGAAGAAGCACATTCAAAAACAGATCCCTTGAGACAACCACACTCCAATGAGCCTCACAAACATGCAGTAAAAGGGGTAGACTGGGACCATATAAAAAGGGAAGCATTACAAGACGGCGACAGCACTATTTTAAAGGAGCTTGAAGATGACTGGGCATTCCCTGTGGTATATGGCCAAGATAATCAGGGAAATGCCACCGCCACATACAGCCCTCTGGATTGGAAATTGCTATCCCAGCTCCACAGCACTGTTGCTGAGTCTGGGTTCCACGGAGAGCCAGCAAAACAGATGCTAAATTATATTTGGGGAACTGGCATTTTACTGCAAGAAGATATTAAGACCATTATGAAAATGATTCTAACCCAATCCCAATTAATGCTATGGCCGTCTCATTGGAATGATCACTGCGGCCCATCTGCCCAGACCTGCTGGTGATCCTCTAGCCGGATTCACAGCAGACCAGTACACAGGTATAGGGATGTATGCCTCCATAGAAGAACAAGCTCGGCTAGGACCAGAATTACTGCGAGAAGCCATGTGACTAGCTAGGGCTGCCCTAAGTCGGGTCAGGACTGCCCCGCCAACCCCCTCGTACATGGGAATAAAGCAAGGTAGAGATGAGACCTTTGCATCATTCATTGATCGAGTTACAGACGCCATTAACAGATCTGATGTGCAAGAATGGATGAAAGGCGCCTTGTTAAGGCAATGCGCCATGGAAAACGCAAACTCCAGCACCCAGGCGATTTTAGTAACTCTGCCAGGGAACACCACAGTAGAAGAAATGCTAGAAAGAATGAGCAGGGTCCCCGTAGGAGAGCGTGCTATGCTCGTAGAGGCAGTAAGAGAGGTAGGGCGCAGTATCAAAGCACACCAGGGGCAAGTACTGGCCGCCCTAGCCCCCCTGCAGGCCAAGCCAGCGGCAGCGCCAAGGGGCCCCACCCGTCCTCGATGCTTCCACCGC
>NW_008238013.1:1283-2717 GCF_000691975.1 Corvus brachyrhynchos
TTTTTTTTCTTCTTTTAGGTCTGTTAATAAACTTCTTTATATTCTTTCAAGTTTGGTGCCTGCTTTGCATTTCTCCTAATTCTTATCTCACAGCAGATAAACAGTAATGAGTATTTTGGACCAAACCACTACATCATGGTTCAAGCACAGTTCCCTCCATTGATTATACATGCCGGCAGCAAAATAGCTCAACTAGTTCCCCTGCCACACCTCATCCAAGATGCAAATAGCTGCGCCCTAGAGCCCAGAGGCAACCGAGGGTTCGGATCAACAGGAGGCCTGGCGCTCTTGACAGTACCTATGAACTCTCGACCAGTAGTCCGCATTACGCTCAGCCATGGCCCAGAAAGAATTCACCTGCGAGCCCTCCTAGACTCTGGAGCCGACATCACCATCATCTCCCACCAAGAATGGCCGCCACACTGGTCCCTTCAAAACGCAACCAGAGCAGTAGAAAGGGTAGGGGGAGCATCAGCAGTACAACGGAATGCTCCCATCCAAATAGCGCTTGATGGCCGCCAGCTAACCCTTGCAGTCACCGTTATGCCATTGCCAAAGGGCGTGTCTGCCTTGATTGGACATGATGTACTCAGCCAAATCAGAGCAGTACTCACTACAGAAATGGCTTTTCAATAGCGGCCATTGCATGGACTTTCCCCATTCCACTCACATGGCTCAGTGACGATCCCATATGGATTGAGCAGTGGCCGCTAAAAGAGGAAAGTCTTGTCCAAGCACACTCCCTGGTGCAAGAGCAGCTAAACCAAGGTCATGTCTGGCCGTCTACCAGTCCCTGGAATACACCCATATTCGTAATCAAGAAGAAATCTGGCAAGTACCGACTACTACATGACCTGAGGGCCGTGAACGCCCAGATGCAAGCAATGGGAGCACTACAGCCAGGGCTGCCCAACCCAGCAATGCTACCCGTGGGTTGGCTCCTGCTGATCATAGACCTAAAGGACTGCTTTTTCACCATCTGCCTGCACCCTGCAGACATGCAGAGATTTGCCTTTACCTTACCATCAATTAATAAACAAAGCCCCGCACAACACTTTGAATGGGTTGTGCTGCCGCAAGGCATGCGTAATTCTCCCACCCTGTGCCAGCTCTTTGTAGACGCTGCTTTGCAACCCCTTCGGCAAAGGTGGACACAAACAATCATTTATCATTACATGGATGATATCCTGCTAGCTCAGCCAGAGCCCTTCACCCCAAGTGCAAGAGCAAAAACTGATCGAGCAACTGAAGCAGCACGGCCTAGTAGTCGCGCCAGAGAAAATTCAACGCACTCCTGCTTGGAAGTACCTTGACTGGGAAATCACAGAATCGCACATTCAACCTCAAAAACTTGCGCTGCAGACAAAGGTGCGCACACTCCACGATGCGCAACTCCTGCTTGGAGATCTGCAGTGGCTGCGACCAGTCGTTGGC
>NW_008238014.1:0-235 GCF_000691975.1 Corvus brachyrhynchos
CCATCTCCAAAGCTGACTCAAAAATCCCTCCCGACGAGTCCCAACCCGACACCCCCTCCGTGGGTCAGAGCCCTCGACTTATCTCTCGGACGTCCAGGGATGCGAACACGCCTCGGGTGCAAAAAGAAGGCCGGCTCTCGCCGCCTGGGAAGTTCCTGCTGTCGCCGGGCTGTTGTCTCTTAGTCGGATACAATAAAAAAAGCCAAAATCAAAGGATGAGTTTAGTGGCAAATCG
>NW_008238015.1:0-304 GCF_000691975.1 Corvus brachyrhynchos
CAGAAAGGAAGCAATCTGCCAAACTCCAGAACCACGGAATATCCAAGAATTACAAGGTTTTCTGGGAGTGGTCGGGTGGTGCTGGTTGTGGATATTAAACTATGGACTTCTAGTGAAGCCCCTCTATGAAACCCTAAAAGAAACAAAGGAAGGACAATGGGTGTGGACTCCTGAGTGCCAAACTGCCTTCCAAGAACTGAAAAAGGCATTAATGACAGCACCTGCATTAGGGCTTCCTGACTTAACCGAGCCCTTTGAACTGTTTGTACACGAGAGGCAACATTTAGCCCTGGGGGTCCTGATG
>NW_008238016.1:0-514 GCF_000691975.1 Corvus brachyrhynchos
GGTGTTTCTGCCCAGTTACGAACCGAACCTGCTACAACAGGATAAACAAAAGAAACACTACTAGTAGATAAAGATACAGTGCACAATAATAAAGGTACCTATGTTACAGCTAGCAAAGAAATAGTATAGATTAGGAGTTAATGTCACTTACCGACAAATGATAGTGGTGTGCAGAGCATCTGCTAATTTCTCTCAATCCCTGGGGAAGTAACTCGATGTGAACCTTTCACGTCGAGGAGAACTCTCTACACACTCCGAGAGTGTATAAGAGATTTCTAATTTCATGAAAATCATAGTGGTCTTTTATAGTTGTAAAAGTGCTTGCGTTCCACAGTCACAAGGTTTTTAGGTTTTCCTTCCTCACCATTCAAGAGGGGATGTGTATTGCTGGCTAAGGAGGTTTTCAGCCGAGATAATTCATCACGTGACAAACCATTCCAGTCTGACTAAGCCATATGTGACGGGGTGTTGGGGTAACAGGTGTTGGTGTAAGGAAAGAGTTAAACAAAGACCA
>NW_008238016.1:557-1786 GCF_000691975.1 Corvus brachyrhynchos
CAGCGTGTACCTGAGACAGAACGGGACGAACTAGTTTCTACTTCAACATAGAATGGTACACTCTTCGTGCTCTACTAGCCATGGCTTTGGAGAGAACAATAGAAGATGTCAAGAGGACAGATTTATTGTAGAACTGTGATTAAGCCTGTAAGCTGTAGCCAAAAAAAAGCTCTTAGGAGTAGATATATATATACTGATGCTTCCGAATAAAACCTTAGATTCGCTCGCATCTCTGCTGGTGGGTTGTGGATACTAAAAAGCTAGGAGCAGAGGAATTTTCCAGCTGCTACAGCATCTTGTGAAGTTTTTCTTTCTCATGCAAGCTAGCTGAAACCAGTTTTAGGATTTTGTAAACCAAGACTTTATCCTGCACCTGCAAACTTGTTTTCCATATTGTTTTGGTACACTGGAAAAAATATTTTGAATGGGCATTGTGGAACCTCCACCGATCATTCTAAGGGGTGGTTGGTCAAAGGACCAATGACCTCCTATCACTCTTGAGAACCACGTTATATAAACCGGTTTATAATTAATTAAATCGAGCTATTCTCCTTGGACCTTTGTCGTGATTCTTGCCGTTTCTCGGTACAACAGCGACATCTGGTGGCCCGAGACGTGTACTACAACTGCAACCGGACTTTGGAGGTACGTGCACTTCCCCACCCCGGGATTACGGGAACGGAACTCTAAACTAAAAGGATGGGGCATAAAAATTCAAAGGAAAGCACGATCCTTGCTGCTTGGAAAGCTGTTTTATCGGCCACGAATGCCGATACCTCTGATGACGCCCTGTGTAACGTATTACGTTGGGCTGCAGAACACGGCTTCTCAGCAGAGCCTGATACTGCGTTTTGCTTGGATACTTGGAGACAGTTAGGGGATAGATTGCTCCATGAGTTCACATACGGAGATATTGGTGTACAGGGTCTACTTCGTGCATGGGGTTTCTTATTTGATGTGTTAAAAGAGTTTTATGCGAAACAAGACGGAAAGGAACAGCCCCGTTCAGGGGGAGATACAATTTCCGAGGGGCTAGAGACATCTGAAAGTGTAGAGTTTCAGGGCAGCGGGGGTACCGAGTCTACAGAACTGTCCCCGACGCCATCGCTGGTGTTGTCCCCGGCACCGCCTGAAATGGAGGTCGCTTGCGCAGCTCCGGTACTGGCGGAACCAGAGACACACGCGGAAGCTGCGCGGGGGTCCTACCTTTCGCCCCAGAACTATGTTCC
>NW_008238017.1:0-480 GCF_000691975.1 Corvus brachyrhynchos
AAACTTATTGGAAGCCACCTTCTCTGCCTATACGCTTGTACCACATGATATTAAAAACATTGTTACTTTCCTCCTTTCCCCTGCGGAATATATGCTATGGGAAAGGCATTGGAAGAGACATTTAAAAACGCTGTCTGACATTTATGCTAAAGACACAAATCAGACAGATTGGACAATCAAGCAATTAGCTGGAGAAGGTGACCTCCAAAAACCCTCAGACCAAGCTACCACCTAACCTGAAGTAGCATTACAGGACATAGCTATTGCAGCAAAAACCTCGCTGCTCCTTATTCCTGATGACTCTGTTCCTACATGCACCGGTTTGGACAAATTTGGAAATATATCCTCTGAGAGAAGGCAGGTTACAACCACCCCTCCTCCCACCAGGTTCGGGAAAAAATGAATTTTCCTTGAAGGAAAGTGAAAGAGATAAAAACTATTTATTTAACAAACACACAGGAAAAGGATAATAATGCTAAA
>NW_008238018.1:0-213 GCF_000691975.1 Corvus brachyrhynchos
GTGCAAATTTTCTCTTTTTTTTTCCTCTTTTTTGCAATTTTGGGCAGAGGTTTGTGGTGCTGCATTTGTCATGGGATCTGAGGTGTCTGCACACCATAGAGAAATATACTACCAAGTTCAAAGCTGCCTTTCTTGTACTGGGCATAAATACCCTAAAAATCTAGTTCAATCTTTTGTACGATGGCTTTTCCAGTACTTTCCTAATCTGACCTC
>NW_008238019.1:0-545 GCF_000691975.1 Corvus brachyrhynchos
GAGGTTTTTTGACAGAAATTGACTTTTTTTGACTAAGTTGAGGTTTTTTTAGCGTAAGGTGACTTTTTTTGACGTAAGTTGACTTTTTTTTAACATAAGCTGAGTTTTTTGACATAAATTGAGGGGTTTTGACATAAATTGAGGGTTTTTTTAACGTAAGTTAAAGTTTTTTTAACCTAAGTTGACTGTTTTTAACATATGTTGAGGTTTTTTTAAGTAAATTGAGGTTTTTTTGACATAAATTGGGGTTTTTTTGATGTAAGTTGAGGTTTTTTTAGCGTAAGTTGAATTTCTTTAACCTAAGTTGACTTTTTTTGACGTAAGTTGACCTTTTTGTAACATGTCGAGTTTTTTTAGCGTAAGTTGACTTTTTTTAATGTAAGTTGAGTTTTTTTAACGTAAAATGAGGTTTTTTTGACATAAATTGACTTTTTTTGACGTAAGTTGAGTTTTTTTTAGCGTAAGTTGAGTTTCTTTAACCTAAGTTGACTTTTTTTGATGTAAGTTGACTGTTTTTTAACATAAGCTGAGTTTTTTGACATAAA
>NW_008238020.1:0-667 GCF_000691975.1 Corvus brachyrhynchos
TGCTGTTGCTGCCTCTGCTTCTTATGTGATTTTTCTGTTCTTCATGTTACTGCTTTGTTTGTACGTGATATCGGAAAAGTTGCAACTTTCTTTGGTAAGTGCCTCTTTAATAACTTTCCTGTTTTATAGGAATCATTGCAATTGGACACATTAATGAAGCAGTTGACCAAGGAAATCCTGACAAAGCTCTAGAAGCCCTGCTATTGCCCACAGCCAAGCTTCAAGATGTGAGACCAGTAAATGCAAGGCATTGTCAGGATGTTCTGCACCATCCCAAAGCACAGAAATGCAAGGTTAGAATTTTTACTGTTGTTTTTTGTGAGAAGTGAAATGCCAATTCTTTTCACTTGCTTCTGTGTCCCTGTCCTGCTGCCCCGATGTTTGCATTAGCTTTGCCAGTGCGGTTGTAAATAAGCCAGTGATGACAAACTAGCGCTAAGTAATTTTGCACTACAACTTATTCTGACTGGCAAAATGGATTAATTCTCAATGTACTAAACTTAAGACTTATTCTGCATATGTCTTGCTACTGACTTGGTGTAATCTCATTTTAATTCTACTAGGTTGTTGCAGCTATTACAAAATATGGGCAGCAGCAATCCTCACATAGTTATGAATTTGTGTAAGGATACAATTACAGGACTGTGTCAGGCAGATAGCTACAGTA
>NW_008238021.1:0-1068 GCF_000691975.1 Corvus brachyrhynchos
TCATCGGGATCGTGCAGGGATGGGGCTTGGGAAGAGCCCGGGGGCCCCGCCAGGAGGTAAACACCTGTTGGGAAGGGGAAAAAAAGGGAATTTCAGGGGATTTTGGGGAGATTTGGGGGATTTTAGGATCACAAATCGAGGCGGGATTAAATCCCAAAATTCCCCATTCCAAGATGGAATTAAATCCCAAAATTCCCATTTTTAACATGGAATTAAACCCCAAAATTTCCCATTTTTGAGGTGGAATTAAATCCCAAAAATTCACAAATCGAGGTGGGATTAAATCCCAAAATTCCCCATTCCAAGCTGGAATTAAATCCCAAAATTCCCATTTTTAACATGGAATTAAACCCCAAAATTTCCCATTCCGAGATGGAACTAAATCCTGAAAATTCCCATTTTTTACGTGGAATTAAATCCCAAAAATTCCCATTTTTGAGGTGGAATGAAATCCCCAAAATTCACAAATCGAAGCGGAATTAAATCCCAAAATTCCCCATTCCGAGGTGGAACTAAATCCTGAAAATTCCCATTTTTGACGTGGAATTAAATCCCAAAATTTCCCTTTCCCCCGGTTTTTTGGGGAGTTCTGGAGCCGATTCCGAATTTGCCTCGTTTAGGGATTTGTTGGGAAGTGGGAATGAAATCCCGAAATTCCCGTTCTGAGGTGGAATTTCATCCCGAAATTCCCCATTCTGAGGTGGAATTAAATCCTGAAATTCCCATTGTGAGGTGGAATTAAATCCCAAAATTCCCATTTTTGAGGTGGAATGAAATCCCGAAAATTCACAAATCGAAGCGGAATTAAATCCCAAAATTCCCCATTCCAAGCTGGAATTTCATCCCAAAATTCCCATTTTTGACATGGAATTAGATCCCAAAATTTCCCTTTCCAAGGAGGAATTAAATCCTGAAATTCCCATTCCAACCGGGAATTTCATCCTAAAATTCCTATTCCGAGGTGGAAACAAATCCCAAAATTTCCCTTTCTGAGGTGGAATTAAAACCTGAAATTCCCATTTTTGCGGTGGAATTAAATCCCGAAAATTCACAAATCGAGGCGGAATT
>NW_008238022.1:0-582 GCF_000691975.1 Corvus brachyrhynchos
TTCACCACCACAGGCCGTTCGCTTAAATAGCTCCGTGTGGTTTCACCTAATCCTGCAATGGCCAATCCCACCGGGGCTAAAGACCATGAGGGAGGCCATGCAGAGAAGGAGATGATAGTTACATCAGCACTCATATCAATCAAACCTCGAAGCTGAGTTTGGGGCAGACGGGCGTTCGGCAGCATCAGGGTACATGTCATCTGTGGCCTTTGGTCAGAAATGTCTGCAGTCCAGAAGAACTGCGGAAGTCCTGTAGATCCACTGCCGTTATCTTCATGAATTTGTTGTTCTATCCCAGAGACACAAGACTTAAAAGGCACTAATTTAGCAAGGCAGGTTTTTTCAGGAATACTGACAGGGGGTTTTTGCGTGGAGACCATAGCACAAATCTGACGTGTAAAGTCAGCATCAATGACTCCTGAGTGCACTAAGATTCCTTGATGGGCAACATCAGGTTTTCCCACCAGCATTGCACTGGATCCCCGGGCTAAGGGTCTATATGCATCCAAGGGAACCTTATAAATACCACTAGAATCAAAGACAACTGCTGCTGCGGTGTGGACGTCAAAACTGTCTGATCCC
>NW_008238023.1:0-322 GCF_000691975.1 Corvus brachyrhynchos
TTGGGGACATTGGGGCACATTGGGGACATTTGGAGACATTTGGAGACATTCGGGGACATTTGGGGAACACTGGGGGACATTTGGGGACATTGGGAACATTTGGGAACATTCGGGGACATTTGGGGACAGTTGGGGACATTTGGGCATATCTGGGGACATTTGGGGACATTTGGGGAACATTTGGGGACAGTTGGGGACATTTGGGGACATTGGGGACATTCGGGGACATTTGGGGAACATTTGGGGACATTGGGGCACATTGGGGACATTTGGGAACATTTGGAGACGTTCGGGGACATTTGGGGACATTTGGGGACATTTG
>NW_008238023.1:4977-5261 GCF_000691975.1 Corvus brachyrhynchos
TGGACACGCCCCCCTAGAACGGGGATAACCTCCCCAAAACCGGGATAAATCCCCCAGGAACGGGACACGCCCCCCTAGAACCGGGATTAACCCCTAGAACCGGGATAAACTCCCCAAAATCGGGATAAATCCCCCCAAAAGCGGGATGACCCCCCGGAACCGGGACAAAGTCCCCTAGAACCGGGATAAAACCCCTAGAACCGGGATAAACCCCCCTGGAACCGGGATAAAACCCCTAGAACCGGGATAACCTCCCAGGAAAGGGACACGCCCCCCCGGAAACG
>NW_008238024.1:0-393 GCF_000691975.1 Corvus brachyrhynchos
AGGGACTGGGAGGGAACTCGGATGTTACTGGTTTGTACTGGGAGGGAACTGGGATGAACTGGGACAAACTGGGAGGGATTGGGAGGGAACTGGGAGGGGGTTCAGGGGTTACTGGTTTATACTGGGATGAACTGGGAGGGAACTGGGAGGGGAAAAGCAGCGTGAAAATGGCAAAAGAAGGGTTAAAATTGGGGTTTTGGGGGTTACTGGTTTGGACTGGGAGGGACTGGGAGGGACTGGGAGGGACTGGGAGCGGATTCCGGGGTTACTGGTTTATACTGGGAGGGACTGGGATGAACTGGGAGGGGAGAAATGGCAAAAAAAAAAGGGTTAAGAAAAGGATTTGGGTGTTACTGGTCCGAACTGGTTTGGACTGGTTTGGACTGGGAGGGG
>NW_008238025.1:0-3193 GCF_000691975.1 Corvus brachyrhynchos
AACCCATCCTGAAATCCGGGATCGATGGAAAAACACCGGGAAAACAGCGGGAACCGCCCTCAAAACTGATCCCAAAACCCAGGATCTGTGGGAAAACAGCAGGAAAAGAGTGGGAAAAACACCGGGAAAACAGCGGGAATCACCCTCAAACCCATCCTGAAATCCGGGATCTGCGGAAAAACAGCGGGAATTCCAGGATTTATGGGAAACCATCAGGAATCTCCTTCAAAACTGATCCCAAAATCTGGGATCGGCAGAAAAACACCGGGAAAACCATCAGGAATCTCCCTGAAAACCCATCCTGAAATCCGGGATCGATGGAAAACCAGCGGGAAAACAGCGGGAATCGCCCTCAAAACCCATCCTGAAATCCGGGAAACCGGGAAAACACCCTCAAAACTGATCCCGAAATCCAGGATCTGTGGGAAAACAGCGGGAAAACAGCGGGAAAAGCACCGGGAATCGCCCCCAAACCCAACCCGAAATCCGGGATCTGCGGAAAAACAGCGGGAATCCCAGGATTGATGGAAAAACATCAGGAATCTCCCTCAAAACCCATCCTGAAATCCAGGATCGATGGAAAAACACTGGGAAAACAGCAGGAACCGCCCTCAAAACTGATCCCAAAACCCAGGATCTGTGGGAAAACAGCGGGAAAACAGCGGGAAAAGCACCGGGAATCGCCCCCAAACCCAACCCGAAATCCGGGATCTGCGGAAAAACAGCGGGAATCCCAGGATTGATGGAAAAACATCAGGAATCGCCCTCAAAAAGAATCCCAAAATCCGGGATTTATGGAAAAACCACCGGGAATCGCCCTCAAAACCCATCCCAAAATCTGGGATCTGCGGAAAACCAGCGGGAAAAGCACCGGGAACCACTCTGAAAACCAATCCCAAAGTCTGGGATCTGTGGAGAAACACCGGGAATCCCAGGATTTATGGGAAACCACCAGGAATCTCCCTCAAAAAGAATCCCAAAATCCGGGATTTATGGAAAAACAATGGGAAAACCATCAGGAATCTCCCTCAAAATGGATCCTGCACCAGGATCTGCAGGAAAACAGCGGGAAAAACATTGGGAATTGCCCTCAAACCCATCCTGAAAACCGGGATCCATGGAAAAACAGCGGGAATTCCAGGATTTATGGAAAACCACCAGGAACCTCCCTGAAAACCCATCCCGAGAATTCCCGCCGTCCCCAGCTGGAACGAAATCCACCCCCAGATCCCGGATTTTCCCTTGGGATCATCCTTGCCCTTGGAATCCCCACAAGGAAGGGCGGCGGAGGCCTCGGAATTCCCGCTGGGATCGGGGCCTTTCCTGGGAATTCCCGCTCGGATCCGGGCTTTTCCCGGAATTCCCGCTGGGAAAAACCCATCCCGAGAATTCCCAGAATTCCCGTTGGGATCCGGGCTTTTCCTGGAATTCCCGCTGGGATCGGGGCTTTTCCTGGAATTCCCACTGGGATCGGGGCCTTTCCCAGAATTCCCATTGGGATCGGGGCCTTCCCAGAATTCCCGTTGGGATCCGGGCTTTTCCTGGAATTCCCGCTGGGATCGGGGCTTTTCCTGGAATTCCCACTGGGATCGGGGCCTTTCCCAGAATTCCCATTGGGATCGGGGCCTTCCCAGAATTCCCGTTGGGATCCGGGCTTTTCCTGGAATTCCCGCTGGGATCGGGGCTTTTCCTGGAATTCCCACTGGGATTGAGGCCTTCCCAGAATTCCCACTGGGATTGAGGCTTTCCTCATTCCCGGCCTTTTCCCACCGCCGGCATTCCCGAGGATTTCCCGGCCGGAAGCGCTTCCGGTACCTCCCGGATCTCGTCCACGGAGCGGGGCCGGAAGAAAAGCTCCGGAGAGGATCCGTAGGTGCCGGCCCAGTTCTGGAATTTGACTCCTCCTTGTCCCTGCACCTGGAGCGGGAATGAGAGAGCCCGAGGGGCTGGAGCGGATCCCAAAGGGATCGGGATCATCCCAGGGGGATCCAGAGAGGGTTGGAGTGGATCCCAAAGGGATCGGGATCATCCTGTGGGTGCTGGATCCCCTCCTGTGGGAATCCAGAGGGGGATCCAGAGGGGGCTGGAGTCGATCCCACTGGGATCGGGATCATTCTGTGGGAAGCTGGAGGGGCTGGAGTCAATCCCACAGGGATCGGGATCATCCTGTGGGTGCTGGATCCCCTCCTGTGGGAATCCAGAGGGGGATCCAGAGGGGGCTGGAGTCGATCCCACTGGGATCGGGATCATTCTGTGGGAAGCTGGAGGGGCTGGAGTCAATCCCACAGGGATCGGGATCATCCTGTGGGTGCTGGATCCCCTCCTGTGGGAATCCAGAGGGGGATCCAGAGGGGGCTGGAGTCGATCCCACTGGGATCGGGATCATTCTGTGGGAAGCTGGAGGGGCTGGAGTCAATCCCACAGGGATCGGGATCATCCTGTGGGTGCTGGATCCCCTCCTGTGGGAATCCAGAGGGGGATCCAGAGGGGGCTGGAGTCGATCCCACTGGGATCGGGATCATTCTGTGGGAAGCTGGAGGGGCTGGAGTCAATCCCACAGGGATCGGGATCATCCTGTGGGTGCTGGATCCCCTCCTGTGGGAATCCAGAGGGGGATCCAGAGGGGGCTGGAGTCGATCCCACTGGGATCGGGATCATTCTGTGGGAAGCTGGAGGGGCTGGAGTCAATCCCACAGGGATCGGGATCATCCTGTGGGTGCTGGATCCCCTCCTGTGGGAATCCAGAGGGGGATCCAGAGGGGGCTGGAGTCGATCCCACTGGGATCGGGATCATTCTGTGGGAAGCTGGAGGGGCTGGAGTCAATCCCACAGGGATCGGGATCATCCTGTGGGTGCTGGATCCCCTCCTGTGGGAATCCAGAGGGGGATCCAGAGGGGGCTGGAGTCGATCCCACTGGGATCGGGATCATTCTGTGGGAAGCTGGAGGGGCTGGAGTCAATCCCACAGGGATCGGGATCATCCCACGGGGATCCAGAGAGGGTTGGAGTGGATCCCAAAGGGATCGGGATCATCCTGTGGGTGCTGGATCCCATCCTGTGGGAATCCAGAGGGTGATCCAGAGGGGCTGGAGTCGATCCCACTGGGATCGGGATCATTCTGTGGGAAGCTGGAGGGGCTGGAGTCAATCCCACAGGGATCGGGATCATCCCAGGGGAATCCAGAGGGGTTGGA
>NW_008238026.1:0-688 GCF_000691975.1 Corvus brachyrhynchos
CCACTTTTGGCAGCCTCGCTTTGTGTTTCCCGGTGTGGGTCGTGGGGTTTGCAGGTTAAACACCCGGAGGACAAGAGAGGAGACAATAAAGCAAAAAAAAAAGGAAAGAAAAGGCTCCCTAAGATACCACGGTAGTTAAGCATGTAAAAATCTTGTGTGCGAAGACTCAGAGAAAGGTAAGTATTTTTTTCTTTCCTCTTTTTCTTGGGGGAGGAGCGGATACGGGGCATGAAAGTGTGTGTATGATACATGGGCTGGTTACCCCCAGACCTGCGAAGTGAGTGAGGAGCTTCTGAGGTTGCATTTCTACTCTTCCGCAAGGGAAGCAGTCAGTAAAGAGGCAAAGCGAAAGATAAAAGGAGTGAAAGAACCTCTGTTTTAACTGGGAGTGGGTTTCAGGGGAGGGATTGGATCCCTTGAAGAAAAAGAGCCAAGCGTTTCCAAGTACAAACCACAAGGAAATGAGACAAAAAATAAGAGAGCCCCTAAAAATTTGCCAGGTTGAGGATTGAATCCAAGAAATTTGGGTTTTAACACTGCCGGATTGAGGATTAAATCCAAGAAATCCGGGCTTAATTCTGCCAAGTTGAGGATTGAATCCAAGAAATTTGGGTTTTAAGACTGCTGAATTGAGGTTTGAATCCAAGAAATTTGAGCTTAATTCTGCTAAATTGAGGATTAATCCAAG
>NW_008238027.1:0-445 GCF_000691975.1 Corvus brachyrhynchos
TTGCTTTTGCTTTTTTTCATTTGTCTTCTCTTTTTTTTTTTAATTTATTTTTAGATTTTTTTCCCTTTTTTTCCCCCCTTTTTTTTTATTTTTTCTTTAATTTTTTCCCTTTTTTCTTTAATTTTTTCCCTTTTTTCTTTAATTTTTTCCCAATTTTTTCTTTTTTCCCCATTTTTTCTTTTTTTCCCATTTTTTCTTTTCCCCATTTTTCTTTTCCCCATTTTCCCCCCATTTTTTTTTATATTTTTCTTTTTTTTTCATTTTTTCTTTGAATTTTCTTTGAATTTTGTTCAATTTCTTCCTTTAGTCTTTGATTTTCTTGATCTTTTTCTCTGAATTTTTCCTTTATTTCTTTTCCCTTTCTCTTTATTTTTCCTTTCCTTTTTTATTTATTTTTCCTTTTCTTTTCCTTTTTTCTTTTCCCTCTTTTTTCTCTATTTTTCCC
>NW_008238028.1:0-824 GCF_000691975.1 Corvus brachyrhynchos
GGAAATGGGGAATGGGAAAATGGGAATGGGGAAAATGGGGGAATGGGGGAATGGGAATGGGGAAAATGGGGAATATGGGAATGGGGAAATGGGGAAATGGGAATGGGGATGGGGAAAATGGGAATGGGGAAAATGGGAATGGGGATGGGGGAATGGGGAATGTGGGAATGGGGGAATGGGGAAAATGGGAATGGGGGAATGTGGGAATAGGGATGGGGAATGGGGAAATGGGGAATGGGAAAATGGGAATGGGGATGGGGGAAAATGGGAATGGGAATGGGGAAAATGGGGATGGGGAATGTGGGAATGGGGGAATGGGAATGGGGGAATGGGGAAAATGGGAATAGGGGATGGGAAGGGGAATGGGGGAATGGGGATGGGGAAAATGGGAATGGGGATGGGGGAATGTGGGAATGGGGGAATGGGGATGGGGAAAATGGGAATGGGGAAAATGGGAATGGGGATGGGAATGGGATGGAAATGGGGATGGGGATGGGAATGGGGAAATAGGGAAAATGGGGATGGGGAAAATGGGAATGGGGGAATGGGAATGTGGGAATGGGGAATGGGGGAATGGGAATGTGGGAATGGGAGCGGGGATGGGGATGGGAATTGGGATGGGGACGGGAATGGGGAAAATGGGGATGGGGATGGGAGAATGGGAATGGGGAAATGGGAATGGGGATGGGAAAAATGGGAAAAATGGGAATAGGAATGGGAAATGGGAATTCCCGTGGGGAAGGGGGAGAGGGGAATGGGAAAAATGGGAAAAATGGGAAAAATGGGAAAAATGGGAAAAATGGGAAAAATGGGAAAAATGGGAA
>NW_008238028.1:2678-2882 GCF_000691975.1 Corvus brachyrhynchos
TTTTTCCCCCCCATTTTCTCCCTTTTTTCTCCCTTTTTTCCCCCTTTGTCCCCCTTTTCTCCCCTTTTCTCCCCTCCCTTTTCTCCCTTTTTTTCCCATTTTCTCCCCTTTTCTCCCTTTTTTCCCATTTTCCCCCTTTATTTCCCCTTTTCCCCCCTTTTTCTCACTTCCCCTTCTTCCCCCCATTTTTCCCCATTTTTCCCC
>NW_008238029.1:0-703 GCF_000691975.1 Corvus brachyrhynchos
CCCATCCCCATTCCCAATCCCACCCACATCCCCCTTCCCCTTCCCATCCCCATTCCTGTCCCCACCCTCATTCCCGTTCCCGCTCCCATCCCTGCTCCCATTCCCATTCCCACTCCTGTTCCCGTTCTGGTTCCCGTTCCCATTCCCATTCCCATTCCAATCCAATTCCCATCCCCATCTCTGCTCCCACTCCCATCCCCCTTCCCATTCCCGCTCCTGTTCCCGCTCCCATCCCCATCCCCATCCCCATCCCTTTCCCTTCCCAATCCCCATTCCCATCCCCGCTCCCATTCCCGTTCCCGCTCCGGTTCCCATCCCCATTCCCCTTCCTTTCCCAATTCCCATTGCCATTCCAATCTAATTCCCATCCCCGCTCCCATCCCCATCCCCGTCCCCCTCCCACATCCCCATCCCCGTTCCCGTTCCCGTTCCCACTCTGCTTCCCATCCCTGTTCCTGTTCCCATCCCCATCCCCCTCCCCATCTCCATTCCCATCCCCGTTCCCGTTCCCATTCCCATTCCCGCTCTGGTTCCTGCTCCCACTCCCACTCCCACTCCCATTCCCATCCCCATTCCCGTTCCCGTTCCCGTTCCCGTTCCCATCCCCGTCCCCATCCCCATCCCCATTCCCATTCCCGTTCGTGTTCCCATCCCCATCCCCATTCCCGTTCCCATCCCCATCCCCATCCCCATTCCCGTTCCC
>NW_008238029.1:1827-2620 GCF_000691975.1 Corvus brachyrhynchos
CTCCGGGAATCCTTATCCCGCTTTTCCCCCGGGAATTCCCAGATTTCCCACCCCCACTCCGGGAATCCTTATCCCACTTTTCCCCCCGGGAATTCCCAGATTTCCCGATCCGGGAATCCTTATCCCGCTTTTCCCCCGGGAATTCCCAGATTTCCCACTCCGGATCCGGGAATCCTTATCCCGCTTTTCCCCCCGGGAATTCCCAGATTTCCCACCCCCGCTCCCATTCCTGGTTTTCCATCCCAGAAATTCCCCCCATCCCAGATTTGGGACGATCCCGGAATTTCCCGCTGGAAGATCCCGAGGATTCCTTTGCGGGATGGATTTCCTTGGGAATTCCCGGCAGGAATCCGATCGTTTCTCCCGGAAATCCCAAGGAATTCCCCAAAACCCCTCCATCCCCCCAACTCATCCCGTCCTTTTTCCCATGGAAACCTCTCCAAGCTTTTCCCGGAATTACGGCGAACCGGATCCTTCCGGATCCCTCCGGATCTTCCTTCGGTTTTGCATCCAGAGAAATCTCGGGAAAAGTTTGGAATCCTGGGATTCGGCGCCTCCGGAAGCGCTCCCGGGGCTCATCCCTGGAGCTGGAAATGTCGGGAATCTCCCGGGATGAGGCCGGAATTCCGGGCGAGGGAGGAGCGGGATGAGCTCCGAGGCGCTCCCAACCCCTCCCGGAATTCCCGGAATTCCCGGAATTCCTTCCTCATCCCGGAATTCCCTGCTCCAAACGACGCCCGGGATCCTTTGGAATAGCCGGGATCCAGGAGGGAATTCCAGGAATTCTGGGGAA
>NW_008238029.1:2695-3254 GCF_000691975.1 Corvus brachyrhynchos
GCCCAGGAAAATCCTGGATAATCCTGAAAAATCCCAAAAAATCCTGGAAAACCCCAGAAAAATCCCAGGAAAACCCCAGAAGAATCCTGGAAAAATCCCAGAAAACCCCAGAAAAATCCAGAAAAAAACCCCAGAAAAATCCCAGAAAATCCAGAAAAAAAAAATAAAAAAAAGAAAAGAAAAATCCCAAAAACCCCCAGAAAAATGCCGGGAAAATCCTGGAAAAATCCCAGAAAACCCCAGAAAATCCCCAGAAAAATCCCAGAAAATCTAGAAAAAAACCCAGAAAAATCCCAGAAAATCCCGGGAAAATTAAAACAAAAATCCCCCCAAACCAGAAAAACCCCGGAAAATCCCAGCAAATCCTGGAAAATCCTTGGGAAAATCCAGAAAAAACTCCCTCCGGGAGTTGGGAATTCCCAGTTTCCCCTGCGGGATCCCGATCCCGCTCAATCCTCGGGAATCCCGGAATCCTCGGGAATCCCGGAATCCTCGGGATCGCCGGGGCTGGAAAAGCCGGGATGGCAGCGGCGGAAATTCCCGGATTTCCCCCATTTTT
>NW_008238030.1:0-504 GCF_000691975.1 Corvus brachyrhynchos
GCAGAAAGGCTGCCGGAAATGCCTTTTTAATAAGTACAGAAGGGGGAGTTGTGGGGCATACCCAGCCCCCGCCCTGGAGGGACGTCTGCTAAGGAGAGTGCCTAAACCTCCCAGCAGAACTCCTCTGGAACGGCAGCTACTTTTCAGTTATGGCAAGAAGAAGACAAACCCAGAATCCTCTGGGAGACCCTATGCAGATCCTTTGTAACCAATTGGCCCTTACCCTCTGACACCCACCCTCTGTATCCCTATAAAGCTAGCCCCCTGCCTCTGCAAGGGCAGAGAGAGCTCATCCCTGGCCTCCCCTTCGCTGGACTAATAAAGCTACCTCTTGTGGAACAGCTACACGGGCCTCTTGTCTCTCTCCCTGGTCTGGCCTGGAGGCTGCCCTGCAGAGCTGAGCTGAAATCATGAGATGACAATCACTAAAGAGCTGACAGCCTCTGCACGGGCAGTCCAGCTAGCAGCTGAGTGTAGTGGGTTCAGTTTGTAACCGGGCAGAAA
>NW_008238031.1:0-306 GCF_000691975.1 Corvus brachyrhynchos
TGCCGGGGTAACCGCGGTATCTGTAGATGGGTGACTAAAGCCGCGCCGCACAGGCGTGGAAGCGAGGTTTCCCAAAGGCAGAAGTAAATCAGGGTTCAGCAACAGCTCCAAGCTGATGGAACACCAGAGCACTCGCACTGGGGAATGGCCCCACAAGTGCTTGGAATGTAGGAAGGACTTCAGCTACAAATCCCAGCTGAGGGAACACCAGAGGATCCACACTGGGGAACGGCCCTACAAGTGTGGGGAATGTGGGAAGAGCTTCATGCAGAAGCCCCACCTGATTCAACACCAGGTGATCCACAC
>NW_008238032.1:0-225 GCF_000691975.1 Corvus brachyrhynchos
ACCCTAACCTAACCCTAACCCTAAACCTAATCCCAAAGCATAACCCTAACCCCCTAACCCTAACCAAACCCTAACCCTCTAACGCTAACCGCCCTAACCCTAACCCTAACCCATCCTAATCCTAACCCTAACCCTAACACAACACTAACCCTAACCCATAACCCTAACCCTAACCCTAACCCCAACCCTAACCCTAACCCTAACGCCCCTAACCATAACCCTAAC
>NW_008238032.1:497-779 GCF_000691975.1 Corvus brachyrhynchos
CCCTAACCCTAACCCTACCCACCCTAACCCTAACCCTAACCCTAACCCCCTAACCCTAATCCTAACCCAACCATAACTCTAACCCAAACCCTAACCCAAACCCTAACCCTAACCCTAACCCGAACCCTAACCCTAACCCGAGCCCTAGCCCTAACATTAACTGAATCCTAACCCTAACCCTAATTCTAACCCCTAACCCTAACCCTAACCCCCTAACCCTAACCCCCTAACCCGAACCCGAACCATAATCCAATCCTAACCCTATCCCTGACCCTAGCCCTA
>NW_008238033.1:0-350 GCF_000691975.1 Corvus brachyrhynchos
TCGTGCCCCTGCTCTGCAAAAATTCCTTATCAATGATATCGGACCAAGTTGTGGATAGGCAAATAGGCCTAGGGACCAGAAAGGCACTAGTACCTTAAACAAGCCTACAGACCAGAAATACATGAATACATAAAGCCAGAGAAATATTATGAACTCAACCAACATGGTGACTATTTTACCCCAACACAGAATAAGTAAACTCAAACCAAAATGAAATTAGCACAGGCTTTTCACTTTCCTTCAAGCCACGCAGTTGGGCACCACTAAATTTGTGCCAGTTTGGCCAAATTTAGAAATATATCCTCTGAGAGAAGGCAGGCCACAAACCACCCCTCCCCCACCAGGTTCGG
>NW_008238033.1:642-1096 GCF_000691975.1 Corvus brachyrhynchos
GTCCAGAAAAAATGTTCAACTCTCAGTCTCTCTCCAGAGAAAAAGAAGCTGAAAAACCGGCTGAAAACTGGCTGGAAAGAAACGAGCTGGGTGCTTTCCTCCGCTCTCGCTCTCCTGCTGCAGCTGGAAAAAAGTCTCTATCTCTGTGTGACCTTGAACAAGCTTCAAACTGCTTTGAAGAAGTTTTTCTCAGGTTTTCCTTCCCCCTCTCAGTCTCAGTTTAAAGGCATAGAAAGGCACAAAATTAATTCCTGGGCATAGGTCAGCGATAGGGGATGCACATCATAAAGTCACCCCAAGACAGGGGCTTATACGTGTGAAAAAGTGTTTGTGACTGGACTTTATCTTTGGGTTTAGATTGTTGGACCCCTAATTACCCTCCTTACAATTGTTCCAAATATCAAGGCAAATGCAGTCAAACACGTGTGTACTAGTTTGAAAACAAACCAGTGGG
>NW_008238034.1:0-845 GCF_000691975.1 Corvus brachyrhynchos
CTGCATCCCCTGGAGCCTGGGGCTGTGCTCCCAGAGCTGAGCTTAACGGTGAGCACCCAGAGCTGTGGCTCACAGTTGGTGTTTGCAAGTGTTGTGTTCTCATCTCCTGCAACCTGTGGGCAAAAGGAGCTGTGCGGCCGGGCCAGCACCGCCCCTCTGGCCAGTGACACGGCTGAAGGCCTTTCCTGTTGCCGAGGAGGTGGCATTAAGCCTTAGCGGGGCCTGGCAGCTGTGGAGCCGGATCTCGCCAGCTGTCCGGGACTCGCTGCCCACCCACTGCCCCCCCCCGCCGCCAAAAACTCCGTTCTGCAGGGACAGAAGGCTCTGGCTGTGCGAGGGTTTCCATCACGTCTGTGTACCCGTGGCTCTGGAACGCACACGGAGAGGGAAAGTGTCAGTCCCGGTGCTTGTGCCCTCCTTCCTTCAGATACCAGACACATCTATGTTCAACCCCTATGTGCACAGATGGATTAAAAGGATAGGCATGGATAGAGATTTCCCACAGAGCTCTAACTTTGGCGTAACTCACCTTGTAAGCTGGCGGCCAGGGGATGTTTTTTCCCAGCTCTGTGTCAGTAGGTGTCCAAGAGCTGAAGGGAGCAGCAGCATTTAGAAGATCCTGGCAGGGGACACAAGCAGGCCAGCTGACCCCAATTAGCCAAGGGGATATTCCATACCATATGACTCCAGCTCAGATAGCTGAAGCTAAGGGAGAGAGGAGGAAGGGTGTGGGGGCTTTCGTGATTCCTCAACGTTTGCCTCCTGGAGAAACCATTCCCTGTGCTGAACCCCAGCTTGCCGGGAAGTGTCCAAACATTGCTGCTAATGGGAAGTAGAGATTGACT
>NW_008238035.1:0-597 GCF_000691975.1 Corvus brachyrhynchos
CATTGCAAAAGGTAGCTGATGCTATCTCAAATCTCCAAGCAGCCCGTTGGGCTCCAGAGTTGCCCTTTAATCATTTTAAATCCAGCTAAACAGCCTTATGCTTTAATTTTTCAGTGGGACCCTAACTTGCCAGACCCTTTATTAATTATTGAATGGATTTTTCTGCCACACCACATGTCTAAAACTGTCAGTACCCAACATGAAATGTTTGCTTTGCTCTTTGTAAAAGCTAGACAGAGACTTGTTACACTTGCAGGTGTTGATTTCTGTTTGATTTGTTTGCCTGTTACTGTGTTTATTTACAGTGGCTTTATCAACAGTCCGAAGTGTTTCAGATGGCTCTCGCCGATTTCTCTGGACAGCTTTCCACATACCCCCCGAAACACAAGCTCATGGCAGCAGGATTCAATCTCCTGACACAACCCAAAAGAAGCGAGGTTCCCTTGCAAGCATTAACTGTTTTTACAGATGGGTCTGGTCGCAGCCACAGATCTATGATGCCGTGGTGGGATTCTAATCTCAACCGATGGGACTCAGATGTCGCCACTGTTTCAGGATCTCCTCAAATTGCTGAGTTAGCGGCCGGTGTACGAGCGT
>NW_008238035.1:623-1560 GCF_000691975.1 Corvus brachyrhynchos
AACTGATTCTGCTTATGTTGCAGGACTTGTGGAAAGAGCTGAAGCTGCTGTGTTGAAAGATGTGCCTAATGCAGACTTGTTTTATTGGCTGCAACAACTTGTTTTCCTTTCAGATAATAGACAAGAATTGTATTTTGTAATGCATGTTAGATCTCACACTACCTTACCTGGTTTCATTGCAGAAGGGAACCACCAAGCAGATCTACTTACGCTACCTGCGCAAGTAGTGCCTGATCGCTTTTCCCAAGCAAAAATCAGCCACTCATTTCTTCATCAAAATGCTGCTGCACTTGAGAGAACTTTTGCTTTGCCTTCTCGCCAAGCCTCTAACATTGTGGCTGTGTGCCCAGACTGTCAAAGACACTCCTTTCCTTCTCTAGCTGGAGGTGTTAACCCTAGAGAACTCCAGAGCCTTGAAATTTGGCAAACAGATGTTACTCATTTTCCTGAATTTAGCAGACTTAAATATATACACTCCTCTATAGACACCTTTTCAGGTGCTCTGTTTGCATCCTGTCATACAGGGGAATCGGCAAAAGATGTTTGCCGTCATTTTTCTAGTGCCTTTGCAGTCTTGGGAATTCCTTCACAGATTAAAACTGATAATGGTCCAGCGTATATTTTGCAGAGAGTTGCAAACTTCCTTGCCCTTTGGGGAGTTACACACAAAATGGGGATTCCTCATTCCTCCACAGGCCAAGCTATTATTGAGCGAGCCCACAGTTCACTCAAACGTCTTTTATTACAACAGAAAGGGGGAATGGGGAATGCTACCCCAGATGAACGCTTACAGAAAGCATTGTATGTGTTTAACTTTTTAAATTGTTCCCTGATGGATCCTAACCCTCCGATTGTAAGGCACTTCGGCAGTAACCGACAGTTAGAAGTCAAACAGAAGGTCCCGGTCCTTGTTAAGGACCCAGAAACAGGTAAGATC
>NW_008238036.1:0-627 GCF_000691975.1 Corvus brachyrhynchos
TGAACTACTCCCAGCTAGGCCCACCCAAGAAGCAGCTATTACACAGCCTTGCCTTTGCTATTGCTGCTGCACACATGTTAATGGATTTTCATTCTGCCCACTCAGTTCACCCTCCTCACTCTACTCCCACAGGCCAACCTCACAGCTTCCTCCACAGTTCCTAAACACCAGGAACATCAAAGGTTCCTTTCTCACTCACCTCAGGATCAGCACCTCTTTATACATGGAATAGGTGACCTGCAGTGGGAAGGGAAAATGAACCAGATGCTGTGAAATTCAACCTGTACTGGTGAATCCCGCGAATAAGTGCACCCAAACAGAGAGTATTTTCCTTTCACAAGAGCCCTCCAGCCGACACAGTTCTTCCACACAGCCAGCAAGAGAGCAGGACAATATTCTTGGTTGTACCTATGCTTTGGCCTCTTTTGCCAGTAAATGAATACAAACTTGATCAAGAAAATGCAAATTGTTCTGTAACACCCAATATTTCTCTTCTGCCTAACAGCTAAAGTTGCCCTATTTTATCCTGTCCTTCAGGTCCTTTTTTTTTAAAAATAAGTTGCTAACAGCTAAAGTTGCCCTATTTTATCCTGTCCTTCAGGTCCTTTTTTTTTAAAAATAAGTTGC
>NW_008238037.1:0-681 GCF_000691975.1 Corvus brachyrhynchos
GCCAAGGGCTACAGTGTGAGCGATTTCCTGCTTAATCCGGGCGAAGTCTTGTTGCTATTCGGGGCCCCAGTGGAAATCGTTCTTCCTGAGGGTGACCAGGTAGAGAGGGCTCACAATCTGGCTGTACTCAGGAATGTGCATCCTCCAGAAACCTATGGCGCCTAGGAAAGCTTGTGTTTCCTTCTTGTTGGTTGGTTGAGACATTGCTGTGATCTTATTGATGACCTCAGTGGGAATCTGACGTCGTCCATCTTGCCACTTTACTCCCAGGAACTGGATCTCTCGGGCAGGTCCCTTGACCTTGCTCTTCTTGATGGCAAAACCAGCTTGCAGGAGAATTTGAATTATTCTCTCTCCTTTCTCAAACACTTCGGTTGCGGTGTTCCCCCACACAATGATGTCATCAATGTACTGCAGATGTTCTGGAGCCTCACTCTTTTCTAGTGCAGTCTGGATCAGTCCATGACAGATGGTGGGACTGTGCTTCCACCCGTGCGGCAGTCAGTTCCAGGTGTACTGCACGCCCCTCCAGGTGAAGGCAAACTGAGGCCTGCACTCTGCTGCCAGAGGAATGGAGAAAAATGCATTGGCAATGTCAATAGTGGCGTACCACTTTGCTGCCTTGGACACCAGCTCGTACCGTAGCTGCAACATGTCCGGCACAGCAGCACTCAATGGTGG
>NW_008238038.1:0-558 GCF_000691975.1 Corvus brachyrhynchos
ATAAAACGTCATTTGGGGCCATTTGGGGTCATGAGATGTTGGTTGGAGTCATCTTGGGGTCATCAAACGTCACCTGGGCGCACCTGGGGTTGTTCCCGTCATCTTGGGGTCGTCAAACGTCACCTGGGCGCACCTGGGGTTGTTCCCAGTTGACTCCAGTTGATCCCAGTTCATCCCAGTTGGTCCCAGTTTGACCCCAGTTGACCTGAACTGGTCCCAGTAGCTCCCAGCTGACCGGAACTGGTCTCAGTAGCCCTCAGTTGACCTGAACTGGTCCCAGTAGCCCTCAGTTAACCTGAACTGGTCCCAGTAGCCCTCAGTTGACCTTAACTGGTCCCAGTAGCCCCCAGTTAACCTGAACTGGTCCCAGTAGCCCTCAGTTGACCCGAACTGGTCCCAGTAGCCCCCAGTTAACCTGAACTGGTCCCAGTAGCCCTCAGTTAACCTGAACTGGTCTCAGTAGCTCCCAGCTGACCTGAACTGGTCTCAGTAGCCCCCAGTTAACCTGAACTGGTCCCAGTAGCCCTCAGTTAACCTGAACTGGTCCCAGTAGCCCCC
>NW_008238039.1:0-387 GCF_000691975.1 Corvus brachyrhynchos
GCCTCAGTGTCCACCTGTGTGCCTACAAGCAGTGCAGCTCCTCGGAGCACACCACGCTGGAGGTGCTGGGTGAGCGCGGGGTTTTGGGGGGAATTTGGGGGATTTTGGGAAATTTTGGGGGGTTTGAAGGGGTTTGGAGTGAGGTTTTGGGGCTCCTGGAAGGGTGGGACCCCAATTTTGGGGCTAAACAAGGCGTTTTTTGGGTACCCAGACCCCATTTTTTTGGATAAAGAAGGGGATTTAGGGATCCAGGACCCCATTTTGGGGGATAAAGAAGAGGTTTTTGGATATCCAGACCCCATTTTTGGGGCTAAACAAGGCCTTTTTGGGTACCCAGACCCCATTATTTTGGACAAAGAAGGGGATTTAGGCATCCAGGACCCCATT
>NW_008238040.1:0-584 GCF_000691975.1 Corvus brachyrhynchos
ATGCTGCTGGCCAAAACTGGGCCAGTGAGAGAGAGGTTGGTAACGCCTCTGTGAAAACATATTTAAGAAGAAAATCAAAACCAAGGGCACACAGTTTTCTTCTAGTCATAGAAGAGGAGGAGGTGAGAACATGTGAGGGAAAAGAACATGGTGACACCAACGTCAGTGAAGAAGGAGGGGGAAGAGGTGCTCCAGGCGCTGCAGCCGAGATTCCTCTGCAGGCCATGGTGATGACCATGGTGAAGCAGGTTGTCCCCCTGCAGGCCATGGTGATCCACAGGGGACGCAGAGATCCACCCGTAGCCCATGGGGGAGGTGCCCATGCTGGAGTAGGTGGATGCCTGGAGGAGGCTGTGGTCCAGTGGAAGACCCGGTGGAGAGAGAGGGCCCTTGCTTCCAGGCTGGAGCAGCCTGCCCTTGAAGGACTGCACCCTGTGGAAAGAGACCCAAGTCACAGCAGTTTTGGGAGGACTGTTCGCCCGTGGGGGGAATTCACGTTGCAGCAGGTGCGGTGTTGCTGTGACCCAGCCCACTGTGGGGCTGGGGCAGCGTGATGCCAATCAATCCCAGCCCATCCCCTGGAT
>NW_008238041.1:0-444 GCF_000691975.1 Corvus brachyrhynchos
TAGTGCAGCTTCACGTACAGCTTGGGCAGCACGTAGGCTGTGGGAGGGGGCACGGGGGGTCAGGGACCCCAAAAACACCCCTGGGACAGAGCAGGAAACCCCAAAACCCCCCCTGGGACAGACCTGACCCCACCCAGGCAGGGTGGGAGCTGCTATGGGGTGGAACAGTGACCCCAATCCCCCCGGTTCTGTCTCGAGGAGGGTGGATCTGCTGGGGAGGGGGCTCAGAGACCCCAAAAACACCCCTGGGACAGAGCAGGATACCCCAAAACCCCCCCTGGGACAGACCTGACCCCACCCAGGCAGGGTGACCCCAAACCCATCCCAGCACGGCCCTGTCTTCACCCAGGGATCTTTTGGGGAGGGGGCACAGGAGGGGTCAGAGACCCCAAAAAACACCCCCGGGACAGACCAGAGACCCCCAAACTCCCCCTGGGATAGCCC
>NW_008238042.1:0-262 GCF_000691975.1 Corvus brachyrhynchos
CGGCGATTTGAGGTGATTTTGGGGTGGATTTTGAGGTGATTTTGGGGGATCCACGGCGATTTGAGCTGATTTTGGGGTGGATTTTACGGTGGATTTTGGGGTGGATTTTGGGCGATCCACGGAGCCCACGGCAGTTTTGAGGCATTCAGTGGGACCCACAGGAATTTGGAGGGGGCATGGGGGGCGGGGTGGGGCCGTAGGAGCTTTTGGGGGGATCTGTGGAGCTCCGGGAGGGTCTCACGGCTCCGCACGGGCGGGTTTT
>NW_008238043.1:0-214 GCF_000691975.1 Corvus brachyrhynchos
GAACGGCCCCAAATCCCAGGATTTGACCCCAAACCCCAGGAACAGATGCCAGGAACAATCCCAAATCTTGGGAATGGCCCCAAAACCTGGGAATGATCCCAAATCCCAGGAACGGCCCCAAATCCCAGGAAAAATCCCAAATCCCAGGAGCAGGGCTGGGCAGAAACCCCAAAACCCCTCAGGAATGACCCAAAATCCAAGGATTTGACCCCAA
>NW_008238044.1:0-205 GCF_000691975.1 Corvus brachyrhynchos
TTTTCCCCATTTTTCCCGGTGTTCCCCATTTTCCCCCTCCCCCCAGCGCATCGGGGGGGGTTTTGGGGAAACCCCAAATTGGGGGGGATTTGGGGGTCGGGAACACCGGGAAAAATGGGGAAAAACAAAGGGAAAACTGAGGGAAAAGGGGAAAAATGGAGGGGAAAAAAGACAGGAAAATGGGGAAAAGCAAAGGAAAAATGGG
>NW_008238045.1:0-773 GCF_000691975.1 Corvus brachyrhynchos
GGAGAAAGATTTTAGTTACAGAATTGAGAACACTGAGGCCCCAACGCTTTTCTAATAGAGCCCCAGCTAATTTCCCCTTTAAAATCCCGTGCCGAGTATGGAAACAGTTGTGAAGCTTGGGTTTGTTTTGGTTTTTTTTGTACATGTATTAGAAAGTATCATTGTCTATTAGAAAGATTGAACAGTGTCCAAGTTGTTGGAGGAGAGAGCTTGGTTTTAGACAAGAGTGGCAGAGCGTGGCTTTGTGGAAGGAAGGAGCTGGTTCTCTGGTTGTGGGGGTTTTTGGCCATGAAGAGAGAAAAGAGGGGGAGAAAGGACAAAAGAGGTAATGGGATCATCAGAAAGTAAGGAAATAACCCAGAAAAGTCCATTAGGATGCGTGCTGGCACACTGGAAAGAGCTGGGGGGAGTCCCTGGAGGGAATATGAAAAAGAGCACCCTGATTAAATGTTGTAATCGGTGGTGGCCACTCTACAGATTAAATGATGGTGAAAAATGGCCAGAAAATGGCTCTTTAAGATATAACACTCTATTGCAATTAATGTTATTTTTAAGGAGGGAAAATAAATGGGATGAGACCTCCTATGCAGATTGGTTTTTTACCTTAAGACGCAAACCAGAGTGGCAGAAACAATGTGGCATCAATCTGGCACCACAGGACTCTATGGTCCTCCTCCTAGAAAAGGAGGCAAAAGGAAAAAACCGCATGAAGAGGTGTTGCTCATCATGCAGTATGGGGCAAAGATGTTGTCCTGGGTTGCAGTGTATTCTAT
>NW_008238046.1:0-375 GCF_000691975.1 Corvus brachyrhynchos
CCCATCCCATTTTTGGGGCTCCCATCCCATTTTCGGGCCTCCCATCCCCATTTTCGGGTTTCCCATCCCAATTTTGGGGCTCCCATCCCCATTTTTGGGGCTCCCATCCCCAATTTCGGGGTTCCCATCCCATTTTTGGGGCTCCCATCCCATTTTTGGGCCTCCCCTCCCCATTTTTGGGGCTCCCATCCCCAATTTTGGGGTTCCCATCCCATTTTTGGGGCTCCCATCCCATTTTTGGGGTTCCCATCCCCATTTTCGGGGTTCCCATCCCCATTTTTGGGGCTCCCATCCCCAATTTCGGGGCTCCCATCCCATTTTTGGGGGCCCCTTCCCTTTTTTGGGGCCCCATCCCCCATTTTGGTGCTCCCCCAC
>NW_008238046.1:1924-3691 GCF_000691975.1 Corvus brachyrhynchos
AATATCCCCCAAAACCCCCGAATTATCCTCAAATATCCCAAATTATCCCCAAAAATCCCCCAAATATCCCAAATTATCCCCAAAATATCCCAAAATATCCAAAAAACCCCCCAAATTATCCTCAAATATCCCAAAACATCCTCAAATATCCCGAATTATCCCCCAAATACCCTAAATTTTCCTAAATTATCCCCCAAACCCCCACATTGTTATCCCCAAAAATCCCCCAAATATCCCAAATTATCCCCAAAATATCCCAAAATATCCAAAAAACCCCCCAAATTATCCTCAAATATCCCAAAACATCCTCAAATATCCCGAATTATCCCCCAAATACCCTAAATTTTCCTAAATTATCCCCCAAACCCCCAAATTGTTCTCAAATATCCCCAAAGTATCCCAAATTATCCCCAAAATATCTCAAATTATCCCCAAAACCCCTAAATTATCCCCAAATATCCCCAAACTCCCCAAATTACCTCCAAAAATCCCCCAAAACCCCCAAATTATCCCCAAAATATCCCCAAAAACCCCCAAATTATCCCCCAAAACCCCCAAATTATCCTCAAATATCCCAAAACATCCTCAAATATCCCGAATTATCCCCAAAATACCCTAAATTTTCCCAAATTATCCCCCCAAACCCCCAAATTATCCCCAAAAATCCCCGAAATGATCCCAAATTATCCCCAAAGTATCCCAAAACATCCCCAAACCCCCTAAATTATCCCCAAATACCCCAAATTTTGCCCAAATACCCCAAAATATCCCCCAAACCCCCAAATTATCCCCAAATGCCCCCGAATTTATCCCAAATTATCCCCAAATTTCCCAAAATATCTGAAATTGTCCCAAAATTATCCCAAATTATCCCCCCAAACCCCCAAATCATCCCAAAATATCCCAAATTATCTCAAACCTCTCCCAAAAGTTCCAAACAAATCCCCAAATCCCCCGAATTCTCCCCAAAACCCCCAAATTCTTCCAAAAAAATCCCAAATCCCTCCAGAAAACCCCAAGTTCCTCCAAAAAATGCCACCAAAAAATATCCCAAACCCAAAAATTCCCCAAAAATCCCCCCCGAGCAGCCCCGAATTCCCAAAAATTCCCTAAATAAATAAATAAATAAAAGCTCCAAGCGACCCCGGGAATTCCTGGAAAATTCCCCAAAAAATTTCCCCAAGAATTCCCAAAGAATTCCCAGAAAATTCTAGGAAAATTCCCAAAACATTCCAGAAAAATTCCCGAAAACTTCTGGGAAAATTTCTGAAAAATTCCCGGAGAATTCGCAGAAAATTCCCGAAAAATTCCTGAAACTATCCCAGGGAATTCCAAAAAATTCCTGCGAAAATTCCGAGAAAATTCTTGAAAAATTGCTGGAGTATTCCGAGAAAAATCCGGAAAAATTCCCAAAAAATTCCAGGAAAATTCCAAAACATTCCCCCAAAAATTCCCAAAAAAATTCACCAAAAAATTCCCCAAAAATTCCCAAAAACCTCTAAAAAAATTCCCCAAAAATTCTCAGAAAATTCCCGAAATTCGCCAAAACCTCCTAAATTCCCGATCCTCCCCTGCCGGGACCTCCCCGTTAATCCCGGAACCATTCCCGGTCCCTCCCAGTCCCTCCCAGTCGATTCCCGCTCCATTCCCCGCTCCATCCCCGCTCCATCCCCGCTCCATTCCCGCTCCGTTCCCGCTCCATTCCCGCTCCATCCCCGCTCCGTTCCCGGCCCGCTCCCGCTCCATTCCAGCCCCGTGCCCCCTTCG
>NW_008238046.1:4568-5064 GCF_000691975.1 Corvus brachyrhynchos
TCCCCTCTCCACTCCCGCCCCGTTCCCGCTCCGTTCCCGCTCCGTCCTCGCTCCGTTCCCGGCTCCGTTCCCACCCCGTTCCCGCTCCGTTCCCGGCTCCGTTCCCACCCCGTTCCCGGTCCCTCCCGCTCCCTTCCCGCTCCCTCCCGCTCCATTCCCGCTCCCTCCCAGTCCCTCCGGCTCCATTCCCGCTCCATTCCCGGTGTCCCCCGCTCCTCCCGGTTCTCCCCCGTTCCTCCCGCTCCATTTCCAGTCCCTCCCTCTCCTCCCAGTCCATTCCCGCTCCGTCCCCGCTCCATTCCCGGTTCATTCCCAGTCCATTCCCGGTCCCTCCTGGTTCCCCCGCTCCATTCCCGCTCCATTCCCGGCTCCCTTCCCGGTCCCTCTCGCTTCATTCCCAGTCCATTCCCGCTCCTCCCGGTCCCTCCCAGTCCATTCCCGGTCCCTCCCGGTTCCCCCCGCTCCTCCCAGTCCATTCCCAGTCCATTCCCAGTCC
>NW_008238047.1:0-1370 GCF_000691975.1 Corvus brachyrhynchos
AAATCCCGTCAAATCCCATCAAAATCCCATCAAGTCGCATAAAATCCAATGAAATACCAATGAAATCCCAATGAAATCCCAATTAAATCCCAATGAAATCCCGTCAAATCCCATCAAAATCCCATCAAATCGCATAAAATCCAATCAAAATCCCAATGAAATTCCAATGAAATCCCAATGAAATCCCGTCAAATCCCGTCAAATCCCGTCAAATCCCATAAAATCGCATAAAATCCAATGAAATCCCAATGAAATTCCAATGAAATCCCAATGAAATCCCAATGAAATCCCAATGAAATCCCAATGAAATCCCAATGAAATCCCAATGAAATCCCAATGAAATCCCAATGAAATCCCGATGAAATCCCGTCAAATCCCGTCAAATCCCATCAAAATCCCATCAAATCGCATAAAATCCAATAAAATCCAATGAAATCCCAATGAAATTCCAATGAAATCCCAATGAAATCCCATCAAATCCCGTCAAAATCCCATCAAAATCCCATCAAATCCAATGAAATCCCAACAAATCCCATCAAATCCCGTCAAAATCCCATCAAATCGCATCAAATCCAATGAAATTACAATGAAATCCCAACGAATCCCAATCAAATCCCATCAAATCCCATAAAATTCCAACAAATCCCATCCAATCCCATCAAATCCCATCAAATCCCATGAAATTCCAATGAAATCCCAACAAATCCCATTAAATCCCATAAAATCCCAATGAAATCCCATTCAATCCCATCAATTCCCAATCAAATCCCATCAAATCCCAACAAATCCCAACAAATCCCATAAAATCCCATCAAAATCCCATCAAATCCCATCAAATCCCATCAAATCCCACCAAATCCCATCAAATCCCATAAAATCCCATCAAAATCCCATCAACATCCCATCAAATCCCATCAAATCCTATGAAATTCCAATGAAATCCCAACAAATCCCATTAAATCCCAATTAAATCCCATAAAATCCCATAAAACCCCAACAAATCCCAACCAAATCCCAACAAATCCCAAAAAATCCCAATAAAATCCCAACCAAATCCCAATGAAATCCCAAAAAAATCCCCCAAGATTCTCCCAAATTCCCCCAAATTCACCCAAAATCCCCCAAATTCCCCCCAAATCCCCCAAATTCCTGCAAAATTTCCCCCACATTCCCCCAAATTCCCAAAATTCCTCAAAATTCCCCCAAATCCCTCCTAAACTCCCCCCAAAATTCCCCAAATTTCCCCAAATCCCCCAAATTCCTGCAAAAATTCCCCAAAATCCCCCCAAATTCCCATCAAAATCCCCCAAATTCCCCCAAATTCCCCCAAAATCCTCAAAATCCCCCAAAATTCCCCCAAAATTCCCCAA
>NW_008238048.1:0-424 GCF_000691975.1 Corvus brachyrhynchos
CCCCCCCCCGCCTGTCCCCAGCAGCCCTCACCAGGTCCCAGTGGCCACTTTGGGTCACTCTGGGCTGGTTTCCAGGCGGACTTCTCCCGGATTCATGGGCAGAGTCAGAGAAGTGGGTATTTGCTTTATTCGGCGCGCCAGGTGTGTGGGGATCGCTCCTCCAAACACACACACCTGGTGCTCTCTACAACACAGTATGAAGGGTTAGGGATTAGGGCGGGGAGGGCTCAGTCAGGGGCAAAACAGACTCGATTTGGGGGGAATTAATTGAATTTATTGTGCATCAAAGTGAAGAATGAGAAGGAAAACCGACCCTAAAACTCCCTCTCCACATCCTGGGGCTCCTCCAGGGCTGCGGGAGGGGGGATGGGGGCTCTGCTCCCCGGGGACCCCCTCGTGTCCCCCCCGCCCGCCCCCACCAGCC
>NW_008238048.1:4805-5390 GCF_000691975.1 Corvus brachyrhynchos
GGTCTTGGGGGCTGTAGGGAGCCAAGGAGGAGTGTCCTGGGAATTGGAGGTGCTGAGGAGGGGGAGTCACATCAGATGGGGGTCTTGAGGAATGGGGGTCCCCATGGTGGGGATCAGAGGGTTTGGGGTGGCAGGGAGAGGAGGGTTGCAGGGGCTGGAGTTACCAGGATGGGGTCCTTGGGAATGGAGGTGCTGGGGAATGGCTGTCCCGGGTTGGGCATCCCAGGGAGGGGGGACATAAGGAATGGGGGTCCCATGGTCGGGGTTCTCAGGGGAATGGGGGTCCCAGGGATGGGCAGTGGCTGGGGGGGCGCGTGGGGGGCGGGTCCCTCCGTGGCACTGGGTGCCTCCGATTTTGGGGTGAGTCAGGGCCCAGCACGGCCCCCATGGGGTGCTTGTGGATTGGGGGAGGGGCCCAGGGCTTCTTCCTCTCTTCGTTTCCATTTCTTCCCTTATTCCCATCACTTTCCCATCCCCGCCCTGCCCTCTCCAGTTCGTGGCTCAGCGATCCTGGGGAGCTCCAGAGCAGGGAACGGGTCCTGAGGGTCCCCTCCACCCCCTGGGCTTTGACTCTCGCAGCTTTAG
>NW_008238049.1:0-258 GCF_000691975.1 Corvus brachyrhynchos
GGGAATTCTTTGGGAATTGTTTGTGTGGGAATTGTTTGGGAATAGACTGGGAATTCTTTGGGAATAATTTGGGAATTTTTTGGGAATTGTTTGGGAACAGTTCAGGAATTGTTTGGGAATTGTTTGGGAATTCTTCGGGAATTGTTCCGGAATCATTTGGGAATTTTTTGGGAATCATTTGGGAATTGGTTGTCTGGGAATTGGTTGGGAATTGTTCGGGAATTATTTGGGAATCATTTGGGAATTTTTTGGGAATTT
>NW_008238050.1:0-319 GCF_000691975.1 Corvus brachyrhynchos
TCCAGCTGCAGCGAGGGGAGCCCCAAAAGCGCGGTGCCATCGCTGTCCCCACTCATTTTCCTCCCTCCTGAGCCGCTTGGAAGGGACCGGGATCTGTTCGCAGCTCCAGGGAAAGCGTTTTGAGGTGGGGATGGGGACACCGGGACGGATTGGGGTGGGAAGGGCAGGAATCAGCCCAAACGAAATCGCTTTCACATCCTGAGCGCTGCTGCTGCTGCTGCTGGGGGAGCTCAGAAGGGAGGAACGCCCAATTTCTCTGCGGGGGACCCCAAAAGGGGGGCACAAACCCCCAAAAATCAAAGAAATGTGGCATGAATGG
>NW_008238051.1:0-1242 GCF_000691975.1 Corvus brachyrhynchos
CGTCGCGCGCACCGGGTACGGGGAACGGGGAGGGACGGCGGGGACAGGGAGGGAGGGAGATGTGGGGATGGCTGGATGGAGGAATGGAGGGAGAGAGGGAGGGTGGGAAGGAAGGAGGGAGGGGGGGATGGACGGATGGATGGATGGGGAGAAGGTCGTGGGGATGGATTGAGAGATGGAGGTGGATGAAGGGATGAAGGGGATAAGGAGAAGCTTCCATAGATGGTTGAAGGATTGGAGGGATGGAGGGATGGAGAGAGGGATGGATGGATGAAGGGATGGATGGGTGGAGGGATGGATGGGTGGATGGAGGGATGGATGGATGGATGGATGGAGGGATGGAGGGATGGATGGATGGATGGATGGAGGGATGGAGGGATGGATGGATGGATGGATGGAGGGATGGAGGGATGGATGGATGGATGGATGGAGGGATGGAGGGATGGATGGATGGATGGATGGAGGGATGGAGGGATGGATGGATGGATGGATGGAGGGATGGAGGGATGGATGGATGGATGGATGGAGGGATGGAGGGATGGATGGATGGATGGATGGAGGGATGGAGGGATGGATGGATGGATGGATGGAGGGATGGAGGGATGGATGGATGGATGGATGGAGGGATGGAGGGATGGATGGATGGATGGATGGAGGGATGGAGGGATGGATGGATGGATGGATGGAGGGATGGAGGGATGGATGGATGGATGGATGGAGGGATGGAGGGATGGATGGATGGATGGATGGAGGGATGGAGGGATGGATGGATGGATGGATGGAGGGATGGAGGGATGGATGGATGGATGGATGGAGGGATGGAGGGATGGATGGATGGATGGATGGAGGGATGGAGGGATGGATGGATGGATGGATGGAGGGATGGATGGATGGATGGGTGGGTGGAGGGATGGAGGGATGGAGGGAGAGATGGATGGATGGGGTGTGAAGAGCAGGATGGGGTGGGATGGATGGGATGGGGTTGGGATGAATTATGTTGGGTTGAATGAGTTGGGTTGGGTTGAATGAGTTGGGTTGGGTTGGTTTGGTTGGTTGGGTTGAGTTGGGTGAGTTGGGTTGGATGAGTTTGGTTGAGTTGGGTTTGTTGGGTTGGGTTGGATGAGTTGGGTTTGTTGGGTTGGGTTGAGTTGGGATTGGTTGGGTTGGGTTGGGATGAGTTGGGATTGGTTGAGTTGGGTTTGTTGGGTTGGGTTGAGTTGGGATTGGTTGGGTTGGGTTGGG
>NW_008238051.1:1785-3639 GCF_000691975.1 Corvus brachyrhynchos
TCAACGCGCGGCCGCTCGCCGTGGCCCAGGGCCTGCGCGCCCAGGCCTGCGCCTTCTGGACGCGCTTCCTGCCCAAGCTGCTCAACGTCACCGGTGAGGGGACACCGGGGACACGGGGGAGACACCGGGGACGTGGGGACATGGAGGGATGGGGGGAGGTGGCACCATGGAGGTGGGACATGGACACGGGAACTGGGGGACACCAGGGACACAGGGAGGTGGCACCATGGAGGTGGGACATGGACATGGGGGGACATTGGGGACACGGGGAGGTGGCACCAGGGAGGTGGGAGATGGACATGGACATGGACATGGGGGGACATTGGGGACACAGGGAGGTGGGACATGGACATGGATGTGGACATGGAGGGACACATGAGGGACATGGGGACATGGAGGGATGTGGGGAGGTGGCACCAGGGAGGTGGGACATGGACATGGACATGGGGGAACATTGGGAACATGGGGAGGTGACACCACGGAGGTGGGACATGGACGTGGACATGGGGGAACATTGGGAACATGGGGACATGGAGGGATGTGGGGAGGTGGCACCAGGGAGGTGGGACATGGACACGGGAACTGGGGGACACCAGGGAGAGGGGGAGGGGACACCATGGAGGGGGGAGAGACATGGACACGGATGTGGAAATGGACATGGGGACACATGAGGGACATGGGGACATGGAGGGATGTGGGGAGGTGGCACCATGGAGGTGGGACATGGACACGGATGTGGACATGGGGGGACATTGGGAACATGGGAGGTGACACCAGGGAGGCGGGACATGGACATGGACGTGGGGACACATGAGGGACACGAGGAGGTGGCACCACGGAGGTGGGACATGGACGCGGATGTGGACATGGGGACACTGGGGACACTGGGAGGTGACACCAGGGAGGTGGGACATGGACGTGGACATGGGGACACACCAGGGACACGGGGAGGTGGCACCACGGAGGTGGCACATGGAGGACCTCACACATTTTGGGGGGGTTTCGGTGGCTTCAGAGAGTTTTTAGGGGCGTTCTGGGGGGTTTTGGGGATCCCCGGAGCCGATTTTGGGGTCCACGCGTTGATTTGGGGTTCGGGGGGGGCGTTCCCAGGGCTGGTGGAGGAGGCGGAGCAGCAAAAGCCCCTGGAATTTTGGGTGGATTTGGGGGTGGATTCGAGGAGCGGATTCTGAGCAGGATTTGGGGTGGATTTAGGATATTTTGGGTGGCTTCCAGGGGTTTTTAGGGTGGTTTCTGAGGGTTTTTGGGGTCGCCGGTTCCGATTTCGGGGTCCCCGCGCTGATTCGGGGTTTCCCAGGGCCGATGGAGGAGGCGGAGCGCCAGTGGCGCCTGGAATTCCACCGCTGGAGCTCGTACATGATGCGCTGGAAGAGCCAATTCGAACTCTACAGCCGCCAGGAGCGCTGCCAGCCCCTGTAGGGCCCCCCCAAAACCTCACCCGGGGCACCCCAAAACCTCACCCGCACCCCAAAACATCCCCCCAAAATCCACATCGAACTCCTCCCCCTCAGGAACCCCAAAATCCTGGGAGATCCTTCCCCAAAGTCCCACGGTCACCCCATGTAGGGGGTCCCCCCCCTAAAACCCACCCAGGGGCACCCCAAAATCCACCCAGGGCACCCCCAAAACCTTCAGCTGCACCCCAAAATCCATGTAAATTTCCTCCGGCATCCCAAATTCCTGGGTTTTTCCCCCAAAAAAGCTCCACGGACTCCAGGAGTGGCGTCATCCCCTCCAGGGACACCCCAAAAATCCCTCCCCGCCCCCGAAATTCTGCTCCGACACCCCCAAAATCCTGCCCAGACACCCCCAAACCCACCAAAATCCACACCAGAA
>NW_008238051.1:7624-7935 GCF_000691975.1 Corvus brachyrhynchos
GGGGATTTCGGGGTTTTTTAGGGGGGATTTGGGGGGGTTCGGGGGGGTTCAGGCCCTCCCCGAATCGCGACACGGCCCCGCGGAGCAGCGACAGCTCCGGCTCCGTCCAGAGGGATCCCGGGATTTTGGGGAGGGATCCCGGGAATTTTGGGGGGCTGGAGGGGGTTTGGGGGGTCGTGGAGGGAATTTGGGGGGTCCTGGAGGGAGTTTAGGAGGGATTTGGGGCGATTTTAGGGGGTTTGAGAGCTCTAAAGGGGGTTTGGAATCGGGACGCGACCCCACAGAGCAGCGACAGCTCCGGCTCCGTCCAG
>NW_008238052.1:0-572 GCF_000691975.1 Corvus brachyrhynchos
CAAATGGCACCCCGAGGTCCCCAAATGTCACCCAAGGTCCTCAAATGTCACTCCAGACCCACCCCAAGGACCCCAAATGTCCCCAAGTGTCACCCAGAGGTTCCAAATCCCCCCAGAGGTCCCCAAATGTCCCCAAGGGTCACCCCCGACCCCCCAAATGCCACCCCAAGGTCCCCAAATGTCCCCAAATGTCACCCCAAGGTCCCCAAACGTCACCCAGAGGGAGGTCCCCAAATGTCCCCCCAAGTGTCACCCCCTGACCCCCCAAATGCCACCCCAAGGTCCCCAAGTGTCCCCAAATGTCCCCAAATGGCCCCAAATGGCCCCAAATGTCGCCTCAGACCCCCTAAATGTCACCCCAAGGAACCCCCTTCGAGGTCCCCAAATGTCCCCAAATGTCCCCAAATGTCCCCAGGTGTCCCAAGGTCGATTTGGGGTCAGTTTTGGGGTCGGTTTTGGGGTGGATTTTGGGTCAGGTTTTGGATGAATTTTGAGTCAGTTTGGGGTCGATTTGGGGCCAATTTTAGGCGCAATTTCGGGTCAGTTTGGGGTCATTTTGGGGTGGATTTGGG
>NW_008238053.1:0-445 GCF_000691975.1 Corvus brachyrhynchos
ACCCTAAAAATCCCCAAAATAACCCCAAAAAATTAAAAAAAACCAAAAAATACCCCAAAGAAACCCACAAAACCCCCAAAAAACTCCCAGAAGAGCCTCCAGAAAGACCCTAAAAATCCCCAAAATAACCCCAAAACCACCCAAAATAACCCCCAAAAAACCTAAAAATACCACCAGAAAAACTCCCAAAAAAAAACCCCCAAAAAACCAAAAAAATCTCAAAAAAAACCCCAAAAGAACCCCCAAGAAACCCAAAACAATCCCAAAAATTCTCAAAAATCCCCAAAAAATCTCAAACCCGGAAAAAAAACCAAAAAACCCAGAAAAAATCCCCAAAAAATCCCAAAAAATCTTCAAAAAACCCCCAAAAATCAAAAAAAAAAAAAACAAAAAACACAGAGGAAAAAATCCTCAAAAAATCTCCAAAAAACCCCCCAAAAATCCC
>NW_008238054.1:0-3194 GCF_000691975.1 Corvus brachyrhynchos
AAGTTAACTCTTAAAAGGGAACTGGGTGGTAATTCACTGGGAAGGCCCAAACGATCCAAGAGATACACCAAGAATCACACCTGACTGGGAAATAAGGCCAAGCTTATATCAGTGGTTTCAACCAAATCTAAGAGAAAAGGGTAGGAGGGGGAAGCTTTTGATGTTTTAATGCCTGTCTTCCAGAGCAACTTCCATGACTACTGAAGCCCTGTTTCCTGGGAAATGTCTGGACATTGCCTGTTGGGAAATAGAAAATCAATTTTTTGTTTTTGTCTGCTTTTGCTTTATTAAACTGCCTCTATCTTGACCCATTAGGGTATTTTTCTATCTTATTCTCTCCCTCTCCTGTCCTGCTGAGGAGAGGAGCAATAGAGCAGCTTAGAAAGCAGCTGGCATCCAGCCAAGGTCAACCCACTACAAGCATGGACAAATTTTCATCTCATTTGTTACTGAAACATGACATTATGTAATAATTCTGTACATGAAGATATTTCAAACAGTCGGTTTCTCTTAATGTCATTGGACGCTGGCTTTGCAATAAAGAGCTGTTGATTTCTTGTAAAATTAATCTTCTCCTAATATTGCCAGCAAAATAAACAAAATTAATTGTCTATTGAAGCTTGAGACTTTGTGAAAGACCTTCATATAATAGTTGAATTCAGAGCCTTTTCAGAGGCAAAACTCTACACTGTAAAGAAGACATATTTAAATGAAAAAAGTATTACTTTTGATAAGCCTTCAAGGGAGTTCATTTCAGAATACATCTGTGCACAACTATACCTATTACCTGCCTAAAGTTCTGTCTCTCAAAAACCTGATGCATGGTAATTTTCTTGTATTGTATGCTACATAGTAAAATGTGCATTCTTCTTAACACATAATTAGTTCTCTTGGGACTTACACAAATTGCAGTTCTTATACACCTGTGGCTAACACAAAGTAAATTTGAGTATTGAAAGCCTTAGGATCATGTCAATCTCTACAAGCTGCCCACTTGTGATAAGCATAGACTTGCCCTTTGAATGTTTTATTGAGCTACTAAATAAATAAATTAATAAATCATCCTGCCCCGCAACTCAAGATCCAAAGATGTATTATTTCTATGTCTAAGATAAAACATGCAACCCATTGCAAACCATTTTATACAAATATGTCCATGTTGAAGATATTAATGCTGAGTTTGGAGCTGGAAACTGCAGAATTGGGAAGTGTGATCTCTTGGGAGATTCATAAAAGATGCAGAGAAAATTCTTATTTATACTCACCTGTTCACCCCTTAAGAGGAAGGCTTCTATATGTTTCTCCCGCCTGATAGGTATGAGATATTAAAGTAATTACAGAATCAATATCAGAAGATTGGCTAAAGTTGTTTATCTGAACTGTAGAAAAAAATTAAGAATAGCGACATTTCTTTGGTTGAACGAGATCTACTGTACATGACATTTAATTACTACATAGGGACCTTGTAATCATTACTCAGTCAAGCCAGAAAAGATGAAATGCTGTCAAGATCTTCAAATCAGAGTATGACTAATTAATGAAAATCTGTTGTCAGTTTTGAGGTTTAATCCCCAGGTTGGATGACTGTTTTGTTCTATCTCAATGAATGACTGTTCTTGGCTAGATCTAACAATTTTGTGAAAAATTTCTTCTGCGCCTTCTGCAGTATCAGAGTGAGCTATAGGATCCTTCTTTTCTAGATGACTGCTTCAAACCAGACCTCAGAGAGGACTGAATTGCTTTGGTCTGTGTGAAACAAGCCTTGTGATATATGGCTGTTGACTCAGGAGAAGAAACATTAGAGCTACTGGTGTTTGCCGTATCTTTTGGAAATTGCAGCCAACTAATCTAGCATAGCTACACTCAAATGTTGAACTATTATCTTCATGGTAAGCTTAATTTTGTCTGATTTTTAAATGCTGTGGTTTTATGTGAATTAAGAGAGGACATCACAGGGCGGTAAATTGTCATTTTATTAAGGACTACATTTGCTTTTGAAAATCTACATTTCTTACACACATTTTAAAAGTCGATTTATTAACTAATAATTCAAAATACACTTCTATGTGTATATCTTCCCCATCTTACATCATTACCATGTGAACAGTGGCATACTGGGGGATCTGTCCCCATGTGTTAAAGTCATGGGAACAGTCCAGTATAAATAAAAAGACCATATATGCTAAAGCATGTGTGTAGGAAGCATTTTTAATTGTTCACACTGTTATTAAAAAAAAAAAAAATCAATCTTTTGAAAAAAATAAGAGGAAATTCCTATTTGTGCGCTGTTAACACCCTTTTGTTTTGAGAAGAGAAATGTGCAGAAAAAGTGGTGGGAGAGGGGGAGAAAAAGTGGGGAGAGGATGGAAAGTAGAATTTTACTGGAAATGGAGAGCTTTGCATCACCTGGAATTCCTATAGAAATATATAAAGCAGTATTGGGTATTTGAAAACTCCCTTGCTGTACTGCAGTAAGCAGATGATTTGTTTCAGTGCAGCTAATAGGCTTCTGTTTGCCCATCTTTTGGACTCTCTTCAAGAAATAAATTACATTCCATGATTTCTTTGCCCTCTTGGTCCTGTTACACTGTGGGCTTATGTTCTGGAGGGAGGAAAATGTGCATTTCTGTGTTTGTGTATGGGTTAAGTCTGTCCTAAAATTTAACTGGAAATGGTCTTTGGATGCAATGGTGGTATCTTTGGAGTACTAAAGTCCTGAAATTAGCTTCCTTTTAAATATATGTTTGAAATTTCTGTTGTTTTCCTATCTAAAGTGGAAAACCTACTGACTGCATAAGTGATGGAATTTAAAAACTCTCTGTACCTGCATGGTGTGGAAGGAGGTGTTTGTGGAAAATTTAATACATCAGACTGTTGTTTGAAGATAGATGGCCATGGGGATGCCGTCCTAGATATAGCCAAAAATATCAGAAAAATAGCCATTGTACCAGTCCAAAAGTGGGAATCCGCACTATAACTTAGCTGGTGGGATAATGTATTAGGAATAGAATGGTGGAAGAAGCTAGGTTTCTTCCTTTTATGTGCCACCGCAGGCTTGATATTTCTCCCTTGCTTGATCCCCTGGTTTATTCGATTAATATCTACTGTGGTCCAAGGCATGCAAATAGTACCAATGCCTGTGGAACCAAAATTGGCTACATCTGGAATGGCACCAAACATCATGGTATAGAAGT
>NW_008238054.1:3558-6100 GCF_000691975.1 Corvus brachyrhynchos
GGAATGGAGCCAAGGAGGAAGATAAGGCTGATGGGATGATACATAGAAACTCCAAAGAATTTATGAATCATGCATGATTGTGATGAATATGCAATAAGAGATGTACTTTTAAAGACGATCTTTTGGATGTAGAAGTGTGCCTTTAGATCTCTGCCAAAGCACCCGGCCGTAATACTCTTTTTGCTATTGTCTCCTAATTGTCCCTTTTATTAAACTTTTCTTAAAATTTTACAAAGAGTGAACCTCATTTTTCACAGTAATAATCCCTTGCACCCTGGGAGCTCCGCAGATCCCACATTCCAACTCTGGACCTGCAGAGGATGGGGAAACTGAGCCACCAAGAGGCTGTGCAGCTCTACCAGCCCCACTGCGCTCTGTGGCAGAGCTGGGAAGTCCAGCCAGACTTCCTAGTGCCAGGTTTGGCAGGGCAGAAGCCCCTAAGGGTCCCCATCCCACATGCATTCCCACGGAGGAGTAGCTCCTTTTTCATATGTGCAGGTGGATAAGTTGCTTCAGGGTCACTCAGTAAGTCAGTAATCACATTGGAAGGAGAAGTGAAGACTCAAATCATGGATGCTATAAGCTAATCCAATTCTAAAACAATTGCACCCAACTAAATGCAATACCAACCATAAACCACATAAAACTAACACACCATGCAGGCAGGGCATCCCTGGGGTGCCTGTCATGAGCCCCTGCCTTTGGTGCTGGCAGGAGTGCAGGGATAATTTTAAAGCCCAGTCGTGCAAATATTCATGTGAGCAGGTCAGGGAATCTTCAAATGGGTATGGTATTTGCAAAATCTGGATCTAAATTAGTTAGAAAGGGACGAGATTTTGGGGCAGCCTTATTAAATGTTTATGAAACTATACTTATCTAATCTAGGCCCAAAATCTGCTTAAAATCTGGATTAATAGTATGAAAAAAATGAGGAGGGGAAGAACATAATTTGCTGGCGTCAGAAAGAATAATTCAGGATGGTTTGTTCTGAAACTGGAGTCTGAGGAAGGTGTTGGAAGGGAAGGGGACTTCTCACTTCACCTCCAAATAGTTAACAGCAGAAGATGCTCATTAAATTCTGCAGTTGATGATGCTGCAGCCAAGGCAGTTTCAGAGGTGGGGTGAGCTGCATGAAGCCCAGGGCACAGCCCTCTGGCCTTGGGGTGACAGAGGAGGAGGCCAAAGGAGAACAGCATCAACATCTGGGTCTGCTGCGTGCACAAGGAAATCCCACTGCTTTTAAAATGGTTGCTTCTGTATCCTGAAAAATGGAATTTGGGAAATACTTTTAGTTTAAAATCTCATTCACCAGCCTCCAGAGTGACCTCATATACATCAAGGCCAATTTCCTTTCTTCCTTAGTGGACTTCAATCCCTTTCCCACTGTGATGCATAT
Organism: Corvus brachyrhynchos; assembly: GCF_000691975.1. Classification (NCBI taxonomy): domain Eukaryota; kingdom Metazoa; phylum Chordata; class Aves; order Passeriformes; family Corvidae; genus Corvus; species Corvus brachyrhynchos. Next base: position 4,955 of record NW_008238054.1, read on the forward strand.
GGTAAATTGATAGGGTAAAAATAGTTCCTTCTTATTCCCGTATTTGCCAATGAAAGGCACACTGGACATGCCCATTAATCCATGCATTACACTTTTAAAATTTTTAAAACTTTACAGGCTGGTATAAATGTTTTTAGGGTTTTTTTTCCCCTTTGTGGTTCCTCTTGTCTCACCAATGATGACTGCAATTTCTTTATTGTCATAAACAGAGTGACAAAAAGTATAATGTTATGTATGCTGTGAAGGGATAGAGAACAGGAATGGGGTCCAGGAGTCAATAATATAATTTTTTGGCCCTGTCATGGGTAGTCTAGGTGATCTTGGGCACATCCCTTTCCCTGAAGTACAGCTGGGCCACCAGCACTTGCCTTTGCAATCTCTGCAGGTGAAAATTACTCCAGAAGTGTAAAATATTAAATGACCAGTAAAGAACTGCTTTCTAATTAACCCTGCAAACTTGTTTAAACAGACCATATGTATGTGCCCATATGGAAAATACAGAAATAAACATAATGAAGCTGATAAAAATGGGCATGGAACCTGGATTGGAGGGATGCTCAGAAAGAAGGGTGATTCCCATAGCCTGTGCTGCTGTAGATGCATTGCTCTTGGGTAGGCCAATGTCAGCCTTGTGATAGACACATATTATAATATTGGCTTTCTGCAAATGTTAAAATGGATGCTATATGTATTGAATCAGGGGGAGGAGGGGGATGCAGAGGTTAAATGATTTGCTAAGAAGTTGTTTGTCAAAAATAATGCACACAGCTTGCTCAACACTTATTGTGCCTACCAAAGCGGGATGAGAAGATATGACTATTGATAAAGGGAAGGAATCTTGATCTTCTTGACCAAAGATCCTGTTTTCGAACCTAAAACTAACCCAAACCAGCCTTGAAGTTTGGACTTGGGCCAGGAACATAAAGAGCATGCACAGGAAAGCAAGGTGAAAAGTTCAGAATCAGGAAGACCCTTCACTTCATGCCAGCGACCCCTGCCCACGACCACCAGACAACACTGCACAAGCGCAACGCACATGTAAATTACTTTTGGGCTCATTGTAATATGAGGCAAGGCTAGGCAGGGCTTGGTAATGAATATGTATAGGCGTATTGGGAAACTTAATGAATATGGAGTTTGTAACCC
>NW_008238054.1:6514-6887 GCF_000691975.1 Corvus brachyrhynchos
TTTTACTACAGGATCACTGCTTCAGAGGACTGCAGCCACCATTCTACCAGACTGCTACCACCACCCTGCCTAACAGGGTGTCAGGTTGTACCTTGACTGTCAGTTTGACAGTGTTTTCTTTTACTTTTTTTTTTCCTTTTCTTTAATTTCCATTAAATTGTTATATTCTGACTGTGCCTCCCACTGGTTTGTTTTCAAATTAGTACACATACCTACTTTACTACTTATTCCAGTAGTGGAGTCTTTTCTGCATATCATTTTGGTGAGCCAGGCAGGAGAATCCTAGGCGGGTCCCAGGGCTTTTCCTGGAGGAACTCCGTCTCTCAGCTCACTCACTGTAGGGGCAGACAACAACCTGCTGGGACTGCGGATA
>NW_008238055.1:0-232 GCF_000691975.1 Corvus brachyrhynchos
CGGGGGAGCCGCCCCCTGCCGCTTTGGCTCTGAGACGGGAGGATTTGCCCGCTGCCAGGAAGAGGCACCCAGTGCCAGGCTGCTGCCTCTTGCAGCTACAAGGGCCTCCTGCCAGCCGGCCTCTGCCGAGCCTCAGGCTGCTCTGGGCTCTGCCAGGGCTCTGCTGGGGCTCCGGCCCGGGCAAGGCTGGGCCACTCTCACCTCACAGTCGCTGACAGCTCTGCATCAGACG
>NW_008238056.1:0-411 GCF_000691975.1 Corvus brachyrhynchos
ATCCCATAAATCCCATAAATCCCATCCCAATCCGTCCCATCCCATAAATCCATCCCATCCCAATCCATCCCGTCCCATCCCAATCCATCCCATCCCAATCCTGTCCTATAAATCCCATAAATCCCATAAATCCCATTCCATCCCATCCTATAAATCCCATAAATCCCATCCCATCCCAATCCCATCTCAATCCATGCCATCCCATAAATCCCATAAATCCCATCCCAATCCATCCCATCCCATCAATCCTATAAATCCCATAAATCTATCCCATCCCATCCCACCAATTCTATAAATCCCATAAATCTATCCCATAAATGCCATCCCATCCCATCAATCCCATCCCATCCCATCCCATCCCATCCCATCCCACCAATCCCATCCCATCCCATCAATCCCATCCCAATCCAT
>NW_008238056.1:511-829 GCF_000691975.1 Corvus brachyrhynchos
CCAACACCCCCATCCCACCCCATCAATCCCATCCCACCCCATCCCATCAATCCCACCAATCCCATCCCATCCCAATCCATCCCATCCCATCAATCCCATCCCATCCCATCCCATCCCATCCCATCCCATCCCATCCCATCAATCCCACCAATCCCATCCCATCCCAATCCATCCCATCCCATCCCACCAATCCCATCAATCCCATCAATCCCATCCCAATCCCAATCCCACCCCCTCAGGGTATCTGGATCCCGGACGGGGATTCCATCAAGATCCCGGTGAGCATCAAGGTGATCCAGGACTGGAGCGGGCAGCAAT
>NW_008238057.1:0-669 GCF_000691975.1 Corvus brachyrhynchos
TGGCATCCCGAAGAAAATTCCCTTTAAATCCTGGAATTTTGGGAATTTTCTCTGAGATCCCAGAAATTCCGGGCTCAAGTCTGGGAATGTTCAGGGGAAATCTTCAGGAATTAAAAATCCCTTAAATCCCAGAATTTTGGGAATTTTCTCCGGGATCCCAAAAATTCCCGGCTCCTGAAATCTGGGAATGTTCAGGGATTTATTTGGGAAATTTATTAGGAATTAAAAATCCCCTTAGATCCGGGAATTTTGGGAATTTTCTCCGGGATCCCTGAGGTCCCTTCCCAGCCAATCCCATCGGGAATTCCCGGATTTCCTTGGATTCTCCGGGATGGAATCTGCCTCTTCCTGAGGCTTCTTTTTTTGGAAGAAATTCCAAGAATTCCAGGAATATTTGGAAAAGTTTGGGATAAACCCCGCAGGATGCGGATCCGGGGGAATTCCTTGGGATCACCGGGAACGAGCTTTCCATGGAAAAATGGGATTTCCTGGGAAAACAAATCCGGGGATTTCAGGATGTGTCGGGTTGGGATTCCCAGCCAGGAATTCCAGGATTCGGGCTGGAATTCCAATGAAAACCTCAGCTAGACCCCATTCCCACCTGGAATTCCGGGAATTCTCGCTTCAACTCTGCCGGAAAAGGCCGAATTCCCAGATTTCCCCCCTGCC
>NW_008238058.1:0-711 GCF_000691975.1 Corvus brachyrhynchos
GCGCCGGCCCCGGCCCCGCGCGGCTCAGCCCGGCCCTTTCTCCCTTCCAGGTGATCGCCCAGAACTGAGCAGAGCGGGACAAGCGCCCGCTCGCCCTCGCCCACGGACATCCCCTGACTCCCCCGCGCCGCGCTCCGGCCTTCTCGCCCCCGAGCCGGGGCCAATAAAATCTCTCTTCCCGTCTCTGTGCCTCGCTGCTGCCTTGTCCCGCGCCCGCCGATCCTTCCTCCTCCGGCCCGGCATCCTCCTCCGCTCCCATGCCCCGCACCATCCCTTGCCCGCCTCCTCCTCCTCCTCCTCGCCCCTCAGGGAAGAGTCCTGGGCAGCAGGAACCGGCTCCGAGCTGTCGGGGCAGCCCGAGCGTCTGTGAGATGCTGGCAGAGGGGGGGGAAACGCTGCAAATCCCCTTCCTGGGCAGCAAGGCGCATCCTTGGGAATGCGGGGGACACCCAGAGGATACGGGGCCGTCCCATCGCGATTTTCCCTGACACTCGCTCCGTTTCTCTTCCCAAACGGACCTCCTTGGCCATGAGAGATGCCGGGTTCGGGGACTGTCACCTCCTCGTCCCTCAGCTGCATCCTGCGGCTGTGCCACAACCCCCCAGCCCGGGGGCAAACCGCCAGCACCAACGTGCCCCAAACACCCAGTTTACGCCCAAAACAGACGCCACTGCATGGATCCAGTGGCCCCTGGGGGTTCCTCTCACCCCT
>NW_008238058.1:773-1046 GCF_000691975.1 Corvus brachyrhynchos
CACCCAAGGACAGCAAGATGGCCCTCCCAGCACCGGGGTGGCCGCAGGAGCGGTGGCTGCACCTGGCACTGCTGAAGCCCCTCGAGGGCTGTGTCCACTTCTGCCCCTCCCAACAAGAAAAACACTTGAGGAGGAGCTGGACCATGTCTGGAGAAGGAAACAGAGCTGGGGAAGGGGCTGGAGCAGCTGAGGGAGCTGGGGAGGCTCAGCCTGGAGCAAAGGAGGCTCAGGGGGGACCTTGTGGCTCTGCACAACTCCCTGACAGGAGGGGGC
>NW_008238058.1:4896-5571 GCF_000691975.1 Corvus brachyrhynchos
GGGGGGCGGCGGCTGCGGCTCTCCGTGGCCTTGATTTGTGGGACGGTCCCAGAGTCTGATCCAGCACCCGAATGGAGCCGCAGCGTTGCTGGCCTGGGGAAATCGAGGCACAAACGGGGCACGACCTCCAGCCCCTCGCCAAGCCCGCGGCACAGCCAGCGCTGGAGCAGGGCCGGGGCTCGGCCTCCCCGGGGCCTGACTTTGGGGCTAAATGAAGCAGCGCCACGGTTTGAAATAAAGCCCGGAGTTCTGGCCAAAACGGTGTCCTTTTTTACCCCTTCAACTCCACATTGAGGCTGTTTGGGGGGGGGGAACTTTGGCCCTCGAGGGACAGGCATTGGCAAACAGCATTTGGGACCACGGGGGTCATGGGCTCACCCAGGTAAAGAAAAATGGAGGAAGTAAAAAGCCGCTGCTGCCGTTCTGCCCTTATCTCCAAGGAAAACACGAGATTTCACAGGGACACAATCTCCAAATGATCCCGTGTTGGTTCTATCAGCACCAAGGGCACACGGCGAGGGACAGCGGCAACGGCTCCGCCCCACGCAGGGACACCCCAATCCAAACTGAGCCCCCAGTTGTGGCACAAAGGGCTGTAGACTCATTTTAGGGCTAAAAAGTTGGGATTTGTGGATTAATGGATTTTTTGGGATTGTCCTGTGTAGGGCCAAGATT
>NW_008238059.1:0-874 GCF_000691975.1 Corvus brachyrhynchos
GCTCTAGAAGAGAAAGTTAGTGCTGGGCTGCACTTTCCGCTTGCCGCATGTAAGCCACACCAAACTCACTGCTGCACTCTACTCTGCATCGTGTTCTCTGCAGCTCAGAAGCAAAACCTAACCGCATTTGTTTCCACAGAGGGGTGGAGGATCAATGGGTAGCAGCACAAACATCTGTTGTTGAACTTTCTCTTTGCAACTGCTGAAGTGAATTCAGCAGGCAGGCGAGTGGCAGGCACACTCCTCTCTCAGCCTGTACACTGCGCACACAAGCGCGGTGCCCTGCTCCTTTGTTCCTTCCCTTAGGTGCCCTGGACACAACTGAAGCCTAGCAATGGCATTCAGCTGACACACCCACTGTGTGGTGAATCAACATATACCATTCTCACATTTTCTTTTACTGCCAGTGATACAGCATTCGATTCTCCTACCTGTGCACTTCCCAATCCTTCGTCTACCATTCCTGTTTCAGTATCTAAAGCCACTGCTCTGTATTTCCACTTACCATTAATGCATTTGGCTGAGGTGTCAGTAAAACTGCCACCTTTTACTTTGGAATTTGAGGTGAAGGCAGGGGCTGCCAGTATAGGGCTAGGTTTGTATGGTTGTTGCAGAGCTAACATGTCTGGAGTTAGAGTTATTTGCAATTCTGTAGGCTTTGTTGGCCCCTCAGAAACATCCATTTGGTCTGATATCTCTGAAAGGCATGCATGCCACTTGTGAGCTGTGGCTCTCTGAGCTATGCCCTCAGGGGGAGCCGAGCCTTTCTTAACACTGGTTAACAAATTGAAAGGTCCTTGGATTTTCACAGGCTGCTGCTGCTGCTGATGATCTGCTGAGTTTTTTTCTCCTTGTTTGAGGGCTCTGGTCAGAG
>NW_008238060.1:0-304 GCF_000691975.1 Corvus brachyrhynchos
ACTTTTAAAGGGGTTGGACCCCCAGGGGTTGGATCCCACTGTGAAAGGTACCTTTAAGGGGTTGAATCCCACTGTCATGTGCTGTTGTACGGCTATTTTTGTTTTCTCTGTTGCTATTCTGCTGCTGTGTGAGTGAGAGTGGATGAGACGTGCTGTCAAAGTACGAAGTGAGTGAGGAGCTCTATCTGTGGTTCTGTACCTCCGGCGACGGGCTCGGCCAGAGAAAAGCGAAGTGTTTGGCAAAGACTGAATGAGTATAAATCATATAAACCGTTGGTTTGGAATTCAACCTTACTGTCCGAAG
>NW_008238061.1:0-213 GCF_000691975.1 Corvus brachyrhynchos
TTGCCTGTGCTACCTCTCTAGGCTGCTCAAGGCATTCTAAGGCATTGAACTTCATAGTTCGTAGTTTACCTAGCCGGTAAAAGTGCTGTAAGTATTTCCACAGTCCGCAATTTTTACGGCAGATCTGTGGGATAGAGTAGGAGTGGAACTTTGGAATGCTGTAGCTGACGGTGATAAAGGTGCTGCAGAGATGATTCCCTCCTGGAAAGTAAT
>NW_008238062.1:0-260 GCF_000691975.1 Corvus brachyrhynchos
TAGGGCGTTTTTAGGTTGGTTTTGGGGTGGTTTGGGGTGTTTTTGGGTCTGTACCAGGGTAGGCGTAAGACACGATTTTAGGGCATTTTTAAGTCGATTTTAGGTCAATTTTTTTGGGGTGGTTTTGGGGTGGTTTGGGGGGTTTTGGGTCTGTACCAGGGTAGGTGTAAGACACAATTTTAGGGCGTTTTTAGGTTGATTTTGGGGTGGTTTTGGGGGGTTTTGGGAGGTGTAAGACATGATTTTAGGGCATTTTTAGG
>NW_008238063.1:0-260 GCF_000691975.1 Corvus brachyrhynchos
GAGGGGAAAAGGGCGGGAAACGTGAGGGGAAAATGGTGGGAAGAGTGAGGGGGAAATGGAGGGAAAAATGAGGGGAAAAGGGCGGGAAATTTGACCACAGAAAGGGTGGGAAACGTGAGGGGAAAATGCTCCCAGTTGGCTCCCAGTTGGCTCCCAGTGCTCCCAGTAAGGCTCTGTGGCGTCCCCAGTGCCACCAACGACCTCACCCTCCCATCCCCACCCAATCAGACGACGCGAAGGGGGCGGAGCCAGACGCGCTC
>NW_008238064.1:0-224 GCF_000691975.1 Corvus brachyrhynchos
GATGGGAATGGGGATCAGGAACGGGAATGGGATTGGGCGATGGGGATTGGGACCAGGATCAGGGTTGGAATTGGGATTAGGAATGGGATTGGGATTGGGAATGAGGTTGGGAATGGGATCAGGATGGGGAATGGGATCGGGAATGGGAATGGGATCGGGAATGGGATCGGGATGGCAATGGGGATCAGGATCGGGAATGGGAATGGGATCGGGCTGGGGAATGG
>NW_008238065.1:0-257 GCF_000691975.1 Corvus brachyrhynchos
CCCACTGGTTTGTTTTCAAACTAGTACACACCCCCTGCTTGGAATGACAATGAAGAGGCTGGGCGAAGGAATAGGAATGATTATCGTTATTTAACAATCAAAGGAATGAAAGAGGCAGCACCTCGAGGGCAGAATTTAAAAAGGGCTTTTGAAGGGCAATTGGGAAAGGAAGAGTCTCCAACTGAATGGTTAGAGAGACTTAGGAGAAATATGAAACAATTTTCTGGGATAGATCCCGAGACAGTAGCTGGGGAGGG
>NW_008238066.1:0-1614 GCF_000691975.1 Corvus brachyrhynchos
CTTAAAATCTTCTTCAAAAGCCTTTACTGCCTCGTCCCAATCCTTTTCTAGCACACTCTTATTTTCAGGAATGTGATTCTCTTTGCCACACAAAAGTTTCAAAAGAAAATGTTCCTTGCTTTCCCAGCACTCCGGGCACGGATCTCTGCTAAATAAATAGAATCGTAATATCTCCGACTTCCACAAAATCCACACTGAGCTAAAACCCACAGCCGGTGTGGGGCTGGAGTCTTCTTATGCCCACACACAAAGCAAGGAATCCCTTCTATCACTCAAAAAAAAGGAAAGAGTCGGGGGCTATACTCCTACTATATAACTGTTGAGGGATAGAGGGGGGCAATGCCCTCCCTCACTGTTTAGCCACTGTTGTTTCCATCTCCTTCTCCTAGTTTTATCTCACTTCCACCTGAACCTTTCTTCACACACTCTCACAGTTCTTTCCCAGTTTTCTTCCCAAACCTCCCAAAGCTCAGGTACCAAATGCGACTTCCCACACACAAACTTTAAAACCTCAGGCTCAAAATCAACTTCTCTAGAGTGCCTCCGATAACACTGAGAACATAAGCTCTGCCACCTGGCAGAAGAGCAGGACCACCACTTCTTACAAATTTTAAACTGTATTAGTACCCACACAACATACCACCCTCTCGCTGAACGAAAAATTCTAATGCATCCACAAAAACAAGTTATTCCATGTATTCTTTCAAAACTTAAATCCTCTTCTGCTGGTTGTTGCCAATCTAAAGCCACTAATCTTCCTGCAGAGGTTCTGTATATTCCTGTAAGAGACGGTCCGAAGATCCCTCATCTGCCTCACGATCATCGCCAAGAACAGAGACTGAATACAGGAGTCCCAGCCTGGCTGAGGTGGGATGTCTGCCAAGTGTTGCCTGCAGGTGTGCCCGCTGGGAACTGGTACACATTCCTGAGGAAATTAGTGCATGTCACGGTGGACTGCGCCGTTCTTGCTGCCAAGGAGGGAAGGACTGCGCTGAAGCAAAAAGGAATGACCTGTCCTGTACACCTGTCCTGTACCCGTTTCCCAAAGCAATGGGCCTCATAATAATGGTTGTAGATTTCCCCACCTCTTGGCCAGTAGCCCCTCGCTTTTGAAAAGGACTATAAAGGGACTTTCTAAATTAACCGAGACGAGATCTCCCCATGGAAAGAAGGTGAATCTATTGGCAGAAGACCACAAAGACTTTGTCTCATCCATTGGTCGCTATTCCCCGCCCTTTTCTTCCTCTCTACCCTTTTACTTTGTTTTCTTTCTCTCTCCCTCTCTTTCTCTCCTCTATCGCATTATCGTGTTGTGGGCACGTAATAAAGGTGCACTCTTTTGATTAAGACTGAAATCCCTTGTGTCCTTTTGCACTCTGAGATCAATAAATGAACCATCACGACCCTCGCTTGTATTAGCGGATAAAAAAAAACGGACAGGATCTGACAGACAGAAGGGGTTGCAAGGTTGTGTGTAGTCTGTAATAGGGGAAGGACGTTTCGCCCCAGCCACACCTAGCCCGACACCCCGAAAAGGGTGAGAGGTGTCTAGAACGCAAGGGGGATGACTCAAATTTCCCACAAACTGCACATGCCTAGGTGAAAAGCACCCCA
>NW_008238067.1:0-310 GCF_000691975.1 Corvus brachyrhynchos
TCTGACAGAGGGGGAGGGGAGAGAGAAGGAAAAAGGGGAAGAGAAAGAGGAAGAGGAGCTTGAAGAAGAGGAGGAAGATGAAGAGGAAGAAAAAGAAGAGGAGGATGAAGAGGAAGAAGAAGAGGAGGAGGAAGAAGAGGAGGAAGAAGCTGCTCGGCCTCCCCGGCGGACCCCAAAAGTGGGGTCAGGGGTCAGAGCTGGGCTAGAGCGTGGGAAGAAGAAGAAGGAAGAGGAGGAGGAGGAGGAAGATGAAGATGAAGAAAAAGAGGAGGAGGACGAGGAGGAGGATGAGGAAGAGGATGAGGAGGAT
>NW_008238068.1:0-1419 GCF_000691975.1 Corvus brachyrhynchos
GCCGCTACTCTTGGGGCAAAAAGGGAAATTAAAACACATTTTTCTAAATTCCAAAAATCAAGGGCATCATCGCAGTCTCTTGCACACAAGATAAGATACATGGAATACATATCATAATCAATAAGAACCCATCAAGTACAACCATGCTACTGACAAAGAGAGCCACAGCATAGGAAAACAAAAAGATAGTGTCCAATGTCCCCAGAGATAGAGAGAGGGCTGCTTCTTCTGCACTTGGAAGTAAATGGCTACTGTTCCAAAGCTCATATGGCTGGAGCTCAGGGGCTGTGCTGTTTAGGCAGGAGAAAGTCCATTAGTGGGAAGTGCTGACTTTGACATTACTGAATGTCTTTCTGGAAGCATGGAACAGGGAATAGCTGAAGAAGGTCGGAACACAACAACATGAAGGCAGATGCAGTAGGACACAAGGCAGTTGGCAGGCTGCCTCCGCAAGCCTTCAGGTCACAGCCATGTTCCTGGCAGTCCTACTCCTGCTCTTGCCTTGGCCACAAGGGCTGGATGGCGATTGGGTCATTTTTCTCTCACTGGGCCTCATTTTCTCGGAGGCAATTGATGTTTGTCCAGTCGAGCAGGTAACCACTTTAGACCTGTTGGCAATAAAACACATGCGTACTTTCTCTCTTAGGTTAGAAGATCAGCTAGGCCTTGCAATTGCGCACCCAATGGTGGACCCTTAGGTAAAACCTTTTAGAAATTGGTCTCACACACGCAAATCTTCAGACCAGTATCGCTCTGCTGGGGATCAAAATTGATGATCCGCCTGCACAAACTTTAGTGAAAATATTGCATTATCTAAATGTTCCTGAGGAGCCATATTCCCCCTTTTTTGTTCTTGTGATAACAACCGCGTCTCTTACTATGAATGTGAAGGCAACAGAAAAGCAAGAAAATACATATAATGAGACAGTAAACCCACGCTGAGTAAAAATAAGCAAAGTAATACATGTAATCAGTAGCACACTGGGAACCCAGAATGCAGAGAATATTTCTCTGCTTGTTTTGAAGGGTTCTACCCCCCTGGACAATGCTGTTTTTGACCTTCGTCCATGGAGAAAATTGCCTACCCTCTGGGAAGAATTAGAATCTACGCTGGTGTGAACTAGGTGATAGAATACTATGTAAGATTATCACAGGGTGAAAAATTTAGAGGTTTTGGGTTTATTAATATAGTAAGTAGATAAAAGCAAAAACCATCAAAATGGAGGATTGTTGTTGTTCTCCAGACCTTCTTCTTCTTTTTCATCTACTCCATATTCTGCAGAAGTGTAGGAACCCAGAGTGCCGAGAATATTTCTCTGCCTGTTTTTAAGGGTTCTTACCCCCCTGAACAACACTGTTTTAACCTCCAACCTTGGATAAAATTATCAACTATCAGACAAGAACTAGAAAATACAGTGG
>NW_008238069.1:0-564 GCF_000691975.1 Corvus brachyrhynchos
TTTCCAATTTTCTCCCATTTTTCCCCAATTTTCACCGTTTTTTTCCCCATTTTTGCCCCAATTTTCCCATTTTTTGCCAATTTTTCCCTAATTTTCCCCATTTTTCCCCCATTTTCCCCCCATTTTTCCCCAATTTTCCCCATTTTCCCTCCATTTTCCCCCCATTTTTCCCCAATTTTTCCCACATTTCTCCCCATTTTTATCCCATTTTCCCCCATGTTTTCCTCCCATTTTTTCCCATTTTTCTCCCATTTTTCCCCATTTTTCTCCTATTTTTCTCCCATTTTTCCACAATTTCCCTCCATTTTTCTCCCATTTTTCCCCATTTTTCCTCCATTTTTTCCCCAATTTTTCCCCATTTTCCCTCCCATTTTCCTCTTTTTTCCCCCCATTTTTCCCCACTTTCCCCCATTTTTTCCCATTTCCCCCCATTTTTCCTCCCATTTTCCCTCCATTTTCTCCCATTTTCCCCAATTTTTCCCCAATTTTTCTTTCCAATTTTCTCCCATTTTTCCCCCCATTTTTTTCCCATTTTCCTCCATTTTCCTCCAATTTTTCCCCCAT
>NW_008238070.1:0-210 GCF_000691975.1 Corvus brachyrhynchos
TTTTAGGAGTTCTCCTTTTGTTTTTCTTTTTCTATTAAAGAATTTTCCCTAAATGTGTTGCCAGGAGACAAAAAGACCTGGCCACAGGTAGAGGGGTCCAACTGGCTACTTTCTTTCACCTGGGGTTTTCTCATGTAGGGCAGGGATGCCATGAGATCTGAACTGGGAAAAAGGGGTTGTATTACAGCTGGTGAGGGGTCAGTAGCTCTG
>NW_008238071.1:0-677 GCF_000691975.1 Corvus brachyrhynchos
TCAGGGGAGGACCCCAAAAACCCCCAGAAGTCAGGGGAGGACCTCAAAAAACCCCCAAAAGTCAGGGGAGGACCCCAAAAAACCACAGGGGAGGGACTCCAAAAACTCAGGGATGCCAAAAACCAGCAGGGGACCCCAAAACTGTGGGGTAGAGGGTTGGGTTTGGGGTTTGGAACTGTGGATTTGGGGTTCAGTCCCTGATTTTGGGGTTCAGAGCTGTGGATTTGGGGTTTAATTGCTGATTTTGGGGTTCAGAGCTCTGGATTTGGGGGTTCATCGTTGATTTTGGGGTTCGATCCCTGATTTTGGGGTTCAGAGCTCTGGATTTGGGGTTTCAATCCCTGATTTTGGGGTTCGGAGCTCTGGATTTGGGGGTTCAATCCCTGATTTTGGGGTTCGGAGCTGTGGATTTGGGGTTCAATCCCTCGTTTTTTTCCCCCTTGACCCCCCCCATTTTTTGAGGAAATCTTTCATTTTTGGGGAAAACCCTCTCCGTTTTTGGGGTGTCCCTCAGTTTTGGGGTGTTTCTCATTTTTGGGGTGTTTTGGGGACAGGTGGAGCGTCACATGTGCGACGGGGACATCGTCATCTTCAACCGGCAGCCGACCCTACACAAGATGTCCATGATGGGCCACAGGGTCAGGATCCTGCCCTGGTCCACCTTCCGTCTGAACCTG
>NW_008238072.1:0-550 GCF_000691975.1 Corvus brachyrhynchos
CCAAAAATTCCCGGAATTTCCCAGAAATTCCCAAAAGTTCCCAAAAATTCCCAGAAATTCCCAGAAATTCCCGGAAATTCCCAGGAATTCCTGGAAATTCCCAGAAATCCCCAAAAGTTCCCAAAAATTCCCAAAAATTCCTGGAATTTCCCAGAAATTCCCAGAAATTCTTGGAAATTCTCTAAAATTCCAAAAAATTCCCCAAAATTCCCAGAAATTCCAAAAAAATTCCCGAAAATTCCTGGAACTTCCCAGAAATTCCCAGAAATCCCCAGAAATTCCCAAAATTTCCAATAAAATGCCCAAAACCTCCCAGAATTTCCTGGAAATTCCCAGAAATCCTCAAAAAGTCCCCAAAATTCCCGGAAATTCCCAAAAATTCCCAGAAATTCTCAAAAGTTCCCCAAAATTCCCGGAAATTCCCCAAAATTCAAAAAAACCCTCCCGAAAATTCCTGGAATTTCCCAGAAATTCCCAAAAAATTCCCCAAAATTTCCCCAGAAATTCCCCAAAATTCCTGTAAATTCCCCAGAAATTCCCAGAAATTCCC
>NW_008238073.1:0-537 GCF_000691975.1 Corvus brachyrhynchos
AGCCGGGATCTCCCCAGCCCCAGGGCTCACCGTGCTTGGCCAGCAGCGCCACGTGGGACATGTCGGCCGACCAGATCACGTACTTCACCTTGGAGATCTTCACCGACGCCAAGGTCCTGGGAAATCCCGCAGCGGCGTCAGGGAACGGCCCAGATCCAGCCCCGGAATCGCCACGATCCCCCCCAAAAAAATCCCCCCGTGGATGCCAGAAAAAACCACCAGTGGATGCCAGAAAACCCGCCAGTGGATCCCCAAAAAAAACCCCCCGTGGATCAAAAACAACCCCACCAGTAGGTCCCAAAAAATCTCCCCGTGGATCCTCAGAAAAAACCACCAGTGGATCCCAGAAAATCCCCCAGTGGATCCCAAAAAACCCGCCAGTGGATCCAAAAATAATCCCCCAGTGGATCAAAAAAAAAATCCCCAGGGGATCCAAAAAAATCCCCCAGTGGATCCCAGAAAAAACCACCAGTGGGTCCCCAAAACACCCACCAGTGGATCCCAGGAAAAAACCACCAGTGGATCCCAAAAAATCCC
>NW_008238074.1:0-206 GCF_000691975.1 Corvus brachyrhynchos
CCCCCTCAAAACCCCCTGAATCCCCTCAGGGACCCCCCAAACCCTTCAGGGACCCCCAAATCCCCTCATGAATCCCCAAATCCTCTCAGAGACCCCAAAATCCCCTCAGGACCCTCCAAATCCCCTCAGAGACCCCCAAACCCCCTCAGAACCCCCCAAATCTCCTCAGGGACCCCCCAAATCCCCTCAGGGACCCCAAAATCCCC
>NW_008238075.1:0-238 GCF_000691975.1 Corvus brachyrhynchos
TGCTGCCGCCTCACTCACTCTGCCGAGCGGGGGTTTAGCCCCTGCCACTTCGCTTGCGCTGCTGAGCGAGCGGGGAGGGTTTTAGCCTCGGACCCGCGCTACACGCTACGCCGCTCTGCCTCGCCGCTAAGGTTAAAATTATTAGCCCTTGGTCTGGATGTTACCCTGCACCAAACTACCAAATTTAAACTTACTTACAATCAATCTTTTCAAAATATACTAAAAACTTACAAAACAA
>NW_008238076.1:0-336 GCF_000691975.1 Corvus brachyrhynchos
TAAAGAATTCGTATTGTCAGCACCATTTCACATCATTATTTATTATATATACAATAAAAATATTATTTCATATATATATAAACTATGATAATATTACTAGTTCACTTGCACAACGAAATTCAAGCTCAAGATTAAAAACTTCTTCTATTGCTCCATGTGGGAGCGTTCCAACAACAATTGTTCCTTCTGTTGGTGCTGTTTCCAATATGCTGTTAACAAAATCCATCCTCGTCTTCCCAAACCCACAAGCTCTTTTCCTTTTTCCATATCCAATTTTTGGATGCATTTTAAGACATCCAGCACTTCAGCTCCTTTTAACCGACTGCCCCACTGCTC
>NW_008238077.1:0-848 GCF_000691975.1 Corvus brachyrhynchos
TCCCTTCCGGGACTATGCCTGCTAACCTATGACACTGTGTAAACACCTTCTGGGGTCCCAGTAGGTGGAATTTGTAAGATTGCTTTTTGCGCTGCTTCTTTGATATCTATAAGCACATTTCGAGGCAAAACCATTGCCTGATCTTCTGGTCTAGCATGAGGTTCATCACCAGCTAATTGCTCTAATGTGAGAGCTGCATGTTGTCCTCCTGCGTATTTTTCTCTCAGCTCACGAAGTGCTCTTCTCCATCTTGCATCCCATAGCAGGAGCTGTGCATCTGTAAAAATTGTTGAGGCAATACTTCTACAGTCAAAAGGTACCAAATCATAATTGTTAAATGTGCCTCTCAAGAGTTGTTTGAAGTATGGACTTCCCAGTCCATGATTTTTTACTGTGTCCATTAAATCTGTGATAACTTGATGATCCATAGGTTTCCATACAGGAGGATTTTGATTCTCTCTGGAATAAGTAACCGGCATTACAATACTATCTGTTTCGGCCATATTAAAATCTGTCTTTGAGTTCTTTTTTCCTAATACTTGACCATATTACAGCTGGTGATGGGTCAGTAGCTCTGACTGAGGAAGAGGTGACCGGTCTGGGGAGATGGTCCCAAAAGGAATCGCCTTCCTGAGGTCCGGTGTCTTCCCTCAGCTGCTAGCAAGGAGGGCAGGTGCAGAAGCTGTCAGCTCTTTAGTGATTGTCAGCTCATGATTTCAGCTCAGCTCTGCAGGGCAGCCTCCAGGCCAAGCCAGACCAGAGAGAGATGAGAGGCTCGTGTGACTGGTTCCGCACAGAAGGTTGCTTTATTGTTGGTCTGTACTCCGGCGAAGGGGAAAGCCAGGGAC
>NW_008238078.1:0-234 GCF_000691975.1 Corvus brachyrhynchos
GCCACCGCTGCCAGCCGCCGCCTGCGCGCCACCCCTCTCGGTCAGGCGTTCACGGGGCTAGCTCCACCACACACTGTGCGGAGCCGGGTGGGCTCCTGCCGCGCCTTGCTCCGCTGCCGACACTGCAGCTCATGTCGCTCCACCCGCACGCGGGAACTGCCTCGCTGCTGCTTGCAGAGGGCTCAGTCCACGTGGCCTGGATTGCACGGACTCTGAGGCAGGCTTCCCTTTGCC
>NW_008238079.1:0-602 GCF_000691975.1 Corvus brachyrhynchos
GCCCAAAAGTCATTTACATCCACGTTGCACTTGTGCAGTGTTGTCTGGTGATTGTGGGCAGGGGTTGCTGAGATGGAATAAGGGTCTTCCTCAGATGAAGTAAAGGGTCTTCCTCCTTCTGAACTTTTCACCTTGCTTCCCTGCGCATGCTCTTTATGTCCCTGGCGCAAGTCCAAACTTCATGGCTGGTTTAAGTTAGTTTGAGGTTGAAAACAGGATCTTTGGTCAAGATTCCTTCCCTTTATCAATAATCTTTTATCTAAACTATCTTCTCATTCTGCTTTGGTAGGCACAATAAGTGTTGAGCAAGCTGTATGCATTGCTTTTAACAAACAACTTCTTAGCAAATCATTTAACCTCTGCTTAACCTTCTTCCCTTGATTCAGTCCCCCCTTTTCGATAGAGTTAGTAAATTCTTTTACTAATACATAAATTCTTTTTCGAAGAATTTTTTACGGTAAGCATCCCTTAATGCTCTTCCATGACCATTTGACAAAGTAGCTAAAACTGATAACTTCTTTAGTACTCTGTAGTTCCAAACAAGCAACATAATAGACATCACAGGGCTCGCACTCACCAAAATTAATAAGACAATTATGGGG
>NW_008238080.1:0-1065 GCF_000691975.1 Corvus brachyrhynchos
GCACCTGGGGGGGCACAGGGGACACCTGGGGACACCAGGGCCAGCTGTGGGGTTTTAGGGTGTGTCCGGGTGCCCCCAGGTGTGCCCAGGTGGATTCAGGTGCCCCCAGATGACCCGAGGTGTGCCCAGGTGCCCGCAGGTGACCCCAGGTGCCCCCAGGTGACCTGAGGTGTGCCCAGGTGGATTCAGGTGGCCCAAGGTTTGCCCAGATGACCCCAGGTGCCCCCAAGTGGGTTCAGGTGCCCCCAGGTGACCCAAGGTGTGCCCAGGTACCCCCAGATGACCCCAGGTGATCCCAGGTGACCCCAAGTGTGCCCAGGTGCCCGCAGTTGACCTGAGGTGCCCCCAGATGACCGCAGGTGCCCACAGTTGACCTGAGGTGTGCCCAGGTGACCCCAGGTGCCCTCAGGTGGCCCCAGGTAGATTCAGGTGCCCACAGGTGCTCCCAGGTGACCCCAGGTGTGCCCAGGTGGATTCAGGTGGCCCAAGGTGACCTGAGGTGTGCCCAGGTGGATTCAGGTGGCCCCAGATGACCCCAGGTGTGCCCAGGTGTCCCCAGATGACCCCAGGTGACCCCAGGTGTGCCCAGGTGGATTCAGGTGGCCCCAGATGACCCCAGATGACCCCAGGTGTCCCCAGATGACCCCAGGTGACCTGAGGTGTGCCCAGGTGCCCGCAGGTGACCCGAGGTGTGCCCAGGTGACCCCCAGATGACCCAGGTGCCCCCAGGTGACCCCCAGGTGCTCCCAGGTAGATTCAGGTGCCCGCAGGTGACCTGAGGTGTGCCCAGGTGACCCCAGGTGTCCCCAGGTAGATTCAGGTGCCCACAGGTGACCCTAGGTGTGCCCAGGTGTGCCCAGGTGCTCCCAGGTAGATTCAGGTGCCCGCAGGTGACCCAAGGTGACCCTAGGTGTGCCCAGGTGTGCCCAGGTGCTCCCAGGTAGATTCAGGTGCCCGCAGGTGACCCAAGGTGACCCTAGGTGTGCCCAGGTGTGCCCAGGTGCTCGCCCAGGTGTGCCCGCAGGTGACCCAAGGTGTGCCCAGGTGCCCCCAGGTAGATTCAGG
>NW_008238081.1:0-553 GCF_000691975.1 Corvus brachyrhynchos
ATATTGCTCAACAAATCTTTTCTCCCTACTCTTCTGTTCTTTTATAATTTTTGAGTTAGGCTCTAGCAAAGAAAGCTTTCTAAAACTGCATGGACCGCCTTTGACATTAGAGGGAATCGCAGGCCAAATTCTGTCCCCACAAATGAGAAACATCCCTTGTGGCAATTGTAATGGATCCTGGTTGAACGGTGTGCTCATCTTTACTGTTGAATTGCACCAAGATGTTGCATTTCTATATATTTTGTAATTTGGAGTGACATCTCTTGTCTTTATTTTGTTTCAACCCTGGAGAGAAGAACTGAATACTACACAAAACTCCGTCTTTATTGAACCAAGAATTTCCAGTTCCTGAGGTTCATAAGGAGCCTCCAGAAGGGATTTGGTCCAAACATCCCAACTTTCCACTGGATTTGAACCTATTCATGAAAGTTTTAGATTAGGATGTTTGGAAGGTGGCCATTTGTCTGCTGGTAGACCGACCAAACATGTTGAAAATGACTTCTTTGGCCTAGTATGAGTCAGACAGATGGTATCTAGGCCTGATGCATTGGCC
>NW_008238082.1:0-1172 GCF_000691975.1 Corvus brachyrhynchos
CTGAAGATGGTTTTGGAGAGGATTTTTAGGGGATTTTGGGGAGGATTTTTAGGGGATTTTTTTGGGGTTTTCAGTCAATTTTAAGCAAAAGTTTTAGGGAATTTTGAGCGAATTTTGGGGAGCGGTTTTAGGGGATTTTTGGGAGGAATTTTAGGGGATTTTTAGGGGATTTTAGGGAAGAAATTTAGGGGATTTTTAGGGGATTTTGGGGAGGATTTTCAGGGGATTTTTGGGGAAAATTTTCAGGGGATTTTGGGAGCCGGATTTTGGGGAGAATTTTTAGGGGATTTTGGGGAGGATTTTGGGGGATTTTCAGTGGATTTTGAGGAGAATTTTTAGGAGATTTGGTCAGGATTTTTAAAGAATTTCAGGGAAGATTTTGGGAAGGATTTTAGGGAGAATTTTAAGGAGGATTTTGGGGAGCATTTTAGGGGATTTTGGAGAGATTTTTTAGGGGATTTTAATCAGGATTTTTAGGGAATTTCAGGAAAGATTTTGGGAAGGATTTTAGAGGATTTTTAGGAGAATTTTCAAGGAATTTTGGGGAGGATTTTCAGGGATTTTGGGGAGGATTTTCAGGGGATTTGGGGAGGATTTTGGGGAGAATTTTAGGGGATTTGGGGAAAGATTTTTAGAGATTTTAGGAAGGATTTTGGGGAGGATTTTGAGGAGGATTTTAGAAGATTTTAGGGAAGATTTTTAGGGGATTTTCAGGGGATTTTGGTGACGATTTTTAGGGGATTTTACAGAAGATTTCGGGGAGGATTTTAAGCAGAATTTTAGGGCATTTTGGGGAGGACTTTCAAGGATTTTGGGGAGGATTTTTAGGGGGTTTTTAGGGGATTTTGGGGAGAATTTTCAGGGATTTTGGGGAGAATTTTCAGGGGTTTTGGGGAGGATTTTTAGGGGATTTTCAGGGGTTTTGGGGAGGATTTTGGGGAGAATTTTAGGGGATTTTGGGGAGCTTTCAGGGGATTTTGGGGACCATTTTTAGAGGGTTTTCAGTGGATTTTTAGGAAATTTTAGTGATAGTTTTTAGGGGATTTTACAGAAGATTCTGGGAAGGATTTTAAGGAGAATTTCAGGGCATTTTGGGGAGGATTTTCAGGGATTTTGGGGAGAATTTTCAGGGGAATTTTGGGAGAATTTTCAGGGGTTTTGGGGAGGATTTT
>NW_008238083.1:0-225 GCF_000691975.1 Corvus brachyrhynchos
GGGGGCCCAGCCGAGACGTGGGCGCAGTGCCAGGCAGCAGCAGTGCAGCTGCGACCAGAGGAGGTGGCGTGCAGGGAGCTGAGCGGTGCAGCACGGCCTGGCCTGCGCGGCCCCAAATGCAACCCCAGGAAGAGCATGCAGGCACGAGCAGCCCCGATGGCCCCGGCAGCCCTGGCAGCTCCAACACGGGAATGAGCGAAAGCAAAAGAGAAAGCAAAAACACAG
>NW_008238084.1:0-1077 GCF_000691975.1 Corvus brachyrhynchos
TGATATTAATTCCAATGCCCGGGCAGTTTTGTTCATTATTAACTCCACAACTGCTTGGAGTCATATAATACGATTCAGCATATAAATTGGGGTTCGATATCCCCAACTCCCATCTTGTGCCCAGGTAGCTGGCCCATATGTTTCCAATAGGTATTCAGGGGGCCAATCCTCATCTCCCCATTTTTGAAATCCCCCAATCAATTCCCTTTTATTTCTTTTTAGGTCCTCATAAACTGGTACTTCTAATTGATCTCAATCTGGTCTTGGTAAAAGGAAAAATCCTGGCTGTATGATCCCCAGAGTACAATTCCCTTTCCACCAGGAGGGGAGTTTTGGGTACGCTCTTTTCCCACATATCCAAAATTGGCCATCTGGTTCTTTCCAATAATCATTTCTCTGTTGATTTATATTCTCCCAAAATTTTGATATCTCTGGGATCCCAAAATAAGGATTCTTGCCTGTATCATTACATTGAAAAAGTCTGGTTTCGTTATTATACTTGCAATTTTTCCCTTTTGTTTTTCTCTGGGCCCAATACAGAGTTGGTTCCTCTGGGATCCACCATGTAAAAGTTCCATTACTAGCTTTATATCTCTTACAGGGAGTATTTCCTACTTGGCTAAGAAAATTCTTTCCAGTGCGCCAGAGACATTCTTCTCCTATTACTGTTAAACTTAAAATCCACCCTTCTGGTCGGTTCTCCCCTCTTATATTTGTCTGGTTCCATTTAAGGAGTTCAACCAGGCCTAAGCTACTGCCTTACCATGGCCATTCCTCTGTCATTAAGGCCCCTCCACACACCCAACAGTTGTTTATGTTTAGTTCCTTACTTATTCTTTCCCCCAGTTCCACAAACAGGTTTTTCCCAAATCTTGAGATATCTATTTCCTTTTCTAATTGCTAAGTTTCGTATACAAATCTTGACGTGGGGTTGACAGAATTAGATTGCTGTGCTGGCTTTGCCTTTTTGTTTACTACTTATTTGTCGGAGTGAAAGCTCCTCTGGACTCAGGCCCAGAGGGAAGCCAAAGCACAGGGGTTGAATTAAAACCTTTGGACAAGCTGAGATACATGAAG
>NW_008238084.1:1857-3254 GCF_000691975.1 Corvus brachyrhynchos
TGGCTGGTTGGCCGGGGGGCAACTGCTTCAGCCAATAGGGATCGACCATGTGGACCTTCAGATCTCTTTAAGTAAAGGAGGATTCAATAAAAGTTGGCTGTTGTGCATGAACCCAGTGTGTCTTGCCGCTTGTCTGTCTTCGATACTGCAACAGATGGTCTCCCCAGAAAGCATAGAATCCGAGGGATTAATACATGCTCAGGCCAGGTGGCAATGTCCAGGTAAGTCCTTGGAGGGGGTGGCAGTCTCTTGCAGCAGACTCTGTATCACATGTCGCATCACATGCCGTCCTGTGGTGCAAGGCCTCTGGGGAGCACTTTGGGGCGCGTTTGATGGATTATGACACCCCTCAGCTGCCTCTCACATGAGTGTCCTGTGGATGTGCCCTGTGGGACTGGGGGGTTCCACAGCTGGGCCAATTTGTGTAAGGGAGGATGGGTATTCACTGCCTCTGACCAGAGGTTACACCACGCACCCGAAACTTCCCCTGCCCCCTCATTTCTGTCAGCTATGGTCTCCCTCAGCCCAAATCCAGCAAGAGGTGACTCTCAGCACAGCTGCTGGGTTTGGCTCTCTTGTGGATGCATTCCTTTCCCTCAGCCTGTAGAGGGATTCCTTGTGGAACAGGGACATATGATACCCCTGGAAAGATTGGACAACCCAGGGTTGTTGCAATTATTAAAGGATCAGGGGCATGGATCATTGATAGAATTATGGGATCAATAGAAGGACTGTACAAGCAATAGGCCTAGAAGCAAAAGGCCTGTGTGTGAGAAACTGCCTGCATGAGAAAGCACGGGTGTGAGAAACAAGCCTGGGAATAAAGAGGGAGTTTTGAAACGATGCAGCTGTCCTGATAAGGTATGCTAACCAGGGAACAGGGGGGTGAACACCAAATTCTTTTAATCATAACATGACTATGGAAGCTTGCCAATGTAAGTCCAATTATGTAGAAATAGAAATGTGCTGTGATAAGCTTTAAGACACTTAGGAGTTAACAAGCTGGTATACTATATAAGTGCCTTTGGATTGCTAATAAACTGGAGTTTGCGCTTATCAACCACATTGGTTTTGGACTGCATTCCTCCCCCCGTCGGGATCCCCAGGCTCTCGGCCCTTTACAATTCCAACAGAGAGTGAACCTCGTTTTTCACAATTGGGGGCCTTGCCCAGGATCTACACCTCTTCTCTGAAAAGCGTGAGAGGATTCAAAAAGCGAGAGTAAGGCGCCCCCCGCCCACTTTGGGGCAGAGTCCCTGCTTAGCATCCTCTGGCGCGGTTTGGTGGCAGCAGGGCGACACCCGGAGGACAAGAAAGACACAAAAATAAAGCAAATGAAAGAGAGCGCTCTCGAAAACCCCACGGACACTGGAAAAGCAACAGGACTGGTAAGTATT
>NW_008238085.1:0-318 GCF_000691975.1 Corvus brachyrhynchos
GGATACACATCACAAAGTCACCCCAAGACAGGAGTGCAGAGGACTCCTGCGCCAAGGGCTCATAGCCCTCCACAGTGTGTGTCAGAAGTCTGTTAGGAAAGACCGTTTGGATAAATTCTACCTCGAGTGCAGACAAACCCATCCGTGGGGTTGTCTTTGCTCAGGGACCTGATTGCACATGGTGGGTAATGCAGAAAGATGGAACAATACGTTGTGTACCGCAGGGGGATCTGACTGTTGGGTGAAAACCATCTGTAATGAGAAATGCCTGTTTACCACTGCTTGCTGTCACTGTTCGTACATAGCTGTGTATATATA
>NW_008238086.1:0-213 GCF_000691975.1 Corvus brachyrhynchos
GGAATAGGGAGGATTTGGGGTCTCCGGGATGGGAAGAGGGAGGATTTGGAGTCCCTGGGATGAGGAATAGGGTGGATTTGGGGTCCCCGAGATGAGGAATAGGGTGGATTTGGGGTCCCCCGGGATGGGAATAGGGAGGATTTGGGGTCTCCGGGATGGGGATCGAAGCGGATTTGGGGTTCCCTGGGATGGGGATCGGGGCGGATTTGGGGT
>NW_008238087.1:0-350 GCF_000691975.1 Corvus brachyrhynchos
ATTCCTGGTCATGGTACACGTTGCTTCCATCCGATGAATATGCTCCCGAGGTCCCTTCAAGAGAATCGATCATATTATCATTCCTATACCGTCTGCAGTTCTGTGCGTGAGACCGGAGCAGCGTTGACTCTAAATGAGCTTCTTGTGGTAGTTGTCCCTCTTTTTAGTTCACGTACCCTGGCCGCTAAGGAGGAGGTGGGTTTTCCATGCCACTTACTCATGTCTTCTCCATGTTCCTGAAGAAAGAACCAGAGGTTACCTTGTGGAGTATATCCTTTCTCCCTTGGTTGAGGGACGCTGGCTCCTAATGGCAGAGACTCTTGTTGGTTCTGGTGAGGTCTGGGAAATCT
>NW_008238088.1:0-267 GCF_000691975.1 Corvus brachyrhynchos
ACACGGGGACCCCCAAAATCCTCCTGGAAACCCTAAAATCCACTCAGGGACCCCCAAAATCCAATCAGGGATCCCCAAAATCCACCTGAGGACCCCAAAATCGACTCAGGGGACCCCAAAAGTCACACGGGGACCCCCAAAATCCACTCAGGAACCCCAAAAGTCACAGGGGGACCCTCAAAATCCACTCAGAGACCCCAAAATCCACACAGGGAACCCCGAAATCCTCCTGGAGACCCCAAAATCCACTCAGAGACCCCCAAAATC
>NW_008238089.1:0-613 GCF_000691975.1 Corvus brachyrhynchos
AAATAGGCCACAGCTCTTCGCTGGTCTCTAAGGTGCTGTGCCAGTACCCCCAGGGCAACATTCAGTTGCTCATGTGTAAAGAGTTCAAAAGGTTTAGTCAAGTCCGGCCGTCCCAGAGCTGGGGCTGACATCAAGGAATGTTTCAGCTGTTTAAATGCAGCCCTGGCATTCTCTGTCCACATGATTGTCCCCTTTTCAGCTGCTTTAAGGACCTCATATAAAGGTCTCACCAGTATACCGTAGTTTGATATCCACAGGCGACACCAACCTACCATTCCCAGGAAGGCCTGCATCTCCCTTATGGTATGGGGCTCTGGAAGTCAACAGATGGCTTCCTTCCGTTCTCTGCTGAGTTGGCGATATCCACAGAAAATTTCCCGGCCCAGGTATACTACCGTTTCTCTGGCAACCTGTGCTTTCTCTTTCGAGACTTGATATCTATTTTGGCCTAAAAAGTTCAACAGACTTACAGAGAGCTTTATGCAGTCATCTCGTGTCTTGGCTGCTATCAAGATGTCATCAACATACTGGAGAACTGCTCCTCCTGGTTCTTGTTTCTTCCAGTTCTCAAGCTCCTTTTCCAGCTGGTTTCCGAATATGGTCGGGCTGTTTT
>NW_008238090.1:0-210 GCF_000691975.1 Corvus brachyrhynchos
GGAACAATGGGAACAACGGGAATGGGAATGGGAGCGACGGGAACAGTGGGAACAGCGGGAATGGGAATGGGAACAACGGGAATGGTGAGCACAGCGTGGGAATGGGAATGGGAACAGCAACGGGAATGGGAATGGTCAGCGTGGAGTGGGAATGGGAACAACGGGAACAACGGGAACGGGAACAACGGGAACAACGGGAATGGGAACAAC
>NW_008238091.1:0-282 GCF_000691975.1 Corvus brachyrhynchos
GCACCGAGCCCCAAATATCTTTGTTGGTTCCTGCGGGAAGGGGGGTTTGGTGGGGCGGGGGGTGAGGCGGATGTTTGGATCTCTCAGGGCTCCGAATGTGAGTCGCAAATGCCCCTTGGGGGATACTGGGGAGCCCCCGGCACGCGGGGTTTTTGGGGTCCTGGTGGCCACTGCCGGGAGAAATGGGATGGGGCGGGATGGGGCCCGGGAAGGGTGGGATGTGGATTGGGGTGTGGGATGAAGTGTGGCGGAGGGGGATGGGCGGGATGGGGCCTGGGATGA
>NW_008238092.1:0-243 GCF_000691975.1 Corvus brachyrhynchos
AGGAGGAGGAGGTGGGGGCACCCCCGGGCACCCCCGGGCACCCTCCCGCAGATCTGGGCGTCCCCAAAACCCGCTCGTTCTCCCCGTTCTGGGTCCCACTTGAGCCCCCTCTGCTCCTCTGTGGACACCTGGGTGCCCCCAAACTCTTCAAATCTCCCCGTTCTGGGTCCCTCCCAAATCTCTGGGTCCCACCCTGGTCCCACCCAGACCCCTGGGTGCCCCCAAACTCTTCAAATCTCCCCG
>NW_008238093.1:0-447 GCF_000691975.1 Corvus brachyrhynchos
TCCCTATGGGGTCCTGGTGTCTCTGTGGGGTCTCTATAGGGTCCCTATGGGGTCTGGGGTGTCTGTAGGGTCCCTATGGGGTCTCTATAGGGTCTCTGTGGGGCCTGGGGGGCCTCTATAGGGTCTGGGGCTCTCTATAGGGTCCCTATGGGGTCTCTATAGGGTCCTGGTCTCTCTATAGGGTCTATGGGGTTTCTATAGGGTCTCTATAGGGTCCCTATGGGGTCCTGGTGTCTCTATGGGGCGTGTAGGGTTCCTATGGGGTCTCTATAGGGTTTCTATATGGTTTATATGGGGTCTCTATAGGGTTCCTGGTGTCTCTATAGGGCTCCTATGGGGTTTCTATGGGGTCCCTGTAGGGTCCCTATGGGGTCTGGGGTGTCCCTATGGGGTCTCTGTAGGGTCTGGGGTGTCTCTATAGGGTCCCTACAGAGTCTCTATAGGGTC
>NW_008238094.1:0-238 GCF_000691975.1 Corvus brachyrhynchos
TGTAAGCACCTCTTTGCAGGAAAATCACTTCCGGGACTATGCTCGCTAACCCATGACAAGAGTCATATCTCTCTTTCGTAGAGAAAGTCACTGCTTCTCTCAGGAAGCAGGTTGAAGATAACGAGTTAAGGTATATGTTGTTAAAGCAGTTAGTGAGAGATAATGCGAACGAGGAGTGCAGAAAAATTATAGATGCCCTACCAAAAGAACCTGAGCTCACAGACATGGTCGAGGCCTG
>NW_008238095.1:0-462 GCF_000691975.1 Corvus brachyrhynchos
AAAAACTACCCCAAAACCACCCTGGGCAACCCCAGGTACAGACCTGGGCATGCCAAGGATGCCCTGTTACCCTGCTCCGGCCCTGGGCACCCCGATATCCCCCCGATATCCCCCCGATATCACCCCAATATCACCCAATACACCCCAATATCACCTGATATCACCCCAATACACCCCGATATCCCCCCGATATCCCCCCGATATCACCCCAATATCACCCAATACACCCCAATATCACCTGATATCACCCCAATACACCCCGATATCCCCCCAATACACCCCAATATCCCAAATATTCCCCCGATATCCCCCCAATATCACCCAGTACACCCCGATATCCCCTGATATAACCCCAATACTACCCGATATCCCCCCGATATGGCCCGATATCGCCCCGCAGTGATCCCGGCCGCGGACCTGTCGGAGCAGATCTCCACGGCGGGCACGGAGGCGTCGGGCACG
>NW_008238096.1:0-638 GCF_000691975.1 Corvus brachyrhynchos
GAAGCTAGGCTTCTTCCTTTTATGTGTCACTGCAGGCTTGATATTTCTCCCTTCCTTGGTCCCCTATTTTATTCAATTATTATCTACCGTGGTCCAAGGCATGGAAATAGTACCAATACCTGTGGAAGCAAAATTGGCTGCATCGGGAACGGCACAAAAGATCATGGTGTTGAAGAAGAAATGATACCAAAGACCTCTTTGAAGAAGCAAGAGCGATTTGTGAAAAAAATGAGCAAATAATAAAGGCTAAAAAACAAGGGATACTGCTCAAGCCAAATGATCTGTCAAAAATAGGAAAAGTGAGGGATTGTTATGAATATATTGTGATGTTGGCTTTTCACATGTTACATAATGTTAGAAAAATATGTAGGTTCTGTAATGTAATACATGGCATAGAATGTCTATTATTTATGTAGTCAATTTAGAAAAGATAGGCAGAGAAAGTCTTCACATTCTTGGAGTATCTTATCAGAGCAGAAGAAAACCAGAAACCAGAGAGAATTCATGGAGAGAGCAGAGACATAGTGGAGCCAAGGAGGAAGATAAGGCTGATGGGATGATACACAGAAACGCCAAAGGCGTTTAGGAGGTGTACTTTTAGGAGGTGTACTTTTAAAGACAATATTTTGGATGTAGAG
>NW_008238097.1:0-894 GCF_000691975.1 Corvus brachyrhynchos
CGGGGGGAAAACGGGGGGAAAACGGGGGGAAAATGGGAGAAAAACAGGAAAAAATGGGGAGAAATAGAAAAAAGTGGGAGAAAAATGGGAAAAAATGGGAGAAAATGGGAAAAAAACAGGAAAATGGGATGGGAAGGAGGGAAATTCCACCAGGGCGCTCATCAGCTTCAGAGCTGGGGAAAAAACGGGGAAAAATAGGGTGAAAATGGGGAAAAAATGGGAAAAAATGGGAGGAAATGGGAGAAAAATGGGAGGAAATGAGAAAAAACGGGGGGAAAATGAGAAAAAATGGGGTTGGGAAGGGGGGAAATTCCAGCAGGAAGCTCATCAGCTTCAGAGCTGGGGAAAAACAGGGTGAAAATGGGGAAAAAATGGGAAAAAATGGGAGGAAATGGGAAAAAACCAGAGGAAAAGTGGGATGGGAAGGAGGGAAATTCCCAGAGCTGCGTCCACCGGGGCACTCATCACCTTCAGAGCTGGGGAAAAACAGGGTGAAAATGGGGAAAAAATGGGAAAAAATGGGAGGAAATGGGAAAAAACCAGAGGAAAAGTGGGATGGGAAGGAGGGAAATTCCCAGAGCTGCGTCCACCGGGGCACTCATCACCTTCAGAGCTGGGGAAAAACAGGGTGAAAATGGGGAAAAAATGGGAAAAAATGGGAGGAAATGGGAAAAAACCAGAGGAAAAGTGGGATGGGAAGGAGGGAAATTCCCAGAGCTGCGTCCACCGGGGCACTCATCACCTTCAGAGCTGGGGAAAAACAGGGTGAAAATGGGGAAAAAATGGGAAAAAATGGAGGGAAAATGGGAGAAAAATAGGAGAAAATGGGAAAAAAATGGGAGGAAATGGGAAAAAACCAGAGGAAAATTGGGATGGGAAGGAGGGAAATTCCCA
>NW_008238098.1:0-227 GCF_000691975.1 Corvus brachyrhynchos
TGGGCTCTGGCTGCAGCCACTGCCAAGAAAGGAGTAAGAAAATCCAAAGCTCAGCTACGATCGTTCAGCTTTGCTGTTTCTTTTCCCACAGAGACAATCAGGAGCAGGGGCAGTGAGACAGAGCCAATCTTTTAAAAGATGGGGAGGAATGCACCTTTTCAGGCATGGAGAATGGTGCTGGTGTGTTTTGGAAATTGATGCATGGAGAAATAGAAATGTCGGCTGCA
>NW_008238099.1:0-243 GCF_000691975.1 Corvus brachyrhynchos
TGGGGCTGTTTCGGGGCCATTTTGGGGCTGTTTCGGGACCGTTTTGGGGCTGTTTCGGGACCATTTTGGGATCATTTCGGGACCGTTTCGGGACCATTTTGTGAACATTCAGGGGCGATTTTGGGACCCTTCTGGGACCGTTTCGGAACCATTCTGGGACCATTCTGGAACTGGTTTTGGACCACTTTGGGAACATTCTGGGACCATTTCGGGACCATTTCAGGACCTTTCTGGGACCATTTT
>NW_008238100.1:0-427 GCF_000691975.1 Corvus brachyrhynchos
CTCAACTTTCCTGCCATATTTCTTTAAAATCCGTTCCAACATCTCTGCGACATTCTGTTCGTGGGATACTCCATCCCCTATGGCCCTCATGGCTCACCTACAACTTGCAGATATTAATTGCTGGCCAGCTTTCCTGCTTTATTCAGCAGCACTTCAAGTCCCACGGGGCTCACCGACGGACACACAGTAAGGTGTATAATAAACTCCTCACACAGGGACACCATTTGTCGGTGATTGAGGCCCGGACCCAGACCAGCAGGGAATCTTAAATGTTTATTCAAAGGAATGAGCTGGTTTTATACACTTTTCTAAGGGACAATATTTCCTTATATGGTAATCCTCACTACATGACCTATCCCATGTTGCCACATCAGCAACATGCTTCCTTCTATGAGTGAAAAACGAGGTTCACTCTTTGTAAAATTTT
>NW_008238101.1:0-327 GCF_000691975.1 Corvus brachyrhynchos
GGGTCCTGGAGGGTCCCAAGGGGTCCCAAGGGGGCCTGGACAGGTCCTGGAGGGTCCTGGATGGGTCCTGGAGGGTCCCAAGGTGTCCTGGAGGGTCCTGGAGGGGTTGGGAGGGCACCAGGAGATGTTTGGGGGTCACCTTCGAGAAGGTCCTGGAGATCCCAGAAGGTCCCAGGGACGTTCAGAGGAGTTTGGGGGGTCCTGGATGGGTCCTGGGGGGTCTTGGAGGAGTTGAGGAGAAATTGGGGGTCCTGGATGGGTCCTGGAGGGTCCCAAGGGGTCCTGGATGGGTCCTGGGGGGTCCCAGGGATAACTGTGGGATCCATC
>NW_008238102.1:0-312 GCF_000691975.1 Corvus brachyrhynchos
GTCAAATTATTTTTAGTGTTCAATGGCTTTGCAAAGCAGAGATTGTATATTGGAGCTGTATTGGTATATTGAGACAACTCTTGTTATTCCGTTTTTTCAAGGCTTTTTACTGTCCTTTTTGCAGGAATCTCAAGATGAATCAGCGCTTCTCTGGCTGGACGAAATACAAAGAGGAATCGATGACAGCAATAACAACACAAAAGAAGCAGAAATCTGTAAGCATTAACCTGCATCTGCAATGCTCTTGTTTTTCTTGGTTGTGGGAAACTAGAATGGGTGATTTATTTTTTCCACTTCAGGGAAGGTGGAAGC
>NW_008238103.1:0-293 GCF_000691975.1 Corvus brachyrhynchos
CTCAGTGTCCCCAGAGCGTCCCCAAGTGCCACCTCAGTGTCCCCAGAGAGTCCCCAGGTGCCATCTCGGTGTCCCCAGAACATCCCCAGGTGCCACCTCAGTGTCCCCAGCGCGTGCCCCGGTGCCACCTGCGTGTCCCCAGTGAGTCCCCAGGTGCCACCTCAGTGTCCCCAGAGCGTCCCCAAGTGCCACCACAGGCCCTGGCACCACCTCAGTGTCCCCAGAGCGTCCCGAGGTGCCACCTCAGTGTCCCCAGAGCATCCCCAAGTGCCACCACAGGCCCTGGCATCACC
>NW_008238104.1:0-724 GCF_000691975.1 Corvus brachyrhynchos
AAAATTCCTTTAACAGGAAACAAAACTAGGACTAAACTAAAACCCCAACACTTGCACTATAGCAAGCCAGAACACCAATTCCCAGTCAGCCCTTTTAACAGTCTATAAAACCCAGAGTTGGTGTCACCATACAGCTCTGTCAGTTTCCAACTCCATCAGTCACAGCAAAGTGCTGCCAGAAGGTTTATTCTTAATCTGTGGGGACCGGGCGTGGAACAGAATACCACCATTTCTCACAGGAGGCCCCTGCACTCTGGGGCATTTGACCACTCTCACCCCAGATAGGGCTCAACTTCTCCAGTGGCAAAATTTGGCTAATCAGGCTGGGTCAATTTACAAAATCCCTGATGATTGTGAGAATTCGGTCACTAATTGGCCTCATTCTAAAAGAGTTATCATGTCAATTTTCATGCCATGGGTGGCGGCAGGTAAGGTCCTTGGAGAACTTGAGTAGTTTTCCTGCTGGCTAGGGAACCCAAGCCATGTCCTCCATCCTCAGCCAGCTTTTAGCTGAGGAAGAAGAAACTAAGCAGGTGTCATTGCAAAATCGAGCTCCCGTCAATTTTCTTCTCCTTGCCCATGGCCACGCCTCTGGTGAGCTTGAAGGACTCTTCTGTATAGACTTTTAGTCAAATAGCAAGTCCATCCATGCCGAAATTAAGGAAATTCGCACCCAAGTTGACAACCTTCATGCAGAGGGTAGCGACTGGTTTAAAAACATCTT
>NW_008238105.1:0-1053 GCF_000691975.1 Corvus brachyrhynchos
CTTGATTTTAAGACCAGAAAAAGGCATCACCACAGGCACTCCACCTTCCTAAGTCCCCTTAAATGCCAGCATGGGCCCCTCAATACAAGAAAGGCATTGATGAGCTGGAGCATGTCCAGAGAAGAGCAACAAAACTGGTGAAGGATCTGGAGCACAAGTCTTATGAGGAGCAGCTGAGGGAGCTGGGGTTGTTTAGCCTGGAGAAAAGGAGACTGAGGTGAATCCTTATTGCTCTCTACAACTACCTTAAAGGAGGTTGTAGTGAGGTGGATGTCAGTCTCTTGTCCCAGGTAACAAGTGACAGGACAAAAGGAAATGGCCTCAGGTTGTGCCAGGAGAGGTTTAGACTGGATATTAGGAAAAATTTCTTTATGGAAAGGGTTGTCAAGCATTGGAACAGTCTACTCAGGGAAGTGGTGGAGTCACCATCCCTGGAAGTGTTCAAAAATGTGTAGATATGGCATTTGAGGACATGGTTTAGTGGTGAACATGGTGGTGGTGCTAGGTTGATGGTTGGACTTGATGATCTTGGAGGTCTTTTCCAACCTTAATGATTCTATGATGCTCTGGACTGTCTGCTCACCTGATACCTCTGTCTGGATCCAGGGTCTCATACTTGCTGGCTAGTCCAGCTTGAAGCTTGCTAGAGAATTACACCTGCATACCCCTATGCACACAAGGTTTGGAGAAGATACAGCCACTCAGTCCCCTGCCAACAACTGTCACCAGGCACACAGGTGTTACAGTACGGATACTGCAACACCCGTCTCAAACGAGGCCTGTGGGAAAGAAATATATATGGACCGATTCTTGATAGACGTTTCAGAGAGATGTTTATTTCCCCAGCCGCATGGCTGAAGATCTGCCAAGGAACTGTTGCAATCACGGGACCCGAGGGTCCTTGCCCGCACAGGGGAACACAAAACAACCAATTGGGAGCAAGGCTGACCAGGGGCTAGGGAAACCCCATGTCTCTCCCCCAGGGCCCCTCTCCCAGGACCCCACAGCAGGGGGGAGGGCCCCAGCACACAGGCTGTGACCTGCAGTCCCACT
>NW_008238106.1:0-497 GCF_000691975.1 Corvus brachyrhynchos
GGGGAATTCGGGATTCCTGGAAAATCCTGGGGGATTTGGGATCCTCAGAAAATCCTGGTAAAAATTTGGGATCCTTGGAAAATCCCAGGAATTCGGGATCCCTGGAAAATCCTGGGAAATTTGGGATTCCTGGGAAATCTGGGGGAATTTGGGATTCCTGGGAAATCCCAGGAATTCGGGATCACTGGAAAATCTCAGGGGAAATTCGGGATTCCTGGAAAATCCCGGGGGAATTGGGATCCTTAGAAAATCCTGGGAAAAATTTGGGATCCTTGGAAAATCCAGGGAATTCGGGATCCTTGGAGAATCCCGGGGAATTCAGGATTCCTGGAAAATCCCGGGGGATTTGGGATCCTTGGAAAATCTGGGAGAATTCGGGATTCCTGGGAAATCGGAGGGAAAAATTGGGGATTCCTGGAAAATCTGGGGGATTTTGGGATCCCTGGGGATTCCTGGGAAATCCAGGGAAATTTGGGATTCCTGGGAAATCCCGGGGG
>NW_008238107.1:0-440 GCF_000691975.1 Corvus brachyrhynchos
GCATCTCGCTGCCCCAGCCCCGCAGTGGGCTGGATCGGCAACACTCTGTTTCACTGAATTTTAGAGTCTCCAATTCTTCGTTCTTTGAGGTCAAAATTAGCATAACCCTTTTTATCCAGTTTTCTGCAGCATCCTTAGCAAGTCCTTCATGTATCAACCCCTTTCCCTTTGAATTAAGTAATCCCCTTTCTTCCCAAATTTTCCCAAAGGTGTGTACTACTCCAAAAGCGTACCTTGAATCAGTATCTATAGTTCCTTTCTTGTGTACTAAATATTCCAGTGCCCTTTTTAGGGCATATAATTCACAAGTATGAGCTGACCAGTTTGAGGGTAATTTTCCTTTTTCAATGGTTTGCATAGTCCTCCCATCAACTAAAGCATACCCTGACATTCTTTTTCCTTGTACACATCTGGAAGAACCATCTACATATATTATTTCT
>NW_008238107.1:3006-4021 GCF_000691975.1 Corvus brachyrhynchos
AGTGCCTACCATAATTTTGGCTTCTACTTTGGCTTTTTCTTCGTCTCTCCTGACATAAACTTTTTGAGCCTCTTTTAATAAGTCGTTTACTGCTCCTTCGTGCCAGTCTTCCAAATTTTCTAGTTTCTTCCTAATATCTGCCAAGCATGAGTGACAAAACTGACTCTTAATAAAGCCTGCCCAGCTACTGTTTCGGGATCTATCCGAGAAATTTTTTCCATATTTCTCCTAAGTCTCTCTAACCATTCAGTTGGAGACTCCTCCTTTGCCTGTTGCTCTTCAAAAGCCCTTTTTAAATTCTGCCCCCGAGGTGCTGCCTCTTTTATTCCTTTGATTATTAAATTACGGTACTCATTCATATTCCTTCACCCAGCCTCTTCGTTGTGATTCCAGGCAGGAGGCGTCAATGGCATCTTCTGGTCCCCTGGTGGTCCCTGCTGGTTTTCTCTTTCCCAAATTCTCATACCTGCAACTCTAATTATTTCTCGTTCCTCTTGGGAAAATAATATTTTCATTATTGCTTGCATCTCTTCCCAAGTGAAAATCTTTGGGCCTAAAAACTGATCTAATTGTTCAGCTGTACCTATAGGATCATCCAATAGTCCTTTGATCTCTTTTTTAAAATTTCTGACCTCTGAAGAAGTGAGGGGGACGTTTACAAATCTTGTTCCACCGACCCCCATTGGAACTTCCCTTAAAGGGAACAAACGGACCTCCCGATCCCAGTTCTTGTGTCCTTTATCTCTTACGATATTTCTTTCCTGTCTTGGGGGGGTGTCGGGAGGGGGCTGTTCTGTAAGTGAGCTCCCCATGCTTTGGTCGTTGCCAGGGGAATGGTGCAGGCGAGGGAGTGGGGGTAGGAGGTGGGAATCCTCTCAGAAGCTGATTCCTCCAGGAGTGGGGGGACATAGGTGGGGACTGCCACCGGAACCTCCAAGGGGACAAGCTCTGCCGGTCGATCCCAGAGCCTGGCGTGGAGCCTCTGCACGGGTCCGCAGCAGCCACGGCGGCCGGG
>NW_008238107.1:4618-10846 GCF_000691975.1 Corvus brachyrhynchos
CCCAACTCTTGCTTACTAGTTTTATGTCCCATTTTCTCAGAATCTTATCTATCCTTCCCAGGCCTTTGTTTCCCACTTTTTTTTTTTTTTAAAACAATCCAGACCCCACCTTCTCTTTCCCCTTTCCTTACCTAGAATACAGAAGTTCCCTCCTCTTAATACAATATGCCTCCCTCCAGAAAATAAAGTTATATTTCAAGGTTTAGCATTTCTATCACATACATTTTCATTCATTCTCACTCACTCCTTTTTATTGTTCCAATATCTCTTTCTCAAGCACTATCAGTCACAACCACACAAGATAAAGGTACCTTTTAATTTCAAATCGTTGGCCAATATTCACCCATGGGCCCAGTGTTCCAGGTTTCTTGGATTCAATCCTCAACTTGGCAGAATTAAGCCCGAATTTCTTAGATTCAGTCCTCAATTTGGCCGTCTTAAAACCCAAATTTCTTGGATTCAGCCCTCAACCTGGCAAGTCTTTAGAGGCCCTCTTACTTTTTGTCTCGTTTCCTCATGGTTTGTACTAGGAAACTCTTGACTCCCCTCCTTCAAGGAGTCCAATCCCTCCAGTGAAACCCCATCCCAGTTAAACCGGGGCTTCTCTCACTCCTTTTATCTCTTGCTTCGCCTCTTCACTGACTGCTTCCCTCACGGGAGAGCAGAACTGCAGTCTCAGAGGCTCCACACTCACTTCGCAGGTCTGGGGGTAACCAGCCTGCATCTCATTACACACACTTTCATCCCCTGTATCCGCTCCCCCCCAAAAAAAAGAGGAAAGAAAAAATACTCACCTTTCTCTGAGTCTTCATGCACAAGATTTTACGTGTTTAACTGCCTCAGTATCTTAGGGAGCCTTTTCTTTCCTTTCTTTTTGCTTTGTCTCCTCTCTTGCCCTCCGGGTGTTTGACTGCAAACCCCCCTGACCCCGCTGGGAAGCACAAAGCGAGGCCGCCAAAAGCGGGTGGGGCCCCCCCCCGCTCTGGGTTCCCCAGGAGGTCTCAGAGGTGAGGCCTCTTCCCCGTACGGGCCACCAAATTTTGAAAAACGAGGTTCACTCTTAGGAAAATTTTAAGGAAAGTTTAATAAAAGAAACAATTAGGAGACAATAGCAAATAAGGGTATTATGGCCGGGTGCTTTGGCAGAGAGCCAAAGGCACACCTCTACATCCAAAAGATCATCTTTAAAAGTACATCTCTTATTGCATATTCAGCACAATCATGCATGATTCATAAATTCTTTGGAGTTTCTGTGTATCATCCCATCAGCCTTATCTTCCTCCTTGGCTCTTTTTTATGCCAAGTTCCTGGCCACAACAGTCTCTTCCTTTTCCCCACTGGCTGAGGTATTCGGGAGATACAGACTTCCAGAACTGCCTACTCTATGCCCTCCTCTAATATGCACCCCCCTTTTGGCATCGAAAAGAAAGAAAAAGAAACCATTCCTAATGCTATTAAGTCTTTGTTGCCTTGCTCTAGGTTCAGGAATTTAACACGGCCTTGATTAATCAACAGTCCCTGTTGATTAGCAACAGTTCTAGAGAACTAATAGTTTCTTCTGTTACTTCACTCCCCATAAGTTCCTAGCCTTGTCTACAGGCCGATTCACGCGGTCTGTTTGTAAAGACTCATCCATCTCATTCCTTTTAATCCCTCCTCTTTTTATTTGATCTGTATTTGTCTTTACAAACCTTAATTACCATTGATTTAATTTTTTCTTCTTGAGTCTTCTTGGCTTTTGCTATTATTTGCAGTGACATCCTTTTGTGTCCTTTTGTAGTCATTTCTGGATCAGGTAGGCATGGCTGCTAGCGGCATCCCCTTGACCACCTGCTGAAAGAGCTGCACCCAGCATGGTGTCACGCATGCTCAAAAGATTAGAGTTGCTATAGCATATAAGAGGAGAAATGGTCTTCATTTAGCCCATAGCTGGCCAGTTAACCATGAAAACATGTCCCATTACCATCCTTTCAACATTTGGACAGGTCCATGAGCTGAGGTTATTTCCTTTGTTATTTGTTTGACCACATTTCCGCTGTCATCTGCTTGCAAACAGCAGCTCGAGTCATTGAATTTCCCACAAACTCCTCCTTCTTCTGCTAACAGATAATCTAATACCATCCAATGTTGAAATACCGCTTTCCTCATTGAAGTGGGTTGCTCAGCAAGACGGTCAAGAGCTGTGACTGGCTGGTAGGTAATTATTTCTGAGACAGCTTGTAACCTAATTATCTCATTCAAATGATAAATGGGTTCCCAGGCATCTGGGATTAATTGCTTAGGTTTCCAAGGGGCTGGTCCATCGTGTTGCGTAACTTGTTCTGGTGGCCATTCATCTTTTCCCTGTTTTGGGGTGCTCCCTGCAGCCAAGGCTGCCTCAGCTGACTGCTTTTCTCTAATTAAATCCTCACAGATTTTGATTCCTAAGCGATTTCCCTGAATTTGTAGTAGCAAAAAGAACAACAGTCTAATATACCCCAGGGATATACCATATCCCTGACCAGTTTGGAGGTAACCTGAGCTAAGCATGTTGGCCACAAATCCGATAATGTCCTTTCAAAGCCCGTGTTCCATTAGCAAAGGGGCTTTCCTACCCTTGGTCATCAATTGGTGGGTCAAAATACCGCGGGTTTCCCTGGCCTAACGGTCCTCCAACAATAGTTGCCCCACCATAAGGGTCACAGTATTTGCATTTCCAAGCTCCCACACAGGGTTGCCATCTACATTTACATCTGCAAGTTGCTTGGTTGGATTTGGAGCAGAACTCACTAAAAGGCTTTGAGTTCCAATCCGGTGTTGCCATTCCCACTGATAATCACAAACAACATGTCTTCTACTTGTGGAATTTTTGTGGGGGCAGCTTAAAAATAGGTGGTCAAAAAAACCCCTTGTCCCTCCCCATTGCTTTACAGGCTTCCAAATATTTTTGGTAAGAACACCTTACGCAGCTACCATTAGTGAGCTGAACAGCTATTTGATTGCAATTGTCTTGATATTTGGAACAATTGTAAGGAGGGCAATTGGAGGGCCAAACCCAGTTGTTTAAAGCCAGAGGGAAAGTCAATTGACAAACGCCTTTTCCTACATAGACCCGCCCTGTCCTGTTTAGGCAATAAGTGCCTGTTGGAGAAGAATGAAGTGGCCATGGACTTCCTTCTTTGGCCCCAAATCCCATGCCATGGTGGCCCTCCCATTGACCCACCATTTAGGTTCAGCTGGGCTAGCCAACCATGGCCACTCTTCAGACCCTCCTGGCCCTCCACAGAGCCAGCAATTGCTAAGGTTAAAAACTTTTGCTACTTCTTCTCCTAAGGCTGCCAATTGATTCTCCCACTCCTGGCCTAAACTTAGCTGACCATATAAAAGTAGAACTAAAATTGTAATAACTTGGAGGGAAGGGGGTTGCATTTTCTTTTCCATTTCAAGGGAGAATCCTGCCTTCCTTGGTAGACACCTGTCTTTCAAACCAAGACAGGCCTTCCTGCCCTTGGTCATCAATTTGTGGGTCAAAATACAGCGGATTCTTGGGCCTAATAGTCCTCCAACAATAGTTGTTGCACCATAAGGGTCACAGTATTTGCATTTCCAAGCTCCCACACAGGGTTCCCATCTATGTTTACATCTGCAAGCTGTTTGGTTGGATTTGGAGCAGAACTCACTAAAATGGTTTGAGTTCCAATCTGGTGTTGCCATTTCCACTGATAATCATGAACGTGTGTTATACTTGTGGAATTTTCTCAGGGACAGCTTAAAAATAGGGTGGTCAAAAAACCCCCTTGTCCCTCCCCATTGCTTTACAGGCTTCCAAATATTTTTGGTAAGAACACCTTACGCAGCTACCATTAGTGAGCTGAACAGCTATTTGATTGCAATTGTCTTGATATTTGGAACAATTGTAAGGAGGGCAATTGCAGGGCCAAACCCAGTTGTTTAAAGCCAGCATTTAAACCCAGAGGGAAAGTCAATTCACAAACACCTTTTCCTACATAGACACGCCCTGTCCTGTTTGGGCAATAAGTGCCTGTTGGAGAAGAATGAAGTGGCCATGCACTTCCTTCTTTGGCCCAAAATCCCGTCCTACTATGGACCTCACGTTGGGTGTTGAGCCACCACTTAGGTTCAGCTGGGCTAGCCAACCACGGCCACTCTTCAGATCCTCCTGGCCCTCCACAGAGCCAGCAATTGCTAAGGTTAAAAACTTCTGCTACTTCTTCTCCTAAGGCTGCAAATTGATTCTCCCACTCCTGGCC
Source organism: Corvus brachyrhynchos (assembly GCF_000691975.1). NCBI lineage: Eukaryota > Metazoa > Chordata > Aves > Passeriformes > Corvidae > Corvus > Corvus brachyrhynchos. The sequence continues at coordinate 8,869 of NW_008238107.1, forward strand.
TAAACTTAGCTGACCATATAAAAGTAGAATTAGTAAGGAAAATATTTTAATAGTGTAATCGAATTAGCTAGTTTAATTTTCACATTGTCTTCTGCACCACCTGTGGCAATTGAAGACACAGAAACCACTGAACATAAAACAATCCAGCAAGTATTAGCCCCCAAGTGAGTGGAGATTCTAGAGGAGGGATGCCTATACAGACTATTTCAGCAGATGGTCTGAAGGTAGGGCTGTGGGGCTTCCTCCGATGTCGAAGCACTGGCTACTGCTCCGGCCCATTCCTGCAGAGTGTCAGTCACGGCCTCCCGGCCTTCTCCTCCAGCTGAGATGTGCAAATCTCTGAGGCTTCAGAGACCTTGACCCGAGAGTGACGGGTCCACCTGTGTTCAGCTGTCTTGATGGCTGTTTCTGTCGTCAGTGACACTTGGAATGGGCCACGCCATTTCAGAACCACTGGCGCTTCTTTCTACTCCTTAACTAGGACTCAATCTCCTGGTTGGATGTTACAAGCAGCAAAGTCCAAAGGTGGGGCTTGTGCCAGCTGAGCTTCCTGTTGAAGGGCTTTCACAAGAAGCAGTATCCTGGCCACAGATGGTTTTAAATATACATCACTTAGCTCTACTCCCCCACTAGGTTGAGACTTACCCGGGTAATTCATAACAACGACGGAAAGGGGGATAACGGAATCTCTCTTCGGGGTCGGGCTCTCATTCTCGCCAAAGCCAATGTCCAAAGCCCTAGCCATGGCATCTTGCTTTCTATTAGCAGCTTCAAAAGCTGTTTCTTTCTCTATTCATTGTTTTCTACCCGAGCCGAGCTCTGGGGGTGCCAGGGCCTATGGAGGTTCCATTGCGGTCCTAAAGAAGCCAAAACCCCTTGAAGGATCTTTCCTGTAAAATGAGTTCCCCTATGTGAGTCTATTGCTTCTACAATGCTGTATCTTGGAATGATTTGTTCCAAAGATGCCTTCATAACTGATCCTGTCGTTGCTGAAGCAGTTGGAAATGCTTCTGGCCACCTTGCTAGCTGACATACCATTAGCAGAAGATATGAAGCCTTCCCACTTGGGGCATCTCAGGAAAATCCAGCTGGCATCTTTGGAAGGGACATGCAGCCCAAGGCCTCCCTCCCCTGGCAAGTTACTTTGTAACTTGGCTGTTTGCTTTAGCACAGCTCAAGCAACCTTCAACAGCTCGTTTTGCCAGTCTAAAAAGACCCCCAGCAGCATACAGCATGAGGAAGGCTTCTGCCAGTCCTCAGGAAGTGCAAGGACTCTCTTCACGGAGTTCTTTTAATATTGGTAGGGCCAAAGCTTCTGGTATCTCTTGTTTGCCATCCCTTGTAAACCAATTATTGCCTTTTTTCTCTGCCACATGACTTTTAACTGTATCTTGAACTCCTCTGGTAGAAAAGACAGCTTCCCGGGCAGTGATGGAGTCACTGGGAGCAAAGGGGGCATCTTGGAGAGTTCTGGCAGAAGTGTTGCTTTCTGAGTTTCTTCATCCACCAAAAAGGAGACAGAGGAGTCCTGGAACATTCTTCAACTACAGGGAGAGGCCATGGGGCTTTTGCCATGGAGTCTCTCAACTGATTGTGGGACGCAGCCCCCTTTTTATGCTAAGTTCCTGGCAACAGCACCCTCTGAGGTACTCGGGAATTACAGACTTCCGGAACTGCCTACTCTATGCTCCCCTCTAATATGCACCCCCCTCTTGGTATGGAGAAGGAAGAAAACAAAACTATTCCTAATGCTATTAAGTCTTTAACACAACCCTCTTTTTATGCCAAGTTCCTGGCAACAGCACCCTCTTCCTTTTCCCCACTGGCTGAGGTACTCAGGAGGTACAGACTTCTCAAACTGCCTACTCTATGCCCCCCTCTAATATGCACCCCCCTTTTGGTATGGAAAAGGAAGAAAAAGAAACTATTCCTAATGCTATTAAGTCTTTGTTGCCTTGCTCTAGGTTCAGGAATTTAA
>NW_008238107.1:12703-20215 GCF_000691975.1 Corvus brachyrhynchos
TAGGATGGTACCTAGAGCTGAGAAGGAAAGTGCCGAGAGCAGCGTGTGTGCTGCTGGTTTGAGGGGTGCAGTTGAAGTTGTAGGCAGCAAGAGCTTCCTCAGCCGGCACTGTTTTGAGCTCTGTTTTTGCCAGATGGTTTCAAGTTGGTGGGCGGAATCTGCGAGAGGGAAAAGATTTGTTTGGGCCAAAGAGGTTTGTCTGGCTCTTGGAGTGTGGTGTCAAGCAGAGTCTGCTCTAGGAAGGGGGAGATGAGGGAAATCTTTTTGTCCTGATGTCCTGTTGATTTGAGAGCAGGGAAGTTTCCAAGTTGCCTCTGCCCTTGGGGTGGTTTCGAGCAGCGCCAGGTGCTTGGCCTTCTTTTGCAAGTCGTCAGCGCCATCGTGTGCTTGTTTCGATGAGCGCTGACAGTGCCCAGGAAAAAGCCAAGCGCTCCGCTGGCGCGGCCCCAGTCGTGTGCGAGCAGTCGGTGGAAGAGCTCCGCTGTGCATCCTTGGAGACCGACAGAATGAGATCCTGCGCAGAGCGGGGAAGGAAGAGGAACCGTTTCAGTGTTGGCTGTGCAGTTTATCGGGGGCAATCCAGCACAGCCTCTCTCTTTCTGAACCTTTTCTGTGCGATCAGCTGCTCAACATGTAACTCACACCCGCTGAACTGCATCAAAGTCCCTGGAGACATGCACTTTTCCTCAAGCTCTTTGTCCCACCTTACCCTCTCACTCTCGCAAATCCCGAACCCCCTCCAAAACACCTCGCAGCTGCTAGCATCAAAAACATCCTAGAACAAAAAGACAGTGTTGGCCTTCATTGTCCTTTGCAGTCTCAAAAGTAGCCCAAACACGCTAGTGATTTGCACTTTACTTCTCTCTCTATATATAGCATCTTCGCATTTTCTCAAGGTGGCAGAGTCCATCGCTACAGCAAAGTATTTCCAGCTGCAGTTCAGACTGAGAGATTTGCCAGGACAGAAGGCATTTGCTGACCTTCTCTCTTTCCTGTAAAACCTGGTATTCATAGCCCAGTCACTTTCACACACCTTCAGTGTCACCAAGTCCAAGCAGCTAGAGCTCACAGAGAAAGAAGTGTCAGGACAGATGTTCTTAAGTGTCATGGTTTGATGCTGGCTAAGTGCCAGGCACCCATGAAAAAACTCCATCTACTTATTTTTCTTTGCTATGGCTGAGCAGAGGAGGGGGGATTGAAAACTTCATGAGTTGAGATAAGGATTATTTGGGAAAAAAAAGAAACACTTTAAGGCAAAACAGTTTCAAAAACAATATAAAGAAGATTTATTATTAACGGAGTTAAAAGTAAAAAGGGTAATGAGAACCAAAGCAAACCTTCAGAACACCTTTCTTTCCCAGTCCCTTCCTCTTTCCACCAACAGCACAAGGAAACAAAAACATGGGGTTTTGCTCAGTATTTCACATCCTAAAAATCTTTTTTCTGTATGCTTAAGGAAAAGAGTTTCTTCTGCTGTGCCGTGGGATCCTTGCCACAGGAGATAGTTCTCTGCGAACTTTTATAGCCTGGTTTTAACTTCCACAAGCAGCAGTCCCCCCTGAACCTTCTGCAATGTGAGTCCCTCCCATGGGCCAAGCAGTCTTCCCACAATTGCCTTGTGTGGGTCATTTTAGTCTTTTAAGGATGAGCTGTTCTAGTTTGGAAGCGAAGGTTCTCTTCCTCTGTCTCTAAAAGCAAAGGTCGTCTCCCCCTGCTCCTCACTAGATTACGGCTTTGCAGCACCCACGCACTCCAGTGTGAGCACTGCTCCTCACGGGCTGCGCGTTGATCTCTGCACCCCCCGTGCACCTCATGAGTTACAGGGACACAGTTTGGTGTCTTACAGTCCTCGCCACAGCCTGCAGGAGAATCTCAGCTCCGGCGCTTGGACCTCCTCCTCCCTCTCCTTTTTTTCACAGCCCTCGGTGCCGCCGCGTTGGTTTTCCTCACGTGTCCTCACTTTTCCTTTTCCTCTGACTTGGAAAAGAGTCGGTGTCTGTAAGCTGCATTGAGAGGTTGATCTCGTGCAGGCTCCACATCGGGGAGTTGCTCGCCGTGTCTCTCGCTGCACGGGTGGCTCCAGCCCCAGGAGGGCCCCGGCCATGCGGTCCTGGCCTTGGGAAGGGCCCCGCTGGGATGGGCCCTGGCGGCTGCCTCGCCACCCCTCGGGAGAAGAAAGAAAAGAACTTCCCATGGTTTTTCCTTTCTTAAATATGTCATCACAGAGGCATTAAAAACTTGTTTGATTGGGCTGCCCGATTAAGTTAATTAACCTGCCCATCGCCAGAGCCTTCAGCGATTAGCTCTGTGCCAGACACAGAAGTTTCGAGCAGCTTTTCTCCTGCCCCCACCACAAACCAGGCTGTGTTAAACCAACACACTAAAGTACCCCCTTCTCTTAGCAGCATTTATACCACACACAGCACACTGGGACTATGCACCGTCCTTCTGACATATACGTGCCATCGGATTTTCCCACTCTTGCAGGTCTTTTTCCAACGTCCAGCAGCTGCTCCCCTGAAAAGGCTGTAGAAGAAAATGCCAGTGCTACACTGCACCTTCCCCTTGCCACATGTCAGCCACATCAAACTCACCGGTGCACTCTGTACTTGCCTTCTCCCCTGATTCTACCATCGTGTTCTCTGCATCTCAGAGTCTAAAGCTAAATGGGATTTTTCCCCTGGGGCTTGGATAAGAATATGTGGAATCACAAACAGCTTTTGTTGAATTTCCCCCTTACAACTGCTAACTTGAATTCAGCAGGCGAGCGAGAGGCAGATACGCTCCTCTTGCAGCCTGTACGAGGCACAAGCCCAGTGCCAGACCTTAATTTGGACATGTTTAATTTCTATTCGTGAGAAAAGCCTGTGAGAAGAAAAGCAGTTAGTTTTTATTCATGAGAATATAGTATAAACAGAAGGATGAAAGTTAAACAATAGAAGGAGAAGAACAGCAACATATCTGCACCTGTCATTTTCTGAATGCTTGAACACTTGTGCCATAGGTAGCCAATGACTGTAAGTTTTAGTTAACAGTAGCCCGTAAGTCTATTGTAGTAGTTTAGGAGCCAATCAATCTGTAACACGAAAGACAACATACACAAGGGGTATAAAAGAGGCTGCTATGTTTAATAAATGGCTTTTTGCCCTTTATCCGAGGCACTGTCTGTGTGTGTTGTGACTGCCCCAACAGCAACAATTCACCATTATATTCTGTCTCTCTCACAGTCTGAATCTAAACAAAAAATTTTTCAGCTACATCTTGCAATGAAAAATGTGACAAGTTGCTCAGTTGAACCACGCACCTCAGGCAAGGAAACATATACTCACTCCACAAGTGAGAACTGCGGTCTCACTCTGCTGCTCTGCAATTTTCTGGTCAGCTTCAAGTAAGGTCACGCACTTTCAAATTTGCAGTGACCAATGTGTCCGTGTCCTTCCGTACAGAAATGTGTTCTGTGCGAGAAGAGGGTGGACACTTTGAGCTCTGGGAGAATGAGAAGGCGTGATGCTTCATAACGCTGAGAACAAACCTGTGGAGCACTGTGGCTGCAGTGTACAGGCTGCAAGAGGAGCGTTACTGCTGCTGGACTGCCTGCCCAAACCAAGTTATCCCTCGTAAGGGGGAAGGTCTGTGACAGCTGCCTGTGCTCATACATATTCCTGTCTGAGCTCGACGTGGAAACAATCCTGTTTAGATGCCAAGATTCGAAAACTGATGCCAGAAGATGCTGTAAGGGTAAGTAGGTAATGCAGCCGTGTGTTTGGTGTGGCTGTCATGGGGCAAGGGGAAGGTGCAGCCCTGGCTTCTTCTTTTAGAGCCTATTTGGTGGGAGCAGCTGCTGGACTTCGGCAACGGAGCTGTGAGAGTGAAAAATGTGACAGCAAGTCTGAGAAGGAAGGTCCAGAGCTGCAGTGTGTTGTGCGCAGTTTAAAGGCTGCTTGGAGGAGTGAATTAGGAATGCTTTCTGTTTAATGCTTACTTCTGACTGGAGCTATAGCTGCTTGGACCAGACACATAACCCTAAAGGTGTATGGAAGTGCCTATATCCAGGCTGTGTGGTGGAGTTCAACATGGGCAATATACAGGTTGAAGTAGCAAGAACATTCTCAGCTGACTCTGATTTATGAATTTTGCTGGACTTTTGCAATTCAGTACACTACCCACACTAGCACGGTGCTCTGTGGCTTCATTCTTTGCTCTGTGTGTGCTGGCCAAAACCGAAGCCCACCGATGGCATTCAGCTTTGTGGCTTTTCAGCCTGTTTTCTGCACACATCTACAGTGTGCTGTGCACAGATTTTCCTCAGCTGTAAGACCAGTCATACTCTTTGTGCTTCACAGAGTCCAAACTGCCCGTCTAGCTGTCACTCAGTCAAATGTGCAGGAGAGAAGCACTTCCTGCATTAGTCTTTCTATGTCCAAGACTTTCAACACAGCACCACAATCTGCAAACGAGAAGGGGTAATGAAGAACACGCTTTTGTCCTGGCACATTTTTCTGTGCGAGACGTCTATCCAGATCTTTGGTCCTTGTGAGGCTGTAAAGTGTGCGGTGGGACTTGGAACTGGGAAAGAAGTTTCAGACAACAAGAGAGGCAGAATGTGCTGGTACCTAGCGCTGAGAGGGAAAGTGCATAGCTCAGGTGTGTTTTGGCAGAAGCAGCCCTGGAGCATTTCGCTGCCGGCACCGTGCTCTGGGTGAGAAGCAGATGGTGGCTCGACTCCGGCAGAATGAAAGCGCGGCAAGGTACTAAAGGGGAGGAATGAAGGTGGAGGGCACTGGGCTCGTGTGTGCAGTGTACAAGATGAGAGAGGAAATAAAGCCTGAAAGAGAAACAGAATGGGAAACAGAAAAGTGAAGTGGGAAGCAAAGTAAGAAATACAGTGAAAAGCAAGACAAAAGAAGAAATGAGGAGAACAGAGGAAACTGAGGAAAAGGGAGACAAAGAGGACAGACAGGAGACAAAGAAAAAAGACTAAACCACGCCAAAGAAAGAGAGGAGACAAAAAGGGTGGGGGATATCTTTATTAGGGTTTGTTCAACTTTACTGAATGACTTTTTTTATTTACGCTTCAGGAAAACACAGGAAACAACAATGTATACAGACAGAAGGCTGTACAATGCAAAACATTATCTGTGTGTATTGAATTTGCTTTTGTTCTGTAAAGGAGTCCATACAGTTTCTAACCTGAAGGCAATACAAGTACAAATACAATCCATAAACACATCAGTAAAAGTACAATTTACATACAGAGCGGCGACAAACACAAGTACAGAATAATACAGGGCAATACAGGCCAAATACATATCAACACAATGTAACCATTTTTCTATTTCTGGAAAATTTATGACATTTTGTGTTATTGTTACATCACAGGAAACCCAAAAAAAAAAAAAAACCATGCAGAGAACACAACCCTTGTCCACCACGCACACCTTGTTCAGCTTACACACAAACACAACCTCACTCTCATCTCGACTGCCCCATCACTCCCCGGCCACCGCCAGCCGTCGGAGCACATTCACAGCACTCCGTGGGAACGGGGTTCCCGGGAGCCTCAAAAAAAATCATTCTGCCTGAAAAAAACCCTGTCCTGGCATGATCTGCACCCAAACCCCGTTAATGAACATCACCTTGCAGACTGGCTGGGACCAAGGAAAAAAACCCAGCTGGGGGGCTTTTGCATTCTAAATTTAAAAATGAGTTGAAAAACCTGAATGACAAAAATCACAAACACAAGGGTAGAAGCAGTCAATAGACATACACTGTCACACACAGACACAGCCAGCCAGCCAGACACAGACAGCCACGTGCTCACACACACAGATATGCACTCTCACACGCAGACAGCCCTCCTTCAGCTTACACACTGACTGCAGCCCTTACTCAAAACACTCCACACACAAAGAAGATGCTTTGATAAATCTTCCAGCTGCTGCTCCTTGACATCAAATAATAGATTCTGGGAAGATCAGTAACATCAGTGACCACAGAGATCGAAATCCGCCTCAGGACCCTGCAAGACAACATGAGGCAGTCTACAAGTGGCTGTCTGACAGCTAGGAGATATCTCCATACCGGGCCCCCAAATTTTCCACCCAAAAGCCCATAGACAAGAGGTGAACCATAAAGGTTTACAACTGTTCTGCCTAACCGTGACTCTACATGCCAGAGCAGGGCAGCTCCAAGCGTAACTGGCACACAGACATGCAGTGCACCAAATATAGCAAAGATGACACAAGGATTTGAGATAATTCTCCAGAAGATTAATTCTTGAGCCCCATTCATTTTGAGGCACTGGAACCTGCAGAACTACCCCAGTCACTTGAGGAGGGTCTAAGACACTCCATATAGAAGTCCAAGAAATGGCACATCAAAAGAAGGTACTACCAAAACTGAGGAAGGTGGATGAGAACATCTTGTGTGCTTTTTCTGGTCTCAAAAAGTAAAAATGTAAAGATGCTGGAATACCCCTGATCCGGGAAAGCACACAAGTGGAGATGCTTGCTGCTGGTACGGCCTGGAAGGATGTTGATTAAATAGACTGTGCAAAAACCTCGGACACGATGGCATCCGGGGCCCGTGAGGTGCTCCTAGGGCAAAACCAGCCCCACTGACCAAGATATAACAAAGCCCTATGACACGAAAGACGATGAATACAAACGACATAACACAGACACAAATAACGTAACACAGACACAAACGACATAACATAGACACAAACAACATAACATAGACACAAACAACATAACATAGACACAAGTTGAAACTGCCCAGCAGTTTCACCTGATGGACCCAAGATTCCTAGTGCAAGATGAGCCAGAGGCTGATGATGCTGAAGGAAAGAAGGCTCCACGGCAATAGCACGTGACGGTGAAACATAACTCTTTACAAGAAGTTAGTGCCGAAGCTGTCAAGAAAATGCTCAAGAAGCTCGGTAGGCCTAGAGAAAGAGGCAACAACTGCCAGGCCATAAGAAGGGATATCTAGAGAAGGACTCTGCCATCGAAGGTCTAAATGATGTCACAAAATGTGACTGAGCAACAAATGACCGAGATGTGAGATGCAGGAGTGCTCCACTCACAAGCGCTCGAACGCAGCTGTGCTGATGAGTAGATGGAACGGAGACTGGGGATCACTCCAGGCCCGAAGGAGCTCTCCTTGGGTGAAAGATTCATGGTGACATTGAGACTTGAAGAAGGCAAATGACACGAAGGTCACGAGAACACAGAGAGAGGAAAACACCTGATGGCAAGGGCTGCCCCAGCTGACATCTCTTGCGGGCAGCTGCATCACCAAACAGTATAATCCCTTGGGTCTCACTCTGCTACTGTGAAATACTACAAACCCTGCTGTTCTGGGGTTTAAAAGCTACTTTTAGGTCAGAAAAAAGTCTCTGGCTGGGACAATTCGCTGAATTAATTGGTAAATCCCAAAATCTCTTTCCAAGTACATAAAAACCTACACAAAAAGGTGGTGGGTACACCAGAGGTGCTTCAGGTTCCCTGA